>NW_027185903.1:36454788-36544973 GCF_028583685.1 Petaurus breviceps papuanus
TTTTTGGAGGGCAACTGGGGTTAAGTGACTTGTCCAAGGTCACATGGCTAGCTTTTTTTGTGTTAAGTGTCTGAGGCTGAATCCGAACCCAGGGCCTCCTGACTCCAGGGCTGGTGCTCTGTTCACTGTGCCACCTAGCCACCCCTTGTTAAATATTTTTCAATTATATCAGGCATTGTCTTTGACACCTCTGGGCTACATTCCCTGGGTAAAATCTTATGAGATGGAATTCATTAGGGATAAATATAAGGTCATGCACTTGGGTATTAAAAAAAATAAGAAATATGAGACTGGGAAGGCATGATTGGACAGTAGTTATCCTGAAAAAAGATTTGAGGGTTTTGGGGGATCATAAGCTCCATGTAAGTCATCAGCAGGCAGAAAAACTAGTATGATATATTGGGCTGCATTAAGAGAGCCTGAGCTGGTAGGAAAAGGGAGCTGCTAGCCCCCCTGTACTATATTCTCATCATATCTTATGTTGGACACTGTATTTAGTTCTCAACTCCATGACCTAAGAAAGATACTGAAAAGCTGGAGAGTGTCTAAGGAGGATGACCAAGATGGGGATGATCTTGAGTTAAGGTTATACCAAGATTGGATTAATTAAAGGAGCTGGGGGTATTTGCTTTGAAAACAGGGTGGGGGATTGAGTGGAGGGTCACATAATATTTGCCTTCAAGTATTTGAAGGGCTGTCATGTGTAGCATTAGGCTGGTTCTATTTGACTGAAGAGGTCAGAACCAGGGGCAATGAGAAGAAGCAAAATTAAGTTTAATGTCAAGGAAAACTTCTTAACAATTAAAATTTTCCTCAAATCTTCAAGCAGAGGCTAGATTTATTAGGTATGTTATAATGGGGATATCCTTCATTTATAAGTTGAACTAGATAGATATGGTTGCTGAGGTCTCTTCCAACACTCAAATTCTATTTAACTGCCTAAAAGATTATACCTTGGAAAACCAGGTTTTCAATTGCTTCCAACATCCCTTACCTCCAGAAATCACCCAGAATTTGTTGTATATTCACTTTTATATTTACCCGTTGTCTCCCCAATAGAATATAAGCTCCTTGAGGAAAGAAACAGTCTTGTTTTTTGCATTTGGATCCCCACTGCTCAGCACAGGACCTGACACCTTGAAGGCACATTCATTATATTGATGGATTCCACAAGAGGTTGAGCCCACTTCCAGAGCAGGGCCACAGGACAGTAGTACAGGAAAGAGGGAAAAGAATGCTGGAGAATCAGGTTCCATTTTTTAAAAGTATCTTGAGCCAAGATGGAACAGTGGAGCAACAAGGCTTCTTATGGCTGTGGACTGGCGTAGTTCTGCTTCATGCATCAACAGCCATGCTGTACTTCTAGGTTTGCATGGCAAAGTGTTCCTTGTTGTTAGAGATGCAGCAGAAGACAGAAGCAATTGCTTCTCCCACACCCCACTTTTAGATTACAGGCAGGGCAGGGGGAATAAGAGTTCTTTTACTTCCACAAGGACCTAGTCTTTTCAGTTGCTTCCATTGGAGACTGGATTTCATCTTTCATGCACTTGCACAAGGGTGCAGGACCTGAAATTTGAGTTTGGTCTTGTGCTTGTGAAATAAGACAATCCCAGGAAGACTTAGATCATTTGTGCTACTTCTGTATCACAGGAGTTCTCAACTGAGCAGTCAGAGGCCGTTTACTAAGTCTAAAAGCCCAGTTAGTGGCTTATCTACCTATGGCACAGGTGCTATCATTGAGGCCTACTGATGCTGTCAGTCTGCTTTATGAATTTATTTTTAATAATTACCAGTGACCAATAAGGAAGAAGCCAAGAAACACAGAGAAGTAGTAGTAGCAGCAGCAGTAATAGAAGTAATAGTAGCAGCAGCAGTAGTAATAACAGTAGAAGTAGCAGCAGCAGCAGTACTAGTAGTAACAGTAGCAGTAGAAGTAGCAGCAGCAGCAGTAATAGTAACAGTAGTAGAAGTAATAGTAGCAGCAGCAGTAGTAATGGTAACAGTAGAAGTAGCAGCAGCAGCAGTAGTTGTAACAGTAGCAGTAGAAGTAGCAGCAGCAGCAGCAGCAGTAGTAACAGTAATAGAAGTAATAGTAGCAGTACCAGCAGTAGTAGTAACAGTAGAAGTAGCAGCAGCAGCAGTAGTAGTAACAGTAGCAGTAGAAGTAGCAGCAGCAGCAGCAGTAGTAGTAACAATAGTAATAGTAGTAGTAGCAGCAATGGCAATAATAGTAGCAGCAACAGTAGTAATGGTAACAGTAGTAGTAGCAGCAATAACAATAACAGTAGTAGCAGCAGCAGTAGTAGTAACAGTAGTAGTAGTAGCAGCAGCAGAAGTAGTAGCGGTAATAGTAGTAGTAGCAGCAGTAGCAATAGAAGTAACAGCAGCAGCAGCAGCAGTAGAAGTAATAGCAGCAGAAGTAGTAATAGTTATTATTATTGGGGTAATAGTGTCTGGACTTGTCATTTTATTGGTGCAGGGTAGTCTTGATGTGGAAGTTTTCCAGTCCATTTTAGATTGTCCACTTCTCTGTAACTATACTCCTGGAGGATTGCTTACAGGGAGAGAGGGGGCACTGAAGTTAAATGACTTTCTCTGGGGATACACTTCAGTTTGTGTCAGAGGCAGGATTTGAATCCAGGGCTTCTTGACCACCAGGCCAGCTTGCTTTCCAGTCTGCCTCCCTCTCAAATGATAACCTCATCTCATCAAATGCCAGATGTTCATTAAAACTAATAAATAAAAATCTGCAAATAACAGTATTAGCAGAGAGGGACTGGACCTATGATTTCACTGTTATAGGGAGCTCCCAGGTAGGGAGACTCTTGTGAGCAATGCAGTCAAGCAGTTTCTTTGTAAATTATAGTACTAGAGAGCTGTGTAGAACAGTAATGTCAAATTAAAGGGGCAGCTGGGTGATGAAGCAGATAGAAGAGCAGGCTTGGAGTCAGGAACACGTGGGTTCAAATCTGACCTCAGACACTTACTAACTGTGTGACCTTAGGCAAGTCACTTAACTGTGTTTGCCTTAATTTTCTCTTATTATTAATTTTCTTTGGAAAACAAGTCAGATTCAAATAGAAACAGGGTCACTAAACCATACATAAGGATTCCTTCAGGCTACCTATTGACTTAGAAAACCATATATTAATATTATCTTTATTTTTTTATTGTTTTTGTTAAATAATTCCCAATTACATTTTAATCTGTTTAGAGCAGTGTGCAGCCCATGGTCTGGGTGTTTGCTATCTATGGTCTAGAGGACTTCCCCAGGGTCACTCAGGCAATAGTAGTATGTATGAGAGAAGGTTTTATTTTTAACCCAGGGCTTCCTGGCTTTGAGGTCAGCTTTTTAACTATTTGCAATAGGGGTTCTTAATCTGGGATCTATGAAATTAAAAAAAATTTGGTAACTAAATTTAAATGTAATTGGTTTCTTTTATAACCCCATGTGGTTTATTTTATGCATTTAAAAACCAGTTTACTACTGCCTCATACCTATTAGGTTGGCTAATGGGACGTAAAAGAGTGACTGATTTTAGAGGGGATGTGGGATAGATGAAGCATTAATGCACTATTGGTGGAGTTGTGAACTGATTCAACCATTCTGCAGAGTAATTTGGAACTATATCCAAAGGGATATAAAACCAGGCATGCCCCTTGACCTAGCATTGTCTCTACTAAATCTGTATCCAAAAAGAGATAAAAACCAAAAGGGAAAAAGGACCTATATGTATGGAAATATTTATAGCAGCTCTTTTCTGGTGGCAGAGAGTTAGAAATTGGGAGGATGCCCATCAGTTGGGGAATGACTGAATAAATTGTGCTATAGGATTGTGATGGAATACTATTGTGCTATAAGAAATAGTGAACAGGATGCTCTCGTAAAAACCTGCAAAGACTTACATGAACTGATGCAAAGTGAAATGTACTATGTACAAAGTAACAGCAATATGTAAGATGATCAGCTGTGAATGACTTAGTTATTATAAGCAATACAGTGATCCAAGACAACTCTGAGGACTTAATGATGAAAAATGCTATCCATCCTCAAAGAAAGAACTGATGGTGTCTGAATATAGATTGAAGCATACTTTTTAAACTTTATTTTTCTTGAGTTTTTTTGTCTATGTTTTCTTTCACAACATGACTAATGTGAAAAATGTTTTGCATGACTATACATGTATAACCTATATTGAATAGCTTGCCTTTTCAATAGGGGGGTGGGGAGAGAGAAGGGAGAGAATTCAGAACTCAATAGTTTTAAAAACAAATGTTAAAAATTGTTTTTACATGTAAATGGGGAAAAATAAATGATAAATAAAAAATTAAAATCCCAGCTCACAATGGAAGGTGGCAATAGACTAAATTCAGAGAAGGGGCCTGTTCATGGGTTTCATCAGATTGCCAGAGGAATCCAGGACACAAAAAAGGTGAAGAAGCTCTATACTACACTGAGCAACAGAGGAAAGAACAGAATTCTTGAGTCTACAGAGAACTGGTTCACTTTTCTGCTTTGCCTCAAAAAACTGAGAGGATGGAGCTAGCCCAGATGTATGTGAAGGGATGATTGGTCATTGAGGTATGGTAATGTCACATTTTCCTTCTGTAGGGATACTGTATAGCCAGGTTCTTGTGTGGCCTAAAAAAAGAAAAGAAATGATACAATTCCTTTAGTGAATGTACAGCCTAAGAGGTGAGGCTGAATTCAGAGGGGACATTGCTGACCTGGCCATGATCACTCAGATCCATCAAAGCAGCATCAGAGGGTGGGGACCATCCACATCATCATCATCATCACCATTACCATAAATGGCTAAAGCATAAATGGCAGATTATAGCATATAAACAGTAATTTCAGGTGGACAGTCAAGGGAGCGTGCTTTCCACCTCTCTGGCTTCCTGCTTCTATTGGGGACTCTAGGGTTTTGGAATTTTCCTCAAACCCTGGGTGTCTGACCCAGCCTGGTCTCAGGGTTACATTCACTTGGACCCTATGCCACTTGTCTTAGGAAAGTATTTCTCACTGGCCTTTGTGGATGATTGTCCTCATCACTGGCATGTGACAGCACTCACTACACCAACTTTCTTAATTCACAAATTTTTGAACAAACTTGAAAATTCCAATATACATTAAAAATATATGGAACCATGACTTATGTTATCTACTCCATCATAGGATCATAGATGTAAAGCCTAAAGGCCTGCAAGGGCCATCTACTCTAACCTGCCTGTTTTACAGATGAGACACCTGAGGCCTAAGAGACATTAAATTATTTGCCTAAAGTCACACAAGTAATAAGCATTAGAGACAGGATCCGAACCCAAGACTTCTGACAGTTTTTTTTCTGCTTTATCAAACCACTGGAATGTGTTAAATTTGGCATGCTCACCAGCTCCCCAAGTTGGAGTACTATAGTCACAATCTGTTTGAGGTTGATGTGACTTGATTATGAATGTGTGGTCTTTTATGGGGGGGTGGGGAAGAGACATCATCCTGTGGTTGTACTGGTATAGGAGGCTCCCAATGAGGAAATTTTCTCTACCAATATATGTCAACTACTGTTTTGTAATATATAGAATTAGGGGGTTGCCTGCACCATTGAGGGCTTGAATGATTTGCCCAGGCTGACACAGCCAGTACTGTCAGAGGTGGGATTTGAACGTAGGTCTTCCTGATTGCAAGGTCAACTCTCTAACTGCCACACTATGCTGTGTCTATGTGGCTCAGTTTAAGAAATCTAACTGGCACTTAAAAGAGATTAGTTTCTACATAGTAGTGAAATTTTGCTGATGTTTATTGAGTGTATATTTTCCATTTAATAATGCAGTCTCAAAGTTTCTCAGTTTAAAATAAAATAAAGGAGAAACTTGAATGTGAATGTCAAAACAAATAGAACCTGAGTACACTATGCAACCTTGGATAAATGACTTAAACTTTCTAAGCCTCAGTTTCCTCATCTGGAAAATGAGATTGTTGGACTAGGGGACCTCTGAGGCCCATGATCCCAGAATCCTTTGAGGACAGAATCAAAGTCATAATAAAAAAGGAAAATTGTAAGTTTATTTGAAATCCTAGGGTGTTATCAGGTCTTTATAGGGAGGGAATTTTGAAAGAAAAAAAGGAAAGGGAAAAAAAAGTATTTTCAATATCTTGAATAAGTTTGCTTCATGGTACACCTTGCTTTTCAAAGGACAGGCCTTTTTCTTTCCAGAAATGTACTTGACGGGACTCTCCAAAGTTGAATCATATTAATCCCTGAGGCAAATATGTGAACTAACCACAGGAAAGATCACGTTCACTCCTGCAAAGTCGTCCAAGTGGCATTATATATATGACAAGCATTTGTTTAAGGGTTTAAGGATTGCTGACTTGACAAGTTACTTATTTGCCTCATTTAGGAAACAATCCCACTTTCAGGAGTTTGGTTGGAGCCAAATTCTACAGACTTTCTCTAAGACTCCTGTGTAATCAAAGTAATTGAGAAGCCATTTATATCATCTGTATGGATGTCATTCTCTTAGGCTCTTGCTACTGTCTATTCTGAGCTAGCACTGAGTGCTCTCATAGCCTTTTTCTCCATGTTTCCTTGGGGCTATGATGGCCCTTCCAATTTTCAGTTTAGTTTCAATTAGTACCCTAGATGAGTCAAGAGGTCTATGATAGTGATAGTACAAGTGGCACTTTGGAGAACTGGTCATCCCATGTTCACCCAGTTCTATTGATGTCCTGTGTTGGGACTCAATATGCAAACAAAGAGCCCGATTTAGTGCAAGCTCTTTCGGGGCAGGGACTGTTTTCTACATTTTCATTATATACTAAGCACTTAGGTGCTTAATGAATTCTTATTGGATTGAGCTGAAGGATAAAGGATGTTTTAAAATCTTGCTTTTGCCTTGCAGATATGATGGATAACTGTTTGGTAGTTCAAGTTTTTCTGGAATAATACAGTCTAATTTAGGTTCTCTGGGGAGGGCACAGATTAATCGCTGCTACCATTTGTAGCTGGGGACCAGCATCATTAGCCTACATAGATGTTCAGTGTCTCTTTGGTACTTGAGAAGAACTCACATTGGAGACTTGTCTTAAATCCAGAATTTTTACATTATTTGTATATTTGAGAAAATTGCTAGGGGAACATATTTTTTAAAAGAGATATGATGACAGATAGGAGAAAGGGATTGCTATACAAGAAAGTCTTGACTTGTTATCATCTTCCATTTAAGGACTCTCATTTTGAAACATCCATGGAGTTAATCTCAGGGAGAAAAAAAACAACACTTCAAAATGACCTGGGGAATCTCTCTTAATTGACAGTTTGTCTTTAAACACTTCAACATAAGGCCTTTCCTTGAGTGGCAAGAGGGGATTAAACTCAACTGATGGGGTGAAGTGGGAGTTTGACAATGACAGAAATTCCCATTTCTTCTCAGTGGCTTCTTTCACTTGGCAGGTTCCCTATTCTGGGACTGGGAGTAAATCAGTAAAGCATGATCTGAGGATTTGGGGAGATTGGAAGGATCCCTATCTCTCTTGGAAAGAAGACATTCATTCCATTCTGTGGGGGGATAAGTGTGATTCAGACTGATGAATTCCTCCATTAATGTAGCTGTTATCTAGTAGTTGAAAAGACAAAATTCAAAGCATAGCACACCCTTTGGCAAGAGGCCCTTCTTGGAGCCTTTCCTACTGTGCTCAGGTTAAGCATTGTGGTTAATGGAAATGGGCTATCTTGGTGGGGGCCTCTCCCATCTCCTGTTGATAGATTAAAGGAGGGGGATGAATTTGTTCTCTCCTTAAAGCTCTCTCATAGCATGTCTTTTCTTGAAATCTCTCCCAATGTTGTTCTCTTTTATCTTTCTCTTCCCATGCTGGCTTTTTCTTCTCAATGACTTTTCTTCAGAATGGACTTAACTGGACTGACCTTCTGAATGTTCCTCACACACCACAGTCCATCTCTAACTGTGCCTTTGTACTGTATGTTCCTCTGTGCATAGAATGTGTTTCTTCCTGACCTCTGCCTCTTAGAATCCCTTGTTTCTTTCAAAATTCAGTCCACCTTTCTACATGAAACCTTTCCTCATTCTCCCAGGTGCTACTCTTCACTACACCCCCCCCCCCTACATTGCCCTGTATTTATTTTGTATATAATTATATGTATGTGTCCTCTTTCAATAGAATGTAAGCTCCTTGAGGACAAGACTGCTTCACTGTGGTCATTGCATCTCTAGCATCTAGCTCAGGGCCTGGCACAAAAATATGCTTATTCATTTCATTCAATAGAATTGGATGATTGTTTTCTAAATTTATTTGTCCAAAGTCACTGAGATCAGAGTAAGTAGGTGAAAGAAATAAGGAAATAAGATTAAATGTTTGAAAGATATTTAACATACTGTCAACCTAGAATTAGTTAGGAAAGAAAGTGGAGAGACCTGGGCAGCTGATAAGAGTACAACAAGTTTATGTGACTATGAAACACACCCTTGGTATTAGATGAGGGCTTACTGTTAAATGAATTATTCTCTAGTCATAAGTAAAGATGGGTAGTATAGGTATATAGGTATTAAGCACAGTTGAACCTTAGGAGGCCATGTAACTCCAAGGAAAGTTAAGATCCTGAGCCTAAGATATAAGTTCTAGGTTTTAAACAATTTCCTTCCTTCCTTCCTTCCTTCCTTCCTTCCTTCCTTCCTTCCTTCCTTCCTTCCTTCCTTCCTTCCTTCCTTCCTTCCTTCCTTCCTTCCTTCCTTCTTTCTTCCTTCCTCTCTTTCTTTCTTCCTTTGCCTTACTGTTAAAAGGCATATCATCTCACCTATTTCAAAAGATGCTTTCTTCCTGTACTACCTGTCCCATTCCTTCCCCTTCTTTCTCCTTCCTGCATTGGGATTGTGGGCATTGTAATGGTTTATACTGCATGTATGGTTTTGAGCAATGCCCAGCACGGTGCCTTCCACATAGTAACCACTTAATAAATTTTGGCTGAATTATGTTGAATTGAGAAAAGAAGGGGTTTAGGATGATGAACTGCTGTGGGGTCATGGATAATTTTCTTCATTTGCCAATCCAGTTATTAGGTCCAGTGTCAGTGGAAAAAGAATAAATCTTATGATTACATTAAAGCAAGCATTTGGGGAGTTACACCAATGAGATGTTTAGTAACCCAAACAGAACTAAGGCAATGATATGAGTCTTCCAAATTTAAATGTTCAAACAGGCTAATTAATAGCGTATTTGAAAGTTTTGAGATATTTTAGGTTCATGACCGTTTCAATCAGCTTTCAAAAGAGATGTTTTACTTGCTGACTGTTTTTTGGAATTTCTCGATGATGTGAGATCAAGGTTTCAGTGACTCTTATTTGCATTGGAGGGACTAATGGAATCCTTAATGCATCTGCATCATGTTTTCTACTTTATACGTGTGATATTTATAAATGATTCTCTGGCTATTTTTTCCTTTCCCCTTTTTTACATTCAAATGAAAGAAAAGTGTGTGTGTGTATGTTTACCATCTCACCACATTAACTGTCAAATTTACATGATTCTTTGGTTAATTAAAATTTGTAAAGCCCTAGTAATATTGTCTACATCTTGTTTTAACTTGATCAGGTGCTTATATAGTTGTGTTAAGCCACACACTCATTTTTCTATTAAACAGTGTTTCCTAGCCATCTGGGATCAGACCTATTAGAATGATGTACTTAGCATAAGTATACATACACACACACACACCATCACTTATTTTTCCCTTTCCTTTTTTTTCAGAATTCCCATTCCTGATAACACTCTAGGATTTCAAATAAACTTAAAATTTTCCCTTTTCATTATTACTTTGATCTAAAGTAGCTGGATTTGTTTTCTAAAACTTCATTCACTTGCATGAACATAAATGTGTTTTCTTTTGTTTTTTTCTTCTTGAAAGTGAATATAATGCTTTTAAAATCTAGACAGCTAAGCATAAAAATTGGAACCTTTCCCTCTCTTTTTCTTTTATGCTGCTCAAAATTGTGGGAGAGGGAAAATAAAGATAGAATTAGTAAATGCTTCTTTGAGCTGAGAAATTCTGCAGGACGTGGCCTACCAGGACACTGTAAGGTGGTGAGGAGGGTGCAGGATTCATGTAAATAAAACCTGAAAAGGTGAAAACTGGACTGGGAGAAGATCACAAAGGTTCCAGCTCTCACCTTACCCCTACCAGGTGTGACCTTTGACAAGTCACTTAACCTCTGATTCTGTGACTACTTTGGGAATGAAGCCAAAGGCTTATGAGTCTGCATGCATTACCATATTATTTTATTTTTTCTTATTTTTATTGATGTCTCTTGTTCTTACATCACCTTTATTTCTGTATATATCCCTCCAACTAGCCATCCTTTATAACAAAGATTTAAAAAGACATAAAGAAAAAGAAAACAATTTGACAAAACCAACCAAGAGGCAAACATGTCCACCCTCTTAAGAGGGGAAGGAGGGTTATTTTCCCTACTGTTATCCAGTGCCAAGCTTGATCACTATAATTATAAAAACTTCAGGTTTGTGTTTTTCTATTTACATCGCTATAGTCATTGTTTTGTTTTCTTGAAAAAGTGGGTGTGTATGTGTTCTGTGATGTATTCTGCATCAATTCATTTAAGTCTTCCAATGTCTCTCTACATTATTTGTGTTTGTTTGTTTTTTTTATAGTGTGGTAGTATTTCATTCTACAGGGTGTCCCAAAGGGTTTAGTGCAATTTTAATCCTAGAATATCCCATATTTATGTACTACAATTTGTCTAGCCATTCCCCAATCAATGGGCACTGTGTTTACACTCCATTGCTACTATGAACATTTTGGTAAAACTAGAACATTTTTTTTTGGTCTTTGACCTACTTAGAATATTTACTTCCCTTTGGGATCACTGGGTCAAAGGGTATGGACATTTTAGTTACTTTATTTTTGAAGTGTGCAGGCATACTTTGGAGATATTGCAGGTTTAATTCCAGATCACTGCAATGAATCAAATATTGCAATAAAGTGAGTCACATTAATTTTTTGGTTTTCTAGTGCATATAAAGATTATGTTTACACTATACTGTAGTCTATAAAGTGTGCAATAGTATTATGCCTAAAAAATCCAATGTATGTTCCTTAACTAAAAATATTTTATTGCTAAAAATTTTGCTAGTCATCATCTGAGCCTTCAACAAGTTGTAATCTTTTTGCTGGTGGAGGGTCTTGCTTTGATGTTGATGGCTGCTGACTGATGGGAGGGAGGGAGGGGGTTGCTGAAGGTTGGGGAGGCTGTGGTGATTTCTCAAAATAAGAGAACAATGTAGTTTGCTGATTGTTTCTTCCTTTCTTTTGAACATTTATAGGCCATTGTAGGGTTATTAATTGACCTAATAGTAATATTGTTGTGTCACAGGGAATAGGGAGGCCCAAGGAGAAGGAGGAGGGGGAACGGCAGGTTTGTGGAGCAGTCAGAATACACACAATATTTATAGATTAAGTTTGCCATCTTATATGGGTGTGGTTGATGTCTCCCCTAAACAATTATAATAGTAATATCAAAGATCACTGATCACAGATTATTTTAATAGTTGTAATAATAATGATAAAGTTTGAAATATTACAAGAATTATCGAAATGTGACACAGAGACACAATATGATCCTAGGCTGTTGGAAAAATGGTGCCAATAGATTTGCTTGACACAGGGTTGCCACAAATGTCCAATTGCCACAAACCTCCAAAAAATGCAATATCTGTGAAGTGCAATAAAATGATGCGTGTCTATCATTCCAAATTTCCTTCTAGAATGATTGGATCAATTCACAGCTCTACCATCTGCACAAGTGTTCTGGTCCTTTCATACTTCTTCCAATACTGATCATTCCTATCTTTTGTCTTCTTTGATGATTAGCTAGGTGTGAGGTGAAATTTCAGACTTGTTTGACTTCATTTTTCTTATTATAATTTGGAGCAATTTTTCCTGTGATTTTTAATATGTTGGGATTCTTGTTCTGAGTATTGCTTATTCTTATCCTTCTACTGTTGGTCCATTGGGATCATAATGTATGGTTTCCAGTGTGCCTTAGACCTGGAGAGGGAAATGGCAAACCACTCTTGTATCTTTGCCAAGGAAACCCCAGATGGGGTCACGAAGAGTCAGACAGGACTGAGATGACTGAACAACAACAAATGGTTTGAACCAGAAATATCTGATGAGAAGATTTTTTTTTCAATAAAAATTGTAATCTTCCATTTAAAAAGCCATTTTCTATCAAGATCTTATCTGTACCTAAAAGGAAACGAAAGGATTTTAGTGAATTAAAGGAGAGCTCTTGGATGTGTTGGTTCTAATCTGTAGCTCAACCCACTAACCTTAACCTATATATAGTTTCTGGGCTTGATATAATTTGTTCTTTTCCCCTCCTCTTTGGCTTCTGTAGGACAGTGGACATTTGATAAATATTAATAACTGACTGATCAATAAGGTGCCTTCAGTAGCAATCTACCCCCTTCTGACTTTCTAGAAATCAGAATCTTCAGTTTGTGTACCCTGAAGCTTTAACTCTTCCAGAAAGAAATAATTGGAATATTCCATTTTTAAAGATCATTTTGAAGAGGTACTTTGTCACAGACCCTTAAAAACTTCTATCTTCACTCTTTGGAAAAAAAGTACTCCATAAGTACCATCTCAAAAACTCCATGATGTAAAAAACAGCGTTCTCATGGGTAGTCATGCTTCATATAGGGGTTGGGCAAGAGGCCCTCCAAGATCTTTTCTAATTCTTAGATATGAGAAACTTAGCAATAAACTGATGCTGTTGGAACTTGCCTTTGTGCCCTTGTTCTAGGTATATTAGAAGTGGCATGGTATAGTATGGTCCATGGATCCTTGGAATTTCTTGTGACTCTTTCAGGGAGGGGATCAAAACTATTTTTAATAATTGTTCAGTCATTTTTCAGTCATGTTAAACTCTTTATGACCCCATTTAGGGTTTTCTTAGAAAAGATATCGGAACAGTTTGCCATTTCCTTTTCCAGCTTAATTTTACAGATGAGGAAACTGAGGCAAGCAGGGTTAAGTGACTTGCCCAGACTCACACAGGTAGTAAGTGTCTAAGGCCAGATATGACCTCATGAAGATAAGCCTTCCTGATTCCAGGTCTGGTACTCTATCCACTCTACAGCCTAGCTGCCCCATTAAAAAAATTAAATATAATTTTATTTAAATATTATTCTGAATAATATTAAGATGTTATTTGCTTATTAAAATATTCCTCCTCTTTTAAACTACATATCTAGATGAGGCCAGGTTTTTTTTTTAATATATGTTAACCAAAATAACATAATACAACATATTGAATGTAGAAACAGATCTGAGAATCTATCTAAATCTTAAGCCAGACATTAAAGGGATTTGAAAAAAAAATGTAAAACAATGTTACTCTCCTCACTAAATTTACTATTTTTTGGAAAATATAGTTTTTTCCATAAAATTTATTATTAATGTTAACATGTAATATATTGTTATTTTAAAATGAATTAATATCTACTTTAATTTCTAATATGGTAAACATCTCTAGATATAATCAAAGGTATGTTGCATTCAGCTCCAACCATCTCAAGACAGTTAATTGTTTCACTGTGAGCATTTACACCTTAGAAAAGGCAAATGCTACACAGGGCTTGATTCATTGATTTATTGATTGTCTGGACTTAAGAAAGTGACAAAGAAAACACTGGTAATGTAGATTACACTTAAAGGTGTGTCATGCCTATACTCTAACTCTACCAAAAGCCAGTTGTAAAACACTTATGAGCACACTCCTGAATATAACCCACGTGAACAAAAGGTCTTTGAGATCCTCAATAATTTTTATTTTTAATTTAGGGAATAAAACAAGCATTTCTATAATAGTATGATAAAAAAGATAATTGCACATGAAACTGAAAATATTTATCTACAACTTGCTATTCCTTTTAAATATATAATGAAGTTATCATATAAATTTCTTTTTTTCCCTTCCCTCCTTTCTCCCCACTCTGGAGATGGCTACTATTAGATACAAATATGTACACACACACACATATGTAAAATCATTCTATACATCCTTCTGTTTATCAGTTCTTTCTCTGGATGCAGATAACATCTTTCTTCAAATGTCCTTTGTAGTTAATTTGGGCATTTGTAATAGTCAAAATTACTTATTCACTCAAAGTTGTTCTTAAAACAATATTGCTATTACTATATACCACATTCTCTTGGTTCTGCTCATTTAGATTCTCAATAATTTTTAAGAGTGCAAAAGAGTCTTGGCACCAAAAAGTTTGAGAACTGCTGGCCTGCTATGAAGACTGTTGGACCTGGTATCACAAGACCTGGTTTCAGATCCCAGCTCTGACACTGACCTGCTGGGTGATCATCAATGACTCATTTAACTTTTCTGGGTCTCAATGTCATGATCTCAAAGGTGGGTATTAACACTTGTACTGCATACTGTACATACAGGGTTGTAATGAAAGGATTTTGTTTATAGTGCTATATAAACGTGAATTTTTATTACTTATTAGCTACTCTAAAAACTGATACTTTGATCATTAGATGTTCCTCTATGAAATTCTCTGGCTATTATTATCTATAACTTGCTCATATTATTTAGATCTTTAAAAAAGAAAAAGATTGTCTTATCTACCCCCCAAAAAAACCTCCAGACTTCTTGAGAAAATAATGCTTTCATCTTTTGTGTTAGGAAAACCCAAGTGTTTCTCAACCTTAGGGTTTTATAAAACAGGGGTAAGAAACCTGTGGCTTCAAGGCCACATGTGGCCTTCTAGGTCCTTGGGTGTGACCTTTTGACTGAGTCCAAGTTTTGCAGAACAAATCCTTTTATTAAGGGATTTGTTCTGTGAAGTTTGGGTTCAGTCAAAGGACTGCACTCTAGATCTTGTTATAAAACCCTAAGGTTCAGAAAGGCTACAGATTCCTCCCTCAGGGGGTTCTTTGACCAAATAATGGTGTTGTTGATAATCCTAGAAGCCCCTTCTCTTTTGCTTTGCAAAGCAGGAGTGATATATAGGAAACCTGTATTTCTCCAAGTGCTTTCTTGAACCTGCATACCTATAGCTAGCAATGTTGGGAAATAAACTTGCTATATACATTAGAGTTCAAATGCCAACTTTTCCTAGGAAAATGGGACTCCATATTCAGAAAGACCCATCACCCTCCTTCTCCCCCATCTCCATGATGCTCATAGATGGCAACTTTTCCTTCCCCTTCCTAAATGTCCCTGCAGCATCAGAGGGCTTTTGTGCCCTCTGTTGTTGTTTACTCTGGTTATAGTATCATTGGTCTTCATTGGTACAATTTTTCAAATGACCAGCCCAATTTCAGGTGGGGGTGGTAGTAGTAGTCTCTTTTGTTATCGTGGTCCTGAGACACTATTGACCACTTCTTCATCCTCCACTTACTCCAGCCTGGTTCCTACTAACTTCTGGAGAATAGATAATGAAATCTAGCTCCCTTCTCTAGACAGAGAGGTGGGATAACTAGAACAGCATGTTGTATACACTAGCAGAAGGGGCCATTCTATGAAATGTTTTTTGGGACTGACTGCTTGACTGGCTTACTTTGGGAGGGTTCAATATACAAGGATCCCTCTCTTTACAAGGGAGGGTTTTCAGTATGAGGATGGGGTGGGGTAGGAAGGAAAGGAATATTTTCATAAATGACTGTGATATAAAAACAATCTATCAATAAAAGTAACTTTACGAGTGAAAAATGAGTCAATACCTTCACAAAAATAAAGCTGAACCTTCTGGAAAGTTTTATTTAAGGCCATATTTGCTACCATAGCAGATGTAAAGAGAGACTAAGGAAGAAGTAAACACACATTTATTAAGCACCTACTATGTGCTAATTGCTTTACAACTATTATCTCATTTGATCCTCACATTAACCATGGGAAGTAGGTGCAATTATTATCCCCACTTACAGTTGAGGAAACTGCGGTAAACAGGGTTAAGTGACTTATCTAAGTTCACTAAGCTAGTAAGTGTCAGAGGCCAGCTTTAAATTCAGGTCTTTCTGACTCCAAGTCCAGCACTTTATTTACTGTGTCACCTAGAAGCTGTTAGCAGAACAAACCTCTGTGCTAGTAAGTAATTAATTATATACAATATATACATTTAACTGATAGCAAAGATTTGCCCAAAATGGTCACTTAACTGACCATTTGGGAACCAATAAGGTTCCTTATTGGTCTAAAGTCAATCAAGGAATGTTCACAATGATGTATGTATGCATGCAATCAGGTAATTATTAGTCTTGTAAATAATTGGTATCCATTTATATTTTTAATTTTCTTTTACTCTATTTTTGGGATACTGTCCACTATGCATAATTGGATAAAATTGAAGTTTGTGGAAGTAAGAAAGTGAGTGTTAATGATGAAATCTATACACATATATTCATTTGTAGCTTCCCCTCATCATTGGTTGTTGAATAAAAATTTCATTCTTTCTTTTTTTTTGGTGTTTATGGAAATCAAATTTTAAATAAGTATATGCCTCTATATGTGTCTATATGGACTTATGTACATATATACAAAGGCAGATATATGTGTGTGAATATGTGGCGAAGTGGTGAAGTGAATAGAGCAGCGGCCCTGGAGTCAGGAGGATCTGAGTTCAAATCTGGCCTCAGACACTTAACACTAGCCATGTGACCTTGGGCAAGTCACTTAACCCCCATTGCTCTGCCATCCCTCCTCCAAAAAGCAAAAAAACCCCCAAACAAACCACAAAACAAAACAAAAAACAACCAATGATAAGCAAGGCATCATATTAATCCCTCACAATGCAAGGACAATAAGCTTCTTATCTATTGGAGAGATATAACATGTACATTTTAAGGCAATTCGAGCAAGGAGAAAACATTAAAAGCTAAGGGGATCAGAAAATGTTTCTTCACACAGAGGACAAACATTAAGCGTGTATTAAATACCTACTAGGTAACAGGAACTATGTTAGATATTGGGAATACCAAGACAAAACTGAAATAATCCTTGACCTTGGGGAGCTTATGATCCTACATTTAGGGATATAACACACAAAAAGTAAATGTATGCAAAGTAAATATAAGATGATTTGAGGGTAACACTAGCAGTTGGGGGGATCAGGAAAGACTTCTTGTAGGACGTGACAAATTGAGTTTTGAAGGGATTCTAAAGAATTGGAGGTGCATAAACATGGAGATGGGACTCGTAATTCTGTATGTGAGAAACAGCAAGAAAATTAAGATTAGAAAACATGAATTTGTAGTGGACCCAGTAGGTGAAAAAGGCACCTAGAGGACTCAGTTAATAGAAGGCCAGCCTCTGGGGCGGCCAGGTAGCACAGCCAGTAAGAGCACCGACTCCAGTATCAGAATGACCTGGAGTTCGAATCCCGGGCTCAGACACTTAGCACCCACCCAGAAACACCTGGCCGTGTAACCTTTAGCAAGTTACTTAACCCCAATTGCTTAGGGGCAGCCAGGTGGCTCAGCGAGTAAGAGCACCGGCTCCAGTGTTGGGACGACCTGGAGATCGAACCCCGGGCTCAGACACTCAGCACCACACCCAGAAATAACTGGCTGTGTAACCTTGAGCAAGTTACTTAACCCTGATTGCTTAAAAAAAAAATAGAAGGCCAGCCTCGGAGTCAGGAGGACCTGAATTCAAATTCAGCCTCAGACACCAGCTGTATGACTTTGGGCAAGTCACTTAACCCTGTTTGCCTCAGTTTCCTCAATTGTCAACCTGAAGAAGGAAATGGCAAATCTTTCCAGCATCTTTGCCAAGAAAACCCCAAATGGGGTCACAGGGAGTTTAACTCAACTACCACAGTAAGAGAAAAGCATGAGGATGGTATGTGTGTGTGTATGTGTGTTGTCTAGAGGGGTGTGGATTAGCAGAATGTGAATGGGATGGGACATAGGCTTCCAGATGAAAGACAGTATATAGTTGAACTTACAAACTAGAGTGCTGAGGCTGGCAAGAGAAAAAGCGAGGCCAGAGAAGGAGTGATAGGCTGAGAGAATAGAGAGGAATGGGATGACCGGAAGTTTCTGTAGGGAAAAATAGATCAGGGAGGATCCTGACAGAGGGAGAGATGGAACAACAGGAGATGGTAGCTCAGTGACAGGAATTTCAAATGACAATAGCACTCTCCAGTCTGGGTTTACTTGTAATGCTCCTAATACATAGGATTATGGAGAGCCTAAGATGTCAAGCTGAGATTTTATATTTTATCCTAAAGGAAATAGGGAACCAGTAAAGGTTTTTGAGCATAGAAATGACATGGTTAGTCAAATGGGAGGATTCTGGTGCCCTCCACCAAAATAATGGTGTTTGAAGGGAGGGCTGGACATGTGGAGGCTGAGGCGCAAATGGGATGTCCAGATTGGGATGTCTGGGAGGCAGTTGGTGATGTGGAACTGGAGACAAGGAGAGAGGTTGGGATTGGATTTAGAGATTTGATAGTTAACTAAATAGAGATGATAAATGAACTGTTTGGGGATGGGCAAGAGTGAATGACATCATTTAGAAGGGCAGAGAAAATAGAAAAAAGTATTAGAATGGAGTCTTAGGGGCAGGGGCATGCTGGGAAATGAATATCAACTAGCTTTCTAGAAAAATAAAAGTGCTGACAACATAGTTTTAAGTTTAATCTGCATGAATGTTTTCTCCTACATTTTCTCAAGTCTAGAAATCAACAAAATAATAAATTAAGCCCTGATTTATAGCATTTGTCAATTTCTGAAGTATAAATGCTCACATTGAAAATTTAATAACTCGGGGCAGCTAGGTGGTGCAGTGAATAGAGCACTGGCCCTGGAGTCAGGAGGACCTGAGTTCAATTTCGGCTTCATACACTTAACACTTACTAGCCATGTGACCTTGGGCAACTCACTTAACCCCAACTGTCCTGCATTGCCCCCCCCAAAAGCAAAAAAAAAAAAAGAAAATTTAATAACTTACTCTTGTAAGTCACTTTAAGTTCCTCCAGTACAGCCCTGATTAGGGGAAACTCATAGTAAGGAAAAGGAAGGTTGAGGACAACCCAGCAAGGAACCTAGAAAGTAATAGTATATATATATAGGCAGGGCCTGTACCTTGGAGTGGGTGACCTATGGCTATAGAAAAGCAAGTGATGGGGTGGCTAGGTGGTGCAGTGAATAGAGTGAAGGCCCTGGGGTCAGGAGGACCTGAGTTCAAATCTGACCTCACACACTTAACACTTGCCATATGACATTGGGCAAGTCAGTTAACCCCAATTGCCCTGCTTTCCCCCCTCCAAAAAGCAAAAAAAAAAAAAAGCATTTCTGTCTGTGCACTGGACAAAAAGTAGGAACAGAAATAAGCAGTAGCTGTGTTCCTGTGATCCCTCTGCAGACGATGGTCTCAGATTCATCCCAAAGCCCAGCCTTGCAGCTGTGTATTCAGGTCAGGGAGGTTAGACCAAGGGGTAGTCTGAAGTTCTGTCATTGTGGACCTCAGAGCCTCTAGCTTGCTAACAGGAGATTGCTACCAGAAAGAGTCTACTAGAGCTCTGCTCAGGGGCAAGCCTATGGTTGTGTTACTCAAACTTAAACCAGGGTTGGAAGCTTTCAAAGTTGGGACTAGAGATAGTAATAGTTTTAGATCAGAATACTTTAGGTTCACTGAAACGTTAAAGTTCAGGACCTGACTTGACCTTGTGATCCTTGAAGAATACATCACCAAATAGAGAAAGCAATAGAGAATACAAAACTGTATTAATTAAGTCCAAGATATCCTCTATAGAAATACACAGAGCCTAGCTTTTACATAAAGTCCCCATTCAGGAAGTGAGACTGAAAGAATGACCAAACAAACAAATACAATGCCTCCACCATAAAGAGGTTACAGTGACAAGGATGCCAAAAACACAAATGCACAAGAAAAGAATGAGTCTAAAATGTCTATAAAACCTTAAAGAAAAACATAGCTTAGACACAAATTCAGTGAGAATTCTCATAAAAAATAAACTAAGACATTAAAAAAGAACTTAAAATGATATTATAAATAAAATTAGGAAAGAATTGAATGCTATATAATAGAGGAAAAACTTAGGAGAATTAACACAAAAGATGCAAAACCAGCAGATTCCTTAAAAATCAGAATGAACCAGACTCAAGTTAATGACTCCATAAGACAACACAAAATGTTAAAGTCAAAAGACTGAAAAAAGAAGAAAATATATGCTACCCCCACTTATAGTTGAGGAAACTGAGGCAAACAGAGGTTAAGTGACTTGCCTAGATTCATTCAGCTAGTAAGTGTCAGGGACCATATTTAAATTCAGTTCTTTCTGAGTCTAAGAACAAACCTTTGTAATGTGGGTGAACTAGAGTCTTCTTCATTAAAATCAGGACTAAAGCAAGATTATATTTTGTTACCACTATCATCATCATCATCATCATCTTCTTCTTCTTCTCCTCCTCCTCCTCCTCCTCTTTCTTCTTCTGCACCACCACCACCATCACCACCACCAGTATGATCCTAAAAATGCGAGCTAATAAAACAAGGGATAAACATAGGCAAAGAAGAAATAAAACAATCACTTTTTCCAGATGACAGAATGGTTTAAAGAAACCTTCAGAGTCAACTAAAGTTTGTTGAAACAATAATTTCAGCAAAGTTGCAAGACAAATGGAGGGGCTTCAGAAACACAGGTACACTAGTTAAATGCTGTGGAGTTTTGAATTGGTATAGTCTTTCAGGATAGTGATTTGGAACTATGGTTAAAATGCTACTGAACTTTTCATACCCTTTGACTCAGTGATACAGTTACTAAGACTATGTCTGAAAAAGATCAAAGAAAGAGGAAAGGACTCATACAAAAATATTTATAGAAGTGGTGGCAAAGGACTGGAACCTAACAGGGTGTCCATCAATTGTGGAATGACTAAATAAAATATGGTAAATGAATGTAATGTAATTTTGCTTTAAAATGGTGAAAAAGGTATTTTCAGAGAAATCTATGAAGATTTTATAAATTGACAAGGAGTTAGTAGAACCAGAACAATTTATAGAGTAACAACATTTGGAAAATGAACAACTTTAAACAACCTAAGAATTCTGATCAATTGAATGACCAACCTTAATTCAAGAGGACCAATGGTACTGTCTCCTGTAATGGTGATGGGAATTTGAAGATCTTCCCTGCTCCTTAATAAGCCTAAGGGAATTTGAAGACCTTCCCTGCTTTGAAAATATACCCTGCCCCCTAATAGGCTGAATGCAATCACATGGAGCCTGGGGTGGGGGTTTTCTGAAGGGTGGAGCTGGGTTCACAGGAAACTGGGAGTCAGAACAGCTAGACAGTTGGCAGGAGAGGACGCTTCCAAGGGAGACAGATAGACTTGTGAGTAAATATTGATCTTGTATTGGTTTGGGGAAGGCTAAAGGATGGTGTGACTCTCTGCTACATTGTGTTACATTAAATTCTATGTTGCTATGATGAATTCAGTTTCCTGGTGTTGGTATTTGGTTTTCTGGTGTCTGAATAAATGTTTTGCTTCTGTCTTCTATATGGGAAGTGTTATATTTTGTGATCAAGCACTATACCGGTATATTTATAGTGACCATTGGTGCTGTGAATATTGCATTGGTGCTACATCTCCTGACAGAGAAGTGATAGACTTCTATCTGTAGGGAAATTCTGTGCAATGCAGAATGAGATGTATATTTTTTGGATATGACCAATATGCGATGTGCTTTGCTTGACTAGGCATATTTTTACATGGGATTTGTTTTCTTTTTTCTTTTTAAGAGGAGGTGGTGTTAAGGAAGAAGAGAAAACAGATGTTTTTAAATGAAAAAAAGATACTCTAAAAATCCAGAGAAGGGTAAAGTCAGTCTTTCACAAGGGCTATTTCACAGCAGAGGATAACCTCACCAGAAGGACACTGATTGAAAGATGTAATCCCATTGTACTTATTGTTTGTTGACTATAAAAAATTGTTTTGTGAAAGCAAAATGTCACTTTAAAGGCTTTCTTTGAAAAAAAAAATGCTTGGTATACATTGGTACTACTGAGGCTTAAACAGAGTAGGAGGAAAAAAATTGAAAAGATGAAAAACTCCTCTTTCATATAGTCATTTTTGTTTTAAAGGCACAGTAAATAAAAGAATTATTAAAAATTGCTTGAAGGACGTAACTATTGAGATGACCTTGTTCAATGACCTTCTGATTATTTATATCAAAAGAGGTATAAAACAGGGAGATATATTTTCTCCAAACATGTTCACCATGGAGGAAATTGAGTACAGTATGATGGAGGAGACTGAGTACAGATTTCAACTTGAAGTGAATTGGTCCTCCGGATGTTACTGATTGCATCAATCCCTAAAATATTACAGTGATAATCTACAGTCGCTTAAGAGCTAGGACTAACTAATCATAGATAATGAACTGAATGGATCAAGAATGTCTTTTGTCACCTATAGAGCTGGACCATCAGGGTATATATCCTGGACAGACTCTGCAAATGGAACCAGTCCTGAACCAGAGATTGGGAGCAATCTAGACTGCCTTTGAGAAATAGCACCATTCCTTTAATAACCTCATGTTATGAAGATGGTGAGTGGAGCCATAGGGCATTTAAAATGTTTTGAAGCAATGGTAGCATGTTGATTTCTGTTCATGAGAATGAGAGATAGAAGGGGTTGAGGGAAAGGGAAAGAGAGGGAGTAGACATTGACAGATGGCAAAATGTTCTAATTTCCTAGTGAATAAGTTGATGGTATATGAAGTTTGGTCTGGGGCTAGCTAGATTAATGGGGTAGATGAGTTTGTACTCACTCATTACTCAGGTCAGCTCAGTCCTTGGATAGAATATTTAAATTTTTATAAAAAGAATTTAAGTATCTACTATGTGTAAAGGACTAAGTCAGGATAAGGCTAGCTAAGGATAACTGATGGGCACCTTTCATATTCCTTGGGTATCTTTATAATATCAAGAGAGTTTGAATAAGGCATCCAAAATGTTGGGTGGACCATCCATGGCAAACTTAGAGGGGGGTCTTAGATAAGAATTGCATAGCACTGGCAGATGTGGATGGATTGCACCCTGCATCCTTGGAGGGAATGACCACATTGAGGAAATCACAGATTTGTTGGAATTTATTATTGGTACTAGTAGGTGGAGGAACTTAAAAATCACTTACAAAACATTTATTGTAAAAATATTCCCTAAATTATATCGAAAGCAAAAGTTTTTTAACCACTGGGAAAAGATTCAGAACTTCTGCTTGTATAGTATTGGCACAATTGTTAGCATACCATAAGCACTTAATAAATCCTTAATGAATTTGGTTGGATATCTCCTTTTAGGTTAGGGAACATAGCTTATAAGTGACACTATTGTACCAAGGAGAGCTGATAAGCAGTTTTCAAATATCAAACCATGGATACTTGAATAGAAGTTTGTTTGATGATACCACAAGAAGGAGAAAAATGGCTTATTTTTAAATGCATCTTTTCAAGCCAAGGGGGAACAGGTTAGGGCATTTAGAGAAACCCCAGTTATCTAAAAAAGCCTGCCATTTCTTTTTAACCAGAGCTGTGCTTTCATTAGTGCAGAAGGCATGATGAGGAGGAAATTCCCTTTACCATTGAAGATCAATAACTCTTCTATACCTTCAGTCTTAAAGAATTGTAGAGACACCAAGATTAATTGATTTAATTGTGAGAGACAAGACTTGGTCTTCTTACTCTGAGACGAGCGTTTTATTCGTTTTCCTTTTACTACCTCTCTATAAGAACTGATACACCTACCAAAAGTGTGCAGTTGACTCTCCTTACTCCTAATGAGACCAAATCCTCTGGGGCAGATGCCATCTCACAGCCAAAATACAGGTGAGATTGTGCCAAACTGGTTCACAGAGTCGGTAGAAGAAACAACTCATAAAAATGATACCGGAGTCTTATGAACAATCTGAAATGTCAGGTGGTAACAAGTTCTAGGGCACCAGGATGACTTATGGAGAAGGGGCGTCTCCTCTGTATTCACTCCATGTTCCAGGAACCTAGTCCTTCTTTTTCTTCTTCCAGGAATTTTGGTGCTAGGTCCAGTGGAGAACAATCTCTTCTTTCTTATCTTCTGTCTTTTTCTAGCTAAAGCACTCACTAATCCCACACCAGCTTAAGGAATTAGAAGGGGCTCTCAAACCCTTTTGCCCATGAAGCTGTCATTATTGCATCTGCAGCTGACACTTGGCTGGCTTACTCACCTACTTCATTCTCATTTGGAATGTCAGCTCCTGTTCCACTCTGACACACCATCTGCTGTCCCTTCTTCCCTCTGTATGTGGAGTTGCTTAGTATAGTCATAGGCAGTGGGGGAGAGGCATGAGGGTTAACAAGCACCACCCAATGCCAGATATCTCTGGCTCACATTGGAGCAGACTGTTCTTAACCAATCCTGCAATCCCACGGAAATGCATATCTCCTCCTCCTCCCCCCTTGCTCTCATACAGCACCCACTTTTTGGTGACTATGCCTAGTCCATTTGGGGCTTACAGATTTGTCAAAAGTATAAAACAATCCTTCTATTTGCAATAATTTTTGAGCAGCTTGTGCTGTGGGATACAGCAGCTGTTTTAGGTTGTCATTATAAGACTCATTATAAACTTGAGTTTTTTCTTGGGCTTCTTTAATGAGAGGCCACTACCTGGAGGGCAGAGAATAATATTAAAGGGTGGTAGTACTGTGGAATGACGGGGTGGAGGAAGATGGGAGGCTGATGAAGCCCCTTTGCTCAGGGGTGGGGGCCAGGTACGATTAGAGGGTACTCGATAGAGGTTTGAGATACTGTAGTGTAATCGATAGCCTTGTTTTCTGATGCCTAGATGTCTTCCTTCCAAACAGTTTCTCTAGACTTTGTCTATACCATGGAACTGATGTTCCCTTCTTTTCTTTGTCTTCTCCATCCTGCATCCTTTGAGACCCTGGCTGCTGAACTGCCTCTCTCACACCCACAAATCTCCCCTCCCCTCATATCTGCTAAGGTTTGCTATTCGGGCCTATGTTTAACAGTCCTGCCCATCTGTCTGCACCATAGACTTCCTCAGAGGCTTTGTCACTCTTAGACTTACTGACTTAGAACTGGGTTTTAGGGATCATTTAATCCAGGAGTTCTTAATCTCAGGTCTGTAAACTTTTTAAAAAAAAATCTGGTAGTCATATTGTATCCCCCAAATCTTAGTGCAGTTTTAAGTTTCAGTAGCTTACAACTGCACTAAGACTTTTGGAAATCCCAAATTTCAGTATAACTGCTTTCCTTTGTAAGCCTATATATTTTATTTTATGCATTTAAAAACATGATTCTGAGAAGGGGTCCACAGGCCTCACCAGATTGCCAGAGAGGTCCATGATACACAAGGCTTTAAGAATACTCCTGAGTTGGTTTAGCTCCTTTACCTATTCACACATTGTATTGAAATCTTTCCTAAGTGTGGAAGGTTCATCAGTCTCATGCCTCAACAGTCCTCAAGTTCAGGGAGAAAGAAGACTTTACCAAGACTCCCCCAAAATATTTTTAAAAACCAGATCCAATCCTTAACATGGTAGTAGATGCTTGAGGCCTCCAGGCTTCTCCAAAGAGAGCCTTCTGAATGGGCAGTATGTCCAGATGGGCCTGAGGTCCAGCCCACACCAGAGTCTTTTCACCTGGTGCTTCTGGAACTTTAGTGGCCCATTTATCCAGAATTGGTCACAACTAAGAAAGAATGACACCACACAAACCAGCAATAGTCTGATTGGCACAAGTGTTTCTATCTACTGTTTTGTAGTGAGAAGTGCCTTAGCACAGTGATTGGCATAGAGGTACTTAATAGCTAATATTTACATAGTACTTTAAATATTCAGAGAGCTTTACACATGTTTTATCCTTACAACAGCCCTGGGAGTTAGGTGTTATTATTATCCCCATGTTATAGATGAGGAAATGGAGACTCAGAGATGTTAAGTGACTTGGCCAGGGTCATGTAGCTAGTAAGTTTCCAAAGCTAGATATGAACTCATTTTTTCTTGTCTCTACATATATCACTTTGCTGACTTGACTTGAAGTGTATCTTCTAGGTAAGTCAAGTCAAGTAGCATTAATTAACTGCCAAGCACTGAGGATAAAAAGAAAGACGAAAAGTAATTCCTGCTCTCAAGGATCTCACAGTCTACTGGTGGTGCAACATACGATGAGCTATGCACAAACAAGCTAAAGACAGGATAAATTGGGGTGTTGTCTCAGAGGGAAGGCTCTAAGATTAAGGAGGTCTCAGAAAAGTAGGAAGGAGTGTGGTTTTGAAGGGCTTTGAAAGCCAAACAAAAGATTATATATTTGATCCTGGAGGTAAGAGGGAGCCACTGAAGTTTACTGAATACTGGAGGAACTTGATTAAGATTAATGAGCATCTGGTAGCCCCTTTGGCAAGAAGAACCAAGAAAACAATCCATGCAATGGTATAACAATGTAAATGGAAAGAACAACCACAAAACTATCCAAAGGGAATATTGCAAAATTACATAGAACAACCACAGTTTCTGGTTTTGGTTTTTTTTTTGGTGTTTTTTTCTCTTTTTTGCAAGGGCAATTGGGGTTAAGTGACTTGCCCAAGGTCACATAGCTAGTAAGTGTTAAGTGTCTGAGGCCAGATTTGAACTTAGGTCCTTCTGACTCCAGGGCTGGTGCTCTATTCACTGTGCCACCTAGCCACCCCAACCACAGCTTCTAAGAAGAGATATGAGAAGACACTCCAAGCCTCTCCTTTGCAGAGGACAGAGGTCCATGGGTATAATATACTGTACATATTTTCAGACTCTTTTGATATATATTTTCTTTAAAAATATTATTTGTTATATAAGATTTCTCTGGGAGTAGGATGGAGAGAAATAGTGACAAATTTTGATGATGTAAAAAATAAAGATATCAATAAAAATTATATTTAAAAAAGATATGAGATGATTGTCCATAAATAAAGTCAGCACTACCAAGTTTTAGGCTGTAAGGTTAGACTAGTATAGTAAATGTTCAGATCACTTTAGTATGATTATTTTGTTTTACACCAGGTTAGTGATGATATTTAGCCAAGAAGATAAATCAGTGACCTAGGTATCACACGAGAATCTAATGTGATTGGAATGGAACATGAATTATTACAGGATGGAAGGTTCAGATTCTGATAGAGTGAAAAGAGCTTTCTAGACAGTTCTAAAGTTCCAAGGTTTTTTATTGTATTGTATTTTCATAGTACACAATTCCAGCATTTACTGACAACTTTAATGGGATCATAGGCTTTAGAGGTCTAAGGAAATCTAGAGATTTTTTAACCTGACAAGAAGATTATCCCTATTAAATTAAATATTATCCCTAGTAAATTTCAATTTATTAGATCTGGTCCATCATGATCTTCTGTGGAGATCTTTTCAGATTCTTACTGTACCCTTTAACATGTTAACTGAATCTTCCCAGTTTCATGTTGCCTATAGTTGCCTCATGTTGCCTAACCATGCTGCTATCTATGCCTTCATTTAAGGAATTGATCCCAATGTTGATGCATATAGGGCCAGATTAGAACCTCTGGGATCTTACCTCCCTCTAAGTTGAAATTGACCATAGATGCTTACCTAATAACTCCCCCTTCTAATTCAGGGATTTCTGCAGAGTAGCATATCTTCTTAATATACAATATTCTTCCATGGCTCCCTTTTTTTAAAAACCTATTCTGTTCTTTTTGAACAAGTCATATTTAAATTATGTGTCTCAGTGATACCTAGGAGATCCAATTTATCTTCTTAGTTTAGAAGTTTGCGTTTGCTTGGTTTGTTATCTCTACTTTGTGAATTTGTGTATAGGCATCCAAGGCTATGGATTTTATTGGTGGTGTTCTTCTTGGATGTTGTCTCTGTAAATTATTGGTCCTCTCTATTTGATATTCTTCATTTTATGCTTTAACTGCTAGTTTCTGCTTTAACTGCTAGTTTCTACTTTATCTGATTAAACAGATCAAAGGAAGTTTTCTCCCTCTTCTTCCATTTTTAGTTTAAAGCCAAGAAAGCTTTAATCTTGATCAGATTCATATGTTAGACAAATCTCACTGTCTGAGCCAGTTGTTTTTCTTTGTGGTTAAACATCTAAACCTTTGTGGGGTGGGGAGGGGGAGAATGAGTTTGTAGGTAAAAAAAGATTTCTTAACCTTTCTCAACTAATGTTTTTTTTTTTTTTTTGCTTTTTGGAGGGCAGTTGGGGTTAAGTGACTTGCCCAAGGTCACACAGCTAGATTTTGTGTTGAGTGTCTGAGGCCGGATTTTAAATCAAGTCCTTCTGACTCCAGGGCCAGTGCTCTATTCACTGCATCACCTAGCCATTCCCCAACTAATATTTTTTAATCTGTAAAATGGGGACACTAATATTCTGCACTATTTATGCTTTCCCCCCCCCCCCCCCCCAAGACTGTTGTGGGGAAAGCACTATGTAAATGCTAAATTCTTCTGTGGGTGTGAGTAATTATTTCTTATATTAATATTACTATCATTGATTGAAGTAGAGTAGTATAGCAGAAAGTGCAGAATTGAGACAAAGAGGACCTTGGTTTGAAACTACCTTGTTACCGCCAAGGGCCTTAATTTTCTCATCTGTGCAATGAGGAGCTTCTACTTAGCTAGTCTCCGAAGTCTCACCCAGCTCTGATTCTGTGACCCTGTGAAGATTATTGTTGATGATTCTATGTCCAGAACACTGTGAGAAGCAATTAATCAATTTAAAAGTTTCTTTCAAGTTCCAACTCTGTGTCAGGCACTGACTAGAGCCTATGGATACAGCCACAGTACAAAGTTCAAATAATGAATCAACACCCCCTCCCAAAGAGCTTACATTCTAAAATGAGATCTATATCTATATCTCCATCGATATCTATATCTATTTATATCTATATCTATCTGTCCATCACTCCACACACATATCATATATACATATATATACAAACACATATATGTAATATATATGTATATATATATATATATATAATGAATAGTTGAATTCAAGGTAGATTTGGAGGTGGGGACTGGAAATTGTCAGCACAGTGGATAGCTGGGCCTTAAATCAGGAAAACTAATCTCCCTGAGTTAAAATCTGACCTCAGAGACATACCAGCTGTGTGACCCTTGGCAAGTCACCAAACACTGTTTGCTTTACTTCCTCATATATAAAATAAGCCAGAGAAGGAAATGGCAAACCACTCCAGTATCTCTGACAAGAAAACCCCAAATGGGGTCATGGAGAGTCAGGCACAACTGAAAAATGACTGAATGACAACAATTAGGAATTTGTGGGGGGAGAAATCAGGAAAGACTTCCTGCAGATGATGGGGCTTGTAGCAGCAAGCACCCCAAGTATGCTCAGGGTGGCTGCCCATACAGGTTCTTGGATCTGCTTTGTTAAAGGAAAGCAACTCAAAATGGGTTAACAAGCTTACTTTAATCAATCAGATATGTATCATTTACCTGGTTCAGGGGAAAAAGGTCAGCACCCCGAACTTCAAAGTACACAGACAGAATTATCAAGACAGAAACAGATCAAGTACACAGCTTTCCAAACTGTGCAACCATTACATCCATACCAAACAACATCTGGGTTTCAAAGCCAGGGGGCTCTGGACAACGGCTAGCCCAGAGTTTCATCAAATCACATAACACTTCTCAAAGTGAGCCCCAAAACAAAGCCTCAAATCAGGGTTTATATACCCTTCTCCTGGCTCAGAGAATGTAACAACCTTATTGACCCACTGGCCAATCAAGAAGTATCTACTGAAAAACAAGCCTCCCACCCCAGGCTCCAGGTGCACTTTAGCCTAGGGACAGGGAAGATCTTCAAAATTTACATTCCCATTACAGGGCTTGACTTGTATATTCAAGGAAGAGAAAGTTTCTTTGAGTTGGTGGTAAGATAGGAGTGCAGGCCCAGCATGGAAAACAGTCAGTGCAAAGATAAGGAGTCTGGGAATGGAATATGTGATGAGCAAAGAGAAAGCCAGTTTGGATGGATTACAAGTTTGTGTTGGGGACTGATGTCCAAAGAGGCTGGAAATGGAGGCTGAGACCAGGTAGTGAAAGACTTAAAAGATAAGTAGAGGAGTTTTTCTTTTATTCCATAGGTCATAGGAAGCCAATGAAGTTGATCAAGTAGAGTCATGTGGCCAGACTTGGGTCTAAGGAAAATCACTTTGATATCATCATGTGGAAGAGTGGGAGTGATGAGAGACTTGAGGCAAGGGGACCAATTAGGAGGCTGTTGCAATCATCTAGAGAAGAGGTGATGAGACCCTGAACTAAGGTGGCAGCTGTGTGAGTGGAGAGAAGGGTTGGAGGTGAGAGATGTTGTGAAGGTAGAAACAGCAAGATTCAGCAGCTGACTAGAAGAGAGCGAGAAGGTGAGAATAATGCTAAGGTTAAAACTTGGGGGACTGGAAGGATGTTGGAACCTTCAGTAGTAGTAGGGCTGTTTGGAAGAGATGAGGAAAGACAAATTCAATTTTGGACATGTTGAGATTAAGATAACTCAATGTTTTATTCATTGAAGGTCTTGATTTGATTGGTCAGTGCTTTGGGATGAAGAAGTTGGGGGCAGATTATGTGGAAGGAAAATAGAAGGACTTCTTGACAGCGACAATAACAAAATATCTGTGTACCTTCCCTTATTATGCTCAGTAAAGAAAGGGGTCCTGCTTTGCTGCTCCCATGTTGACCTATAGATAAATAATCCTTTCCTGTTTTCTGGTTAGATCATAGAAGGATTTTTTGTTTTCCCCTTGTCCATTTAGGTAAAAATACTTCAAATTAGTCTCTGGATTTGTCTCCATAAACCAGACTGAGTTACATACTTGAGGCCTCTATGAGGTTCTCCTGAGCAAGTCTCTGGGGGAGGAGGTGGAGTTTTGTTCCTGCTGGGAGCCTTCTCTTCTAGATGGGACATGAGAAATTGCCACAAAATAACTTACATTAGGCTGGGAAGGAAATAGTGTGGACTGGTGCCAGCCACTTGCAAGAGCGATGAATGATTTGTAGCGAGATGCTGGCCAAGTTTATCCTTTCACTTGGATATTATGTAAAATATCAGGTGCAACATAAATATAGTCCCTTTGGGGAGAGGGCATAGAGGGCAGAGTCTCTTCATTTCTGATGAACCAAAAGCCGATAAGTAACACGCTAAACCCCCCCTGTAATTATGCAGCAAGTGAAAGACGAGGGGGCTGGGTGAGATTTATTTTCATTGAGTGATCTCTAGTACCCTAAGAACCCATGTGAGCATAGTTAAGCTGAAGAATAGAGAGGAGAAGACAAACCAGCCTCTGGACACAATGCCTACATGATACAGTCTGGAATGGTAAAATGGTACTTCATCTTTAATGAAATTGTGGGTTATTACTGAGTATAGGTAGATTTTTTCTTAGAAAATTGCCGACCTGTGTTTGATGACAATTTTGTTTCTTCCTTTCCAGGTTGTATTCCTGACTCTCCTGGATGTTCTCTATGATGCCCCAGGAAACTTCTCCCCCTGGAAGCTCACTGCATCCCTAGAATTTACATATAGGATTCACCCTTTTTCACACCTTTGGCCTCCTGCTAATTCCTTCCCATATCTCCTTTTAAGGAGGAGGCAGAAGCCAACAAATGATAGACTGAACTCCTGACTCTTTGGACTTTCCCTACAAAGCCCCACTTCCCAGTACCTTCATCTCCTCCCTCCACCCCAACTTCATTCAGCATCTTTTTATGTGTTGTCTTCCTCCATTTGAATGTAAGCTTCTTGTGGGCGGGAACTGTCTTTCTGCTTGTATTTGCATTCCCAGGGTTTGCACAGTGTCTGGCACACAGTAAGTGCTTAATAAATACTCGATGACTTGATCTGAATATCCTCCTGCCTACATCTGATTTGTCTGACGTTATTTTATAATAAGATATAGACAAACTCCTAGAAAAACTGCCCTAACGTCATGCAAGTGAGGGTTGACAGTCACTCACATGTCTTTTGAATGATTCACACATGTGTATGTATATACGAGTACATATGTGATGTGGTCAACTCAATGTTTAGCAAATGCCTGCTATGTACAAGACACTGTTAGGTATTAATGTCTATACTTCTAATGTATGTATGTAAATATACAAATACATGTACATACTTAAATATATATCAAGCTCATTCAAGATTCCTTGGAAAATATAATGATCCTATGATAATAAACATCAGATGAGGTATAAAATAGGGAAATATATACTTGTGAAAGTTATTTACCATGGTGATAGAGTAAAGAGTAAGGGTTGAATAGGAAATCTCTATTGATTGTGGGATCCACCCTCCAGATATCCTTGTTTGTGGATGACATTGTATTGCTTGCACCAGGCTCCAGAACATTGCAGTCTCCTCGAAGAGATCTGAAATCACTCAAAAGAATTTTTGAAAAAATTGAAAAAGTATGTATAGAATAATTTTACATATATTTATGCCTGTTTGTATTTAGTGGTAGCCATCTCTAGGATGAGAGGGGGAAGGGAAGGAAAAAAAAGTAATTTACATGATAGTTTTGTTGCATATTTGAAGGAAATAGCAAATTGTACATAGTGGATTTGAAGTTTCATGTTCAATCATCTTTTAAATTGTACTTTGTTATGGAAATGCTTGTTTTATTCCATAAATTAAAAACAAAACTTAATAATTATTAAAAAAAAAGAATTTGACCTGTCTATCCATAAAAAAAGACCAAGTGGGGTAAGCAATGTTTATTACTCAGAATTCAACTTGCATTTGAATGGAAAACCTATAGAACTTGTCTAAAAGTATATATATCTGGGGTAGAAATGGACAACAAGTCATGATCAGAGTTGGAAAGGAAGAGCAGAGCATATTGAATTGATTTTGGGAAACTGCAACACTCTTTTACTAATATAAATTTCCCAGGAAAATGAAAGCCCATCTTTCCATTGCTAACATTTAACTAGTGTTATTATATGGCTATAATATATGGAATACCACTGACTCAAAAAACTAGAAATGAGTAACAATCAGAGGACAATCAGAGGTACATGGCAGAAGTGAGAAGGATGCAATATATAACAAATTAGGAACTCCAAAGAAAAGAGTCATTAAGGAACTATATAATAAGAAGGGAAGATGAGCCACTCAGGGGGCAAGAGCTAGGGACATCAGGGAGACAACCAGATTTCTCCAATGGTGCATTTGTGACACAGGAAAATAAAAGCTCCTGTGATAAACTTTTGGGAGGATATGGATAAGAGTCACTGAAAATGGGAAGGTATGCATTGGTTGTACTCTACATCATTGGGGGATGGGAGAAAACTCCTGAAATAATATCGATTTTATTTTAGTATATTTATAAAAACAAAAAATTTAAAAATGGGTAGCAATATAGCATAGGGAATAGTCAGAAAGATCTGGCATTCCAGAGACCTGGCTCTGGCGCATAATAGCTATATGTGAACATGGGCAGTTGTCTGGGGCAGAGTCAAGATGGCGGAGTAGGAACAGGACTTCTTTGGGGTTCCAGCTTCCACCTCCTCCAATTCATGTAAAAGGTGACTTTACACAAACTTTGGAGCTACAGAACCCACAAAATGACACAGAGAAGTTAGCCTCCTGCGGAGGACAGGCCAGCAGGCCGGCAGGAAGTGGCCAGTGCAGCGCTCTGGGAGCTGAGCCCAGCCCTGTGTGATCCCAAGGTTTTAGCCTCAGGGTGGCTACAACCAGTTGCTGGCTAGAGGGACTTCAGATCACCAGTAGCTGTAGCAGTTTCCAGAATTATCAACCCATAGATGCTAAGGAGAGGTCAGTGCAGTATGGACTTTGTGAATCAGGAGTCCAGGAGTGTGGTTAGGCTTTTACACCCTGGAGGGAGAAGTGGCTGAGGTGCTGTGGCTGTGCAGTCGCCGCCAAATGGCTGCTTCAGAACTCCTGGTATGCAGATTGTAGAGGGACCAAGTGACCAGTCTGAGGGGTAATTGCTCTTGTTTTAACCTGCTTGGATCTGGATTGCAGTCTAGAGTGGAGGTCCTAGGGTGCATGACCAGTTAGACAGAACGTGTGGAGGCTTCAGAGAGGGCACCCAACTAATAGCTCCAGCAGCTGTGAAAACCCCAGCAATTTGGGACAAAGCCTCCCCTCACCCCCCCCCCCCGTAGTAGAGTTCTACTGTGACAAAAAGCTCAAAAGTCAAGTAATTGAGTGGCAACATGAGCAAGCAGAGGACGCAAAGCAAGCACAATGGTCTGACTTTGGATTCCTTTTTTGGGGACAAAAAGGATCAGGGCATGGAACAGGAGGAAGACAGCAAAGTCAGAACTCCTGTGCCAGAAGCTTCCAACAAAAGAATAAGCTGCTTATACGCCATAGAGGAGCTTAAGAAGGATTTTGAAAACCAAATAAGAGAAGTGGAGGAAAAATTGGGAAGAGAAATGAGAATGATGCAAGGAAATTATAAAATGAGAGTCAACAACCTGACTGAGGAAAATAATACCTTAAAAAATAGACTTACTTAAATGGCAAAGAGGCTCAAAAAGACGAGGAGAAGAATGCTTTAAAAAGCCAGATGGAAAAAGAATTTCAAAAGCTCACTGAAGAGAATTGTTCCTTCAGAATTAGATTGGAGCAAATGGAAGCTAGTGACTTTATGAGAAATCAAGATACAATTAAACAGATCCAAAACAAATTAAAAAAGAGAAGGCAATGTGAAATATCTCATGGGAAAAACAACTGACCTGGAAAATAGATCCAGGAGAGATAATTTAAAAATTATTGGACTACATGAAAGCCATGATCAAAGTAAGAACCTAGAAATCATCCTCTAGGAAGTTCTCAAAGAAACTGCCCCAATGTTTTAGAGACAGAGGGCAAATTAGAAGCTGAAAGAATCCACCAATCACCTCCTGAAAAATATCCCAAAAAGAAAGCTCCTAGGAATATTATAGCTAGGTTCCAGAGTTCCCAGATCAAGGAGAAAATATTACAAGCATCCAGGAAGAAACAATTTGAAAACTGTGGAAACACAATCAGAATAACAGGATCTGGCAGCTTCTACACTGAGGGATCAAAGGTCTTGAAATATGATATTCCAGAGGTCAAAGGAGCTGGAATTAAAACCAAGAATCACCTACCCAGCAAAACTAAGTATCATGTTTCAGGGGAAAATATGGTCATTTAGTGGAGTAGAGGACTTTCAAACATTTTTGATGAAAAAACCAGAGCTGAATAGAAAATTTGACATTCAGATACAAGAAGCAAGAGAAACATGAGAAGGTAAACAGGGAAAAGAAATCATAAGGAATTTATCAAAGTTGAACTACTTACATTCCTACATGGAGAAACAATAATTATAACTTATGAAACTTTTCTCAGTATGAGAATAATCAAAAGGAATAGAAATGTGTGTATATCTATGTATACATACATATAGGTATATAGAGGAGGGTATATGGGTGTATGAATACATATGTGAGTATGTGTACAGGTATACACAGACAGAGGGCACAGGACCAGTTGAATAGGAAGGGATGATACTTAAAAGGTGAAATTAAGAGGTGAGAGAGCAATGTGAGAGGAGATGGGGAGAGATAGAATGGGGTAAATTATTTCATATAGAAGAGGCAAGGGAAAATGGTTACAATGGAGGGGAAGAGCAGGAAGGCAAAAGGGAATGAGTCAACCTTATTCTCAATGAATTTGGTTTAGAGAGGGAATGACATACACACTAAATAGGGTGTCTCACCCTACAGGAGAGGAGGGAGGAAGGCGATGAGAGGGGGGATGATGGAAGGGAGGGTAGGCTGGGGGGAGGGAAGTTGCAAGCACCCACTTTTGAAAAGGGATGGGATCAAATCAGAGAATAGAACAAGTGGGAGGTCAGTCTTTCACAATGTATCCACTATGGAAATGTTTTGCATAGCTACACATATACAACCTATATTGAATTGCTTATCTTCCCAGTAAGAGAGGGTGATGAGGGAGGTAGGGAAAAAATCTGGAATTCAAAGGTTTAAAATAAAATGTTTAAAAAATATATTATTATTGGGTGGCCAGGTAACACAGCAAGTAAGAGCTCTGGCTCCAGTGTCAGAATGACCTGGGGATCAAATCTGGGCTCAGATACTTAGCACCACACCCAGGAATAACTGGCCATGTAACCTTGAGCAAGTTACTTAACCCTAATTGCTTTAAAAAAAAAAATATATATATATATATTTATATATATATATATAATTTTACATGTAACTGGGAAATAAGATATACAGGCACTGGGGCATAGAGATCCATCTTGCCCTACTGGAAAGTCAAAGGGGGTATGGGGGAAGATATGGGAGAGACTAAATTGGGGCAGGGGATATTCAGTAGGATCGCTGTTTTGAGGTGGTGGGTAGGGGAAAAATGGGGAGAAAATTTGTAACTCAAAATCTGGTGGAAATGAGTGATATAAACTAAAAACAAACAAACAAACTCCTCAGTGTCCTGACACAAATCTATGAGTCTAATTTGCTGAGTTGCCAATCTGTATCATTTAAAGGAGTTTCCACATCGGAAATTCCATTTGTTGATGAAATAATAGGTATAGACTAAAAAAAAATCTCATATATAATTTGTATACATATAATATAGCATGGTATACTTTAGTAGCAGATTCTTTGAGGCAACCCCTCACTAACCCCCCACTGGCACCAACAAGTCATACACTAGAGTATGGCTACTACATTCCCTCAGGAATTTCCCTGAAATACATTTCCCCCCAATTTTCAGCCTTTTTATTTAAAGTTTTGAGATCCATATTCTATCCCTCTCTCCCCTCCAACCCCTCCCTTCCGTTCCCTACTTCCTGAGACAATAGGCAATCAGATATAGGTTTTACATGTGCAATTGTGTAACCTGTATTCATATTAGTCATTTTGTGCAAGAAGACTCGAATAAAAGAAAAAAATGAAGGAAAGTGATAAAATAGCATGCTTCAGTCTTTATTCAATCAATATCAGTTCTTTCTCTGGAGTAGAATGCTTCATCATTAGTCCTTTGGGATTTTCTTGGTGGATCACTGTATTGCTAAAAATATCTAAGTCATTCACAATCCTTCATCAAACAATATTGCTGTTACTATGTACAACATTTTCCTAGTTCTGTTTGCTTCACTATGCATCAGTTCATGTAAGTCTTTCCAGGTTTTTCTGAAATTGTTCTGCTTGTTATTTCTTATAGTACAATAATATTCCATTACAATCATATACCACAGCTTGTGTAGCCATTTCCTAATTGATGGCATCTTTTTGATTTCCAATTCTTAGCCAACACAAAAAGAATTGCTATAAATATTTTTGTATGAATAGATCCTTTCCCTTTTTTTAAAATATCTTTGAGATATAGATCTAGCAGCAGTATTGTTGGATCAAAGGCCATGCATAGTTTTATAGCCCTTTGGACATAGTTCCAATTTGCTCTCCAGAATGTTCAGACCAGTTCACAACTTCACCAACAGTGTATTAGTGTCCCAGTTTTCCCATATCCCCTCCAAAATCTAACATTTTCCTTTTTTGGTCATATTGGACATTCTGATAGGTATGAGGTGGTGCTTCAGAGTTGTTTTAATTTGCATTTCTCTGATCAATGGTGATTTAGAGCATTTAAAAATATTACTATAGATAGCTTTGATTGCTTTGTCTGAAAATTGCCTGTTCATATGTTTTGACCATTTATCAATTGGGGAATGACTTGCAGTCTTATAAATTTGACCCGGTGTAAAGCCACGCATGAGCAGCTTTCCAGAAGAATGCTACTGTGAACAGCTTTTTATAGTGAACACTCTTTCCCATAACAAATCAATGCAAAACATTCATGGAAAATCAAGGTATAGCATTCACAATATTACAACTTATCATATAAAATCACAATATAGTATTCACAACAGCTTTTCATTAAAATGGCCACATAGTTTTCACCAAAGTGGTCACAATATTTAGAACAAAGAATGATTATTCTCAAAGTACAATAGTCAAAGTCTTCCACTCATGGGGCACACTAAATTAACTCAATCAGTCATTCAACAATCAATTACAATCATTAGAAAGTACACAAACCCTTCACCCTTAGGTCACTAGTAAACTACAATTTCATCATTACTCAGTATGCATGGGGAGGTCTTTTCATGTTGACTTGGGGCTGGCTTTCAGATTCCCTGGATCCCCTTCTATGGTCCCAGATTCTACCTGGATTCACCAGCCTGTCCCCTGGGCTCAGTGGTAGACTGCTTCCAGTTCCTTGTCCAGCTCTCTGGGTAGGTCCTGCTCCACACTAAAGTTCACAGGGTCCAGTCCATCTCAAATCCTTCATAATTTCTGCTCCTGGGAATTCAAGGCTCAACCAAGACACAAACAGACAAAGTCCCTGCATCCTGGTCATGCTTCCTCAATCTTCTGCGGCTCATTCAAAAAATCATAATCACCTTATGGGGGTGGGGAGGAGGAGTAGGGGAGTGGGAGGGGCCAGCAGCTGCTTCTGCCTCCCTGGTACTCCAAGAAATTCTGATTGTGCCTCTCTGGGGTTTTTCTTATATACACACACACAACATTAGCTACTTCCTGTTTCAGCCAACCCTTTCCTGTTATGCCAGGAACATGGGTTCATACCTTCTGTTTCTTTCACAGAGGCTTGATCCATTGCTAAGTGCTAAGTACCTGCTTACTTGTCAATACAAAGGGGTCAAATTACATTACCATTACACTCAGTTCTCTATATATTTGAGAAATGAGGCCTTTATCAGAGATAATTGTTGCAATTTTTCACCCAGTTTTTTGCTTTTCTTTTAATTTTGGTTGTACTAGTTTTATTTGTGCAAAATCTCTTCAATTTTATATAAAATCAAAATGATCTATTTTACATTTTGTAATGCTCTCTTGTTATTCTTGATCCTACATTCTTCCCTGATTCATAAGTCTGACAGATAACTATTCCATGCTCTCTTAATTTGCTTATGATATCACCCTTTAGGTGTAAATCATGTACCCATTTTGACCTTATCTTTATATATGGTATGAGATGTTGGTCTATATCTAGTTTCTGCCATACTGTTTTTCAGTTTTCCCAATAGTTTTTGTCAAATAATGAGTTTTTTGCTCCAAAAGCTTGGATCTTTGGGTTTATCATATACTAGATTACTATGGTCATTTAGTATAATGTAATTTGTACCCAACCTATTTCACTGATCCACCAATTTATTTCTTAGGTAATACCAAATTGTTTTGATAATTGCCACTTTATAATACAGTTTGAGATCTGATATGGCTAGACCACCTTCTTTCACATTTTTTTCATTGATTCCCTTGATATCTTTGAGCTTTTGTTTTATTATTATTTTTTCTAGTTCTATAAAATAATTTTTTGATAGTTTTATTGGCATGGCCCTGAATAAATATATTAATTTAGGTAAGGCTGTCATTTTTATTATATAGGCTTGGCCTACCCATGAGGAATTAATAGTTTTCCAATCATCTAGATCTGACTTTATTCATGTTTTATTTTTGTGTTCTTATAGTTCCTGGGTTTGTCTTGGCAGTAGATGGCCAAATATTTTATATTGTCCAAATTTATTTGAAATGAAATTTCTCTTTCTATCTCTTGCTTCTGGATTTTGTTGGCAATATATAGAAATGGTGATGATTTATGTGAGTTTATTTTGTATCATGCAACTTTGCTAAAGTTAACAATTTCAAGGAGTTTTAAAGTTGATTTACTAAGGTTTTCTAAGTATACCATCATATCATCTGCAGTGGTAGCTTTGTTTTCTCATTGCCTATCCTAATTCCTTTAATTTATTTATCTTCTCTTATTGCTATAGCTAAAATTTCTAGTACAATGTTAACTAATAGTGGTGATAATGGGCATTCTTGCTCCACCCCTGATTGTACTGGGAAGGCTTCTGGCTTATCCTCATTACAGATAATGCTTACTGATGGCTTTAGATAAATATTAGTTACTATTTTAAGGAAAGCTCCATTTATTCCTAGGCTCTTTAGTGTTTTTAATAGGAATTGGGGTTATATTTTATTTAAGACTTTTTTGCATTTATTGAAATAATCATATGATTTCTGATGGTTTTGTTACTGATATGGTCAATTATATTGATAGTTTGTAAAGCCAAGCACAAGCAGCTTTTCAGCGGACTGCTGCTGTGAACAGCTTTCAAGGTTCTGATTACATAGTATAGTGAACTCTTTATTTGTTCAATAACAAATCAGAGCAAAACATTCAAGGTACAGCATTCACAATGTTACAACTTATCACAGAAAATCAAAATACAGCATTCACCATGTCACAATTCAACAACTTATCACATAGTTTTAAACAAAGTACATTCATTTAGTCAATCACAATATCCTCAATTCATTCACAAAGTACAAAATTCAAAGTTCTCCATCATAGTAAATCATAATCTTCTCAGTCAGTACACAGTTTCCAAGTAAAGTCTTCTTTCAGCTTGACTTAAGTCTAGCTCTCAGCTTCCATGGTTCCTCTTCTATGGTCCCAGTTCCAACTGTCACCTGGGTTCAAAGGCAGACAGCTCCCAGTTCCTTGTCCAGCTCCTTGTCCAGTTCTTTGTCCAGTTCCCATTCTATATTGAAGTTCACAGTGTCCAGTCCACTTCAAGTCCTCCACAGTTCCCGTTTCTGGGAAGACAAAGCTTGACAGAGCCACAATAATATTCATGCACGTTGCCGGCACCATCATCAATTCACTATCTGCCTGTGAAATCAATTCAGACCCACCAACAAGGTCTGAGAATTCAACACAAATCACCAGTATGGAAATCAACACAGATCCACACACAAGGTCCAAGAGGACAGCACAAATCATCAGTAAAGTCACAGGGCCTCCAAAACCCTCCCCCAGGACTTCTGTAAACATACATTCAGAAAATCCTCTTTCATGGCTTCCAGTAAGGTCCAAGGACTTCTGCACAGAGTATCACAAACAAACATCAAAACAGACAGAGCAGATAAACAGAGTGCCTGGATACCACAAGTTTTCTCCTTCTTGACTCTGCCACCACAAGAGTCCTCTTCTCAGTTCTGCTGTATCTAGCCTGGGCCTTTCCTTATGTATGGTAATTAGCTCCTCCCCTTCTTGGTGTAGGAGTTCATGAGTTCTAGAGTTCACAAGTTGTTAGGTTCACACACTCTGTTTCTTAACAGACTTGATACAAAGCTCAAAAGAAACTTGAACTGAAAGAAGGTATTAATTCAATAGCTGAAAAGGTGTGAACTACTTCTGTGCTTGCCATTGCATAGTTTCAAAAATATTGAACAAGCTCTGCATTTCTAGTATAAATCCCATATAGTCATAATCTATGATACTTGTGCTGTATTGCTGTAATCTCTTTCCTATTATCTTACTTTAAAATTTTGCATCAATATTCATTAGGGAAATTGATCTATAAACTTCTTTCTCTGATTTGGCTCTTCCTGGTTTAGGTATCAGCACCATATTTGTGTCATAAAAGGAATTTGGTAGGACTCTTTCTTTGCCTGTTTTTCCTAATAGTCTATCTAGTATTGTGATTAATTGTCCTTTAAATGTTTGGTAGAATTTACTTGTGAATCAATCTGATTCTGGGAGTTTTCTCTTAGTAAGTTCCTTGATGTCTTATTTAATTTCTTTTTCTAAGGTTTAGTTATTTAAGTATTTTATTTCTTCTGTTAATCTGGGTAATTTATATTTTTTTAGATATTCATCTCTTTAATTTAGATTGTCAAATTTATTGGCATATAATTAGGCAAAATAGCTCCTAATGATTGTCTTACTTTCTTCTTCATTGGTGGTAAAATTCACTCCTTTCATTTTTGATACTAGTAATTTGGTTTTCTTCTTTCAATTTTAAAACTAAATTAACTAATTGTTTATTTTGTTTTTTCATAAAACATTAAAGATTCTAGTTTTATTTATTAGTGCAATGGTTTCTTTACTTTCAATTTTATTAATCCCTCTTTTGATTTTTTTTTTCAGAATGTGTCTAATTTGGTATTTAATTTAGGATGTTTTAGTTTGTTCTTTTCCTAGTTTTTTTTAGTTGCATATCCAATTCTTTGACCTGCTTTTTCTATATTTTATTGATGTAAGCAATTAGAGATATAAATTTTCCCCTAAGTATTGCTTTGGTTGCATTCCACAAATTTTGGAATGTTGTTTCATTGTTGTCATTTTCTTTAATGAAATTATTGTTCCTATGACTTGTTCTTTGACCCACTTATTTTTTAGGATTAAATTATTTAATTTCCCATATCTTTTTTATCTCTTTTCATTGTCCATTATTGAATGCAATTTTTACTGCATTGTGATATTAGAGGAGGGCATTTACTATTTCTGCTACTATGCATTTGGTTTTGAGGTTTTTATGTTGTAATACATGGTTGATTTTCATGTAGGTACCATGTACTGCTTAGAAAAGGTATATTCCTTTCTATTCCCATTCAATTTTCTCCAGGGATCTAGCATATCAACTTTTCTTGAATTTTATTCACCTTCTTAACTTCTTTTTTAATTTTTTAGTTATATTTATTTAGTTCTGAGAGCAAAATGTTAAGGTCCCCTACTAGTATAGTTTTATTATCTATTTCCTCCTCTAACTCATTCAACTTCTTTTTGAAAAATTCATATGCTATATTTGGTGCATATATATTTAGTATTGATTTGACTTCATTGTGTACCATACCTTTCATCAAGCCTCTTTATGTGAGATAATTTACCCCCATTCAATCTCCTTTCTCTTTCTTCCACTGCAGTTTTTTCTCACTTCTTTATTTTATTTTTTGGGGTATCATCCCATCAGAGTCACCTTATATCCATACCTTGTATCTACATATGTATAGTCCTTCTAATTCCTCTTATGGTAATAAAGTTAAGAGTTGCAAATAGGAAAATAAACAGTTTAACCTTATTGAATTTTTTGTATTTTCTCTTGCTTTACCTTTTTATGTTTTCCTCGAGTGTTGTATCTGGAGGTCACATTTTTTATTCAGTTTTTTAATTAGAAATAGCTGAAAGTTCACTATTTTCTTAAATATCCACTTTTTTTTCCATTGAAAGATTATATTCAATTTTGCTGGGGAAGTGATTATTGGTTGTAATCATAACTCCTTTAACTTTTCCAATGAGAAATTTCATATTTTCTTCTTCTTTTTTGATTTTGTTTTATTGTATCTTGATGTCTCATACAGTCATTCATTTCCATTTGTTCAATTCTAATTTTTAGGGAATTATTCTCTTCAGTGAACTTTTGTGCTTTCCCCCCCATTTTTCCAATTCTATATTGTTAGGGAGTTATTTTCATCGGTAATTTTTTTTTTACTTTTCATTTTTCGACTGCTTTATTAACTTCTGATTTACGTCATTCATTTCCACCAGATTTTGAGTTACAAATTTTCTCCCTGTTTTTCCCCTATCCACCGCCCCAAAATAGCAGTCCCACAGGATATCCCCTCCTCCAATCTGCTCTCTCTCATATTTTCTCCCATACCCTTTTTGACTTTTACAGTAGGGCAAGGTGGATCTCTATGCCCCAGTGCCTGTATATCTTATTTCCCAATTACATGTAAAATATTATTAATAATAGCATATATATATATACATATATTTTTAAATATTTGATTTTAAAACTTTGAATTAAAGATTCATTCCCTTCCTCCCTTGTCACCCACACTTATTGGGAAGATAAGCAGTTCAGTACAGGTTGTACATGTATAGCTAATGCAAAACAATAACATAGTAGATATATTATAAAAGACTGACTATATTTCCCTCTCTCCTATCCCACCTCCCACTTGTTCTATTCTCTACTTTGATCCCATACCTTTATAAAAGTGGATGCTTCCAACTTCCCTCCCCCCACAGCTGCCCTCCTTTCTATCATCCCTGCTCTGATACCATTCCCCCCTACTCTCCTGTAGGGTGGATACCCTATTTAGTGTGTATTTCATTCCCTCCAAAGCCAAATTCAATGAGAATAAGGTTGACCCATTCCCTTTTGCCCTCCTATTCTTCCCCTCCATTGTAACCTTTTTCCCTTGCCTCTTCTTTATAAGATAGTTTACCCCAATCTGTCTCTCCCCATCTCCTCTCATTATATTCCTCTCTCACCTCTTAATTTCACCTTTTAAGTATCATCCCTTCCTGTTAAATTGGTCCTGTGCCCTCTATCTATGTATACCTGTAAACATATATACACACATTCACATATGTATTCATATGCCCATATACCCTCATATATATATTTCTATTCCCTTCAACTATTTTCATACTGACAAAAGTTTCATAAGTTACAATTATTGTTTTTCCATGTAGGAATATTAAGAGTTCAACTTTGATAAGTTCCTTATGATTTCTTTTCTCTGATTACCTTCTCATGCTTCTCTTGCTTCTTGTATCTGAATACCAAATTTTCTATTCAACTCTGTTTTTTTTTCATCAAGAATGCTTGAAAGTTCTCTATTCCACTGAATGACCATATTTTCCCCTGAAACATGATACTCAGTTTTGCTGGGTAGGTGATTCTTAGTTTTAATCCCAGCTCCTTTGACCTCCAGAATATCATATTCCAAGCCCTTCGATCCCTCAGTGTAGAAGCTGCCAGATCCTGGGTTATCCTGATTGTGTTTCTTCCTGAATGCTTGTAATATTCTCTCCTCAATCTGGGAACTCTGGAATCTGGCTATAATATTCCTAGGAGTTTTCTTTATGGGATTTGTTTCAGGAGGTGATCAGTGGATTCTTTCAACCTCTGTTTTGCCTTCTGGTTCTAAAACATCAGGGCAGTTTTCTTTGAGAACTTCCTAGAGGATGATTTCTAGGTTCTTACTTTGATCATGGCTTTCAGGTAGTCCAATACTTTTTAAATTATCTCTCCTGGATCTATCTTCCAGGTCAGTGGTTTTTCCCATGAGATATTTCACATCGCCTTCTATTCTTTCATTTGTTTGGATCTGTTTAACAACATCTTTATTTCTCATAAAGTCATTAGCTTCCATTTGCTCCAATCTAATTCTGAAGTAACAACTCTCCTCATTGATCTTTTGAGATTCTTTTTCCATCTGGCAAATTCGACTTTTTAAAGCATTCTTCTCTTCGTTGTCTTTTTGAGCCTCTTTTGCCATTTGAGTTAGTCTATTTTTTAAGGTGTGATTTTCCTCAGTCAGGCTGTTGACTCTCATTTAGTAATTTTCTTGCATCATTCTCATTTCTCTTCCCAATTTTTCTTCCACTTCTCTTATCTGCTTCTTAAGGTCCTCTATGGTCTGTAACCAGCTCGTATTTTTCTTTGAAGCTTTTGGTGCAGGAGTTCTGACTTCACTGTCTTTCTCCTGTTCCATGCTTTGCTCCTTTTTGTCCACAAAATAGGAGTGTAATGTTGGAATCTTCTGTCTGCTTTGTTTCCTTTGCCTGGTAATGTCACCCCTCAGTCACTTTACCCCTAGGCTTTTTGCCACAGTAGGACTCTGCCACCAGACAAAGGAGCTATCATCTCAAAAGCTGGGGTTTTTCTCAGCTGCTGGAGATATTAGTTGGGTGCACTTGCTGAAGCCTCCACATGCTCTGGCAAGCTGGACACACACTCCAGGACCCCCACCCTAGACTGCAATACAATTCCAAGCAAGTTACAGCAAGAGCAATTACCCCTCAGACTAGTCACTTGATCCCCCTACACTCTGCAGGCCAGGAGCTGAAGCTGCCACGAGGTGCTGGCTGGCTGTGCCAGCAGCTCAGCAGCTTCTTGCCCTAGGGGCAAAAGCCATGCACTCCCAATTACTGTGTCCCAAATTCCAGACTGCACTGACCTCTCACTTTGTCCTTTGCATCTATGTGTTGATAATTTTGGAAATGGCCACAGTTGCTGCTGATCTGGAGTCCCTCCTGCCGGCAGCTGGTCAGGCCCTCCCTGGGGCTAAAACCTCGATGTGGAGCTGGGCTCAGCTCCAAAAGCGCTGCGCTGGCCAATTCCAGCTGGCCTGCTGGGCTGTCCTCATCAGGAGGTTAGCTTCTCTGTGTCATTTTGTGTTTTCTGCAACTCCAAATTTTGTTCAGAGTCCCCTTTTTACATTGATTGGGGAGGGTGGAAGCTGGAGCCGCTAGGAGGTCATGCTTCTACTCCGCCATCTTGACTCTGTCCCCTCATTGGTAAATTTATGCACATCTGTTTCCCTGCTATTGATTCTTTTTTAAAAATAATTCTCATAGGGGTGGCCAGGTAGCACAGCAAGTAAGAGCACAGGCTCCAGTGTTGAGAAGACCTGGAGATCGAATCCCGGGCTCAGACACTTAGCACCCACCCAGAAACACCTGGCCGTGTAACCTTGAGCAAGTTACTTAACCCCAATGGCTTAGGGGCAGCCAGGTGGCTCAGCGAGTTAGAGCACTGGATCCAGTGTCAGGATGAACTGGATCAAATCCGGGCTCAGATACTCAGCACCATACCCAGAAATAACTGGCCGTGTAACCTTCAGCAAGTTACTTAACCCTGATTGCTTTAAAAAAAAATTCTCTTATATTGTTCTCATTTCTTTTCCCAATTTTCTTCACTTCTTTAATTTGCTTTTTAAAATCCCTTTTAAGCTCTTCCAGGTATTCTTTTTGGGGCTGAGATCAAATTACATTTGTCTTTGAGGCTTTACATGTAGCCATTTTTGCCACCTTTACCCTCTTCTAAGTTTATGCTTTTATCTTCCCTATAACCATAGCAACTTTCTATAGCCAAGCTTCTTTTTTTTGACTATTTTTTCTGCCCTTTTTTGTGACTTGGTGTTTTTATGTGAGGGTTGGGCTTTAGTCCTGCACTCTCCCAAACTTTTTGTGCTGGAGCTCTGGGTCTTAGAGCTGACTTTCACTGGGCTTTGGGGGTTAGTTGTTTGCTTTCTCTGGAAGGTAGGCTTTCCTTCTGGCTTGTATCGGGGGTGGGGTGGGGCTTCCCTGTTGGCCTCCCTTGGGTACAAGGCTTAGTTTCTGGCCTACTCCTGGGGTGGGGCTTTGCTGCTGGGTTGTTATGGTAACAAAGTCTTTCTGGTGACTGGCCTTAGATGAGGGATCTTCTTGCTTGGATATGTCCTCCCTGTTGGACTTTCCTGGGTTTGAGTTTTAGTTGCTGGCCTGCTCCAGGTGTGGGGTCTTGCATCTGGGTTGCTATGGTAACAGGGTCTCTCTCTTGGTAGGCCCCAGGGATGGAGCTTCACTGTTGGCCATCTCTGGGGTGGGGCTTCACTACTGGTCAGCAATGGGTTTAAGTTTTCCTTGGTGGCTTGTGCTGGTGGTTGAGTGGCTAGGGTGGGGCCTTGCTATGTTACACAGACTGCTCACTTGAGTAGGAGGCTGCTGGTTTATAGGAGGGAGGGGCCTTGCTAATGGATGTCCCAGGTTTGGAGCCCTGCTGCATGCCCCCTGCTGTGAGGCCAGGAGGCTGCTGCTGTTCTTGGACCTTGCTCCTTTCCCACCCCAGTGAGACAGACCTTTCCTGTCAGGTTGGTAAGCTGTTTCCCTGCTCCTAGACCAATTCTGAGGCAGTTTTCTAGTTGTTTAGTGGGGAATTTGGGAACACTTCAGAGGTTTGCTTCCTCACCCTACCATCTTAGCACTGGAAATCCCCTAGGGTTAACCTTGAGGGGCTAGGAAGGGAAGGTGGGAAGGTTGGTCTTTCTAATTCTATGGCTAAGTCCCCACTATACTTTTTATCACAATTATTAGTCAGTTAGACCTAAGTAACTTTTAGAAGGGAAATTTACTAATATGGCACAAGTTGGCACAAAAGATTCCCTCCAAAATCTGTGCCCTATACCCCTACAAATACATAAAGAGTACAGTGGAAAATGTGCTCAAGCTCAGCAAGTGTGTGTGTGGCAAAGGGGTAATTCACATTTCCTCATTGCTAGGAGCTGATTTCTCCCTGTTGTGGGGTGCTCCAGAAGTTCCCTTTGGGCCAACTTTGGCTTCCTTTCTGGGCTCTTTACAGACCTGTGATTCTGTGTTCAGGCTATCCTTGGCTTCTGATGCACTCATTGCTGCCAGCTATTCCAGAGATAGGGCACAATGCCAAAAAAAGATGGGAAGCACTTCAGATCTGCAAAATTTACAAGGTAGTAAAGGTGGCTCCAGTCAAAGGTAGGGGGTGGGGAGTCCAGGGCTGAGGGCAATGTTCTTTCCTCTATGCCAAGTGACTCTTCCTGGGGTTTATCTAGAATGGTTTCTCCTCATTCACCTCTTGTTGAAATCTCCATCTCTCAGTTTGTACTCAATCTGCTATTTTATAGGAGACCCACAGGGTATGACCAAATGTCCTTAGCCATTTAGCACAGTTACTAGCAAATAGAAGATGCTTAATAAATTCTTGTTGACTGACTGGCCAATATGGTCCTCCTGTGCACCATTATTCCAGTCCACCCAATGGTTCATCAGAGACATCTAAATTTATATACACACGTATATTTACATACACACATATGTGTATACACACATACATAAATACAATATATGCTTATATACTTAGTTGGATGTCTTTGGCTGATTTGATCAATCTAGATGGGTTTCTACCAAGTTAAGGTGCCAGGATTTTATCACTTACTTTAGAAGGGATGGTGGTGGTGGTGATGGTAGTAATTTGATTGATTTACTCCAACCTTATACAAGTAATATACATAATTGTAAAATAGAGGTTTTTTTAAAAAAAATAAAACTTTATATACTATTTTTTTGTGACTAAAATTCTGGTATGACACTATTATAGCATATATATTGCAACATTTTGTTAAGGAAACACATGTTTACAATTTTAATAATCATCAACAACTTATTTTGCAAATTCTGTAGCTTTAAGGCACTTTATTAGGTCTTGGAGTCCCAATCAGTTTCTATGCATTTTGATTGCTTTTTTTTAAAAAATAAAATAGTACATACAAACTGGCACATATAGGAACACATTTCTGCTTTTCCTTTTTGTGATGCTTATCTGCTGTGTGGATATGTGTCCAGGTTCCCTTTGCCTCACACATAACATGTACCCTTGAAATGGTTGCCTGTGTTAGAGTCTTCATTTTGAATTTTATGCCTCAGGGACATAATCTATTTCTAAATCCCATTTTAAAGTTCATTCTGATTGTCTGATCATCAAAATGTTATCCTACCTGGCTAGATTCATATTTTTGACCCCTGTTGGAAGTGTGATCATATGACCTAAGAACAATGTCCCTTAGTCCTATTATCACACAAATGTAGGAAAGATCAATTTGTTTTTACATTTGTAAGTATTTAAAAAAAATCAGCATTGAACTATAAGCACCTTTTATAGAAATGCCTCATATCTGCACCCATATATTATCTGGCTTGTTTGAAAGACTTATAATGACTAGTTGAATGACTATTTAAGACACTTTGATCTAAAGGGGCTCAGATAAAACAGAACCTTAATTCAGCACAAAACCATTCAACAACCATTTATTAAGAACCACTGTGAAAAATGCTGTGGTCGGGAGTGGGGGAAGATATAAAGATATGAGGAGGGCAAAATAAATGGTAACTCTTGATTGGATATCTTGCCATGTGCCTGGGAGGTAGGTCATGGGTTACCACCCAGACGGTGAGAAGAAGAGACAGAGATGGAGGAAGTAGGAGAAAGGAAAATGGCATGACAACTTCCATATCCTGCTAAAGTTTGGGGGGCTTTTGAGATTTTGCTTCCCATTTTGCCTCAGCCAGATGTTTAATACTGATGTAGGATCTAGAGGTTCCATTACTCATACTCATGCCTACCTTGGGAATTCAATTCAGTCCAAGTTCTTCCAGACCCCAAGGCTGATCACAAGATGGATTTGATGTTCTTACATTAAATGACTTCCAGTTTTGAAGATGCAATGTTACTGTGGCAAGCTGTTATTTGGAATTTCGAGCTTTCTTATGTTGATCTTGAGGCCAGAGTCAAACTGCAAACCTCACACCAAGTCATGGGTCCAGGACTGAACTGACCTTGAAACTTTCTGTCCCTGACCATTGGAGGGAACAAGGTGGCTTGGTTCAAACATTTGCTGCTAATATAATTTCCTGATATCTCAATCAATCAATAAGCATTTATTAAATGCCTACTATGTACCAGGCATTGTACTAGATGCTAGGCATTTAAAAACAATGACTTAAGTAGTTCCTACTTAGAAAGAGGTTACATTTTTAATAGGGAAGACAAGAAAGACATAGATAAATATAAATAGAATAAATATAATGAGAAATATACATAAATATAAAGTAGTTAAGGTAAGGTAAGTAAGGTAGTTTGAAAGAAAGGGCACTAGCAATTGGAGGGATTAGAAAAAGTTTCAGGGAGAAGATAAGTTACCTCTTGAAAGAGGGATTCTATGAAGTGAATAGGGATTGTTTCATTCTTTGTACTTGTATCCCAGCACCTATCATAGTGCCTGCACATAATAGGCACTTAATAAGTACATATTGATTACAAATACCAGAGTATATAATGGTATTTTATGAGGTGAGTAGGGATCATTTCATTCTTTGTGCTTCTATCCCAGCACCTAGTATAGTGCCTGCACACACATAGTAGGCACTTAATAATGACTAGGTGATGAAGCCAAGGTGAAGAGGGATGAACTCTAGGTATTTTGCTTGTGGGCACATTCTTTCTAGTTATCAGAGGCAGAAGTGGAACCCAGGTCTTCATGTTACTGTGTCTAGCCTTCTTTCCCCTATATTACTGCCTCCTTATCCATTCTTGGCCCTGGAAAATAGGAAACTCGGTGGGAAGAAAGATTGAGCCTAGACTGAAACAATGGCTTCATCAAGTAAGTGAATCTCCCATGCCACTGTCTGCTCAGGGCAGGTCACATGAAGCACCCAAAGGGATCATGTTACAGTTCTGCTTCTGAGATGCTTCACCCAATAGCTTACTTAGTCCTAATGCTTTCTCTCCTGACACCCCCATCTCCCTATGGTGACACCTCCACAAATAAATCCCCACCTAGCAGCACCAACAACAAAATCCTGGATTTGGGGGCTTCCCCCACCCCAAGTGAAGCAATGGACTTCAGCTAGGTGAAATGACCCTGAGCTAAAGAAGAAAGAAAGCCTGGCCGGCTCCAACAGAGCCCAGTTTTGTACAATGAAACCCTCCCACCTTATGAGGCAATGAGTAAAATAATCTGTTTTCACACAGTCTTATGTTCGGGTGCTGCTGTCACTCACTGGAAAGGTTACTATCTTTCTTTTCTTTGAATTACAAAAGCTAACTGTAAAACCTGAAACCTTTCTGGGAAATTGCCTGGCTACACAAAGAACGCCCAGATCCTATCTTTGCCCAGTTCACTTCTTTCCGATCTTGCATATAAAGGTGTTTTTGTTTTCCTTCCAGGACTTGCTCAGCATAGAAAAGTTGCAGAACCAGGTTAGTTGCTGGTCTCCAGGCTTTTTTTGGAAGTTTTTCTTTGGGGGTAGGGAGCAGTGTATAGGCAGCTGAAATCTGTAACCCTCCCTAAATGATGACAATTCCAGACATAGTTAGCATAAGTCAGCTCCACAGATTTCAAAATGACAAAGTTAGCTAACAAGGAAGGCAAATTTCCACTGAAGGATCCTTGGTGCACTTTTTAGATCCCAGAAAAGTTGTGCATGGTAACATCCCATCATTTCTTGAAGGTGGTGACATTCATTCTTTGTTGGCTCCCCTCTGTGCTGCTCATACCACTCTCACTTCCAAGATCTGAATACTATAATCATGATACTGAGAGTATTGGGAAGTGGTTATTTTTATCCTGACTCTGCCAGCATCATCTTTGTGTGATCCAAATTTATACTCCTTACACACAAAACATATGGCCCTGCTGCTAAGCCAGATGCTTCCCCCATGGCTGAGATGCATTTAACTTTTAGGTTTTGCCTCTTGTCTATGGGAAGTGGGCTAGGAGCATCACATGTGCAACGTAGCTTTCTTTAAGTTTTGTAGCTCACGCTCATAAGGTGACTCAGGTGGACATCCTGCCTGAATGACTTTATGTATGTGTGTAAAATGGCTTAAACTGAAGGGGGGCTAATGTCCTATAGTGGAGAACCATGAATAGATTAATCAGCTCTTATTCTGTGGACATTATAATTTCTAAATGCCCCATCACCAAAGATATGCATCATTCCTCAACTTGAAATTTATTTTCATGAAAATATTGATTACTTGGTTCCCTGAATATTAAATTCATTGTTTCATTAATTTATCCAGCATTCAAAGATGTATAAGAAACAACCTCTACTCTTAAAGACTTTAATTTCACGGGAGAGATGGCAATAACTTTAATGCAAGGCAGGATGTGAGAAGGGCTGCAAAAGGTACAAATAGGGTATTATCAGGAATCAGAGGAGAGAGACCTTAATTTTCCCATTGAGGTGATCAGGGAACTCTTTGTAGAAGAGCTGACCTTTGAGTTGGAAAGATAGTATTTTGTAGGCAAAGAGAGAATGAAGGCCTCTGAAGTAGAGAGACTGGCATGAGCAGAATAGACAGGAAAATGCAGATGTATTTAAGTAATAGAATTTCATTAGAGGGTAGAGGGGCTGGATGACTAGTGCCATGTTGGATATAGCCAAATTATGGAAGACATTTTATGCTAAGGGATAAGGAATTTAGGCTAAATTGGGGAGCCATTTAAAGTTTTTGAGCAGGAGAGTGACAAATTCAAAAGTTATTTCTGGAAGATTGATTAGAGTAGGATGAATTGGAAAGGTGGAGAGGTGAAGAGTGAGTGCAGGTAAAGAGACTAGCTGAGCTATAAAAGAGGTAGGATTAAGTTCAAGCCTAAGACTAAGTCTAAGCATACTCTACTATGCTCTTTGTTTGATCTAAGAATTGTTTTTACATTTAAAAATAAAATTTTATTATATTTTAAAATGTCAAAACCATTCTTAGCTCTTATTCTTGTTGTTCAGTTGTTTTTAGTCATGTCTGACTCTTTGTGGTTTCATTTGGGGTTTTTTTGGCAAAGATACTGGAGTGGTTTGCTTTTTCCTTCTTCAACTTATTTTACAGATGAGGAAACTGAGGCAAATCGGGTTAAGTGACTTGCCCAGGGTCACTCAGCTAGTAAGTGTCTGAGGCTGGATTTGAACTCAGGAGGATGAGTCTTGCTGATTTCGGGCCTGATACTCTATTCACTGAAATGCCTAGCTGCCCTGACAACTATTCCGGATAGGGACAAATTTGGCATTCTCCCCTTATCTGGTATAGAGGAGATTGTGCCCTAGGGAATAAAGGAAGGGGATGAAGGAATGCAATGCAAGATCTATAGTTTTGAGTAGTGGCAAGAGTCATTTGTGATAGGGCAAAGACATTGTTAAATAGCCCAGGAGATTATGGTACACAAAAAGTATTTTTATATGGGGTGTTGATGGTAGGGAAAAAGATGGTAGGACACAAGAAAGTTCTAAAGCTGGGAAATATATAGGTCAGAGAGAGGTATGGCCTTCCAGCCACTGGAAATATCTTTTGGATTTAGATAGAATATATACTTGTTCTCATATAGAGCTGAGCATGAAGAAGAAAGCTTCCTTTGTCTGGGCAGTGGTGGTCAGCTTGGTGCAGAGCAAGGCATAGATTTTCAGATGACAGACACAACCATTGGGTCAATTCATTTTATATTATTTGTTACAAGTGGAGGTTGCATGGAACTGGGGGAAGACATCAAGGAATAACAATATTAAAAATAAAAATAATCATTAATAAAACATTTGAACAACAACAAAAAAGGAATTAATGCATTTATTCGAAGAGCTTTCCCAGGATCCAGGGATAAGAAGATCTGGTAGATACATCTGGAAATTCAGTGGAGCTCTAACTTTAAACATCACTGGTGTCTTCTGATTATAATAACCATGGTGACTCACACATCCTCTCGATTTTAATCACTTACCAAAGTGCTTCACTGGAGACAATGAAGTGGTGCAGTGAATAGAATGCTGGGCCTCGAGTCAAGAAGATCTGAGTTCAAATATAGCCTCAAACACTTATTAGCCATATGACACTGAACAAGTCACTCACCCCTTGTCTGCCTCAGTTTCCTAAACTGTAAAATGGAGATAATCATAGTACCTACCTCATGGGGTTGTTGTAAGGATAAACCAATATTTTATTTGTAAAATTTGTAAAATGACTAGAGCTTAGTAGGAGCCTATTAAAATGATTATTCCCTCCTCTTTCCACTTCATCAAGCTCTGGGTCCACTTATTCTCTCTTTTTTCTGTCTTCCCCAACTCTAGGGACTCTCTTTTCTCTTCATATAGACTGAGAGGGTTTCAAAACCATACCAATCAGACACAGCCTCTATTAGGGTTTTATTCATCATGGTATCTAAGTGCTTGGATTACTCCCTCAAATTAGAATTTAGAATTCAATGTACACACAATCTCAGGACTTAACCAGTAGAGTGCCAGCTTCCACTTAGCCCCCATATCCTCTTTCCATACCCTTAAGTTCTTCATACATTCACTTTCAAAGGCCAAAAATGTATCCCTAGATTGCCTAGGGATTTGCATCCAAACGCCCCCATATGCAGTCACAGTCATTCAAACACAGGCCTCAGCTTTTACACACTCAGAGTAACTCATTACATTGTGTTTTCAGTTACTGAAGCAAACACTGTTTCTATCTTTATGATCCTTGAAGGCAAAGACTGGCTTACTCTTATATTTGTATCTTTAATGTTTAGCACGGTGCTTGATACATAGTAAATGTTGAATAAATTTTTTCCATTAATCCATTTATTCGTTTTCATTCATTCATTCATTCATATTCCACATATTCAAAATCTGTCCTTTGACTCCACATGCATCACTTTCAGCTGTGCCTACTTCACCATCTACTAGCATCAGAAGAGCATCCTGACATTTTCTTGGGCAGCTGGGAGCCCTCTTAGCCCTTATACACAGCTGTTTCTTCTTTAGAGTTTATCATATATGTGTTTGACTTTTCTGAGCTAGTCCTAATAACAGGAAAGAAAAAAATGTGTAGTAAAGATTTGCAAAAGAAATATCCTTTATCTGATGTGTTCTGACTTTCAGTTTGGAACATGTTGCTGTATTTTCAGTAATGGTAAAAAGTAAGTAATTGTGCTTTATGGGCACTCAGAGGTAAAAGAGAGGTTACTGGAGAGTGGCTTTATAGCTGTTTTTAAGTAGCTGAAGGGCTGCCATGGATAAAACAGGTTAGACTTGTTCTGCTTGTTCTCAGATGGCAGGACCTACAGTAGGGGGTAGAAGTTGCGGAGAGATAGATTTTGGTTCCATGTAAGGAAAAAAATAAGATGGTGCAGTGCATAGAGTGCCAAGCCTGGAGTCAGGAAGACTCATTTCAGACACATACTAGCTGGGTGACTCTGACAAGTCACTTAACCCTGTTGGCCTCAGTTTTATCATCTGTGAAATGAACTGGAGAAGGAAATGGCAAACCACTCCAGTGTCCTTGCCAAGAAAACCCCAAATGGGGCCACAAAGAGTCAGAAACAATTGAAAAAAATAAGTGAACACCAACAAAGGAAAAAAAAAATCATAAACAGTTAGCAACGTCCAGAAGAGTGATGAATTGCTTCAGGAGATAATAGGTTCCCTTCCTACTAGAATTTTTGTTCAGGTAAAGGTTGAATTTGCAGGCCTCTGAGGGCTCTTCCAAATCCACCATACTGTGATTGCACATGGGAATATGAATTGGACATCAGGTGACCAACAACCAGGTACTCTTGCAGCAGATTCCAATAAAAGCTCTATTAATGAAGAATGAATATTACCTGATTGGAGTAACAATTTAGTGTCAGTGAATTTGATTCAAAACAGTACATCAACCAATAAAGTATAAGTGATTGATAAAAAAATCTGCTTTTTTTTTTTTTTGCATGGAGGATGGATATTGAGAAAAAGGTTGGCTACCAGGTAGGAATGTATAAAAGGTATCTTAGGATTTACATTATAATTAATTCAATCTCTCATCTTACAGATGAAGAAACTGAGATACAGAGAAGTTAAGTGGTTCACCCAGAGTCACCCAGGTACTAAGTTGTAGAGCCAAGATTCAAACCAAAGTCCTTTAGTTCCAAATCCCGTGTTCATCCTACTATGCTGTTGGGCAGCCTGTAAGTACTTATTAAGTGCCTACTATGTGCTAGGAACTGTGCTGAGCACTGGGGACACAAAGAAATAAAAAAAAGAGTCCTGCCCTCCAAGAGCTCACATTCTAAAGGGGGATTAGGGGCCAACATTTGAAGAACTATGTACCTATGAGGTACATACAGTGTGGATCTTGGGTAATCTCAGGGGGAAGACACAACCATAGTGATTACAGTTTTGTCTAGGGTGGACCCTTTGTAACACTCAACTGGACAAGGACAAACAGAACCAGTGAGGGGAGGTATTTTTATCATGCAGGTGCAAATGCCACGCTGCTCGCTGAGCGTGATCTGTAAAGGTTGTTTTGTTTTCTATTGTTTGCCTTTTAAATAACACCTTCCAATTTCCTTTAGAAGACCTTTACTTCCAGGGGAGATGTTAATGGAAGTGCTGCTGTGCTGCTTTAACTTGATATCTGAGAGGGTTTTCCTGTCATGTCCCCCATAGAAATGGGAATCATCTTACTTCCTGCTGTGTAAATTGCTATAGGATTGGATAGGGCAGAGACTGCTTTGACCTTTCTCTGTGATCTCTTTTAATTTAGATGATTTCTCCCTATTATTATGTTCTCTCATAAGGACAAAGATAATACAAGAGTCAGAATGGAAGGCTCTATCCTGATTATATCTAATTAAGCAGTTCTTGCCACTGAAGAGATACAATTCTCACTTGAATGTCTGAAGGACTAGTATTAGTAATCTCTCTGCTAATAGAAGCAGCTAGGTGGCTCAGTGGATAGGGCACTGGGCCTGGAGTCTGACCTGAGTTCAAATGTAGCTTCAGATACTTACCAGCTATGTGATATTAGGCAAGTCACTTAACACCTGCCTCAGTTTCCTCATCTGTAAAAATAAGGATTAATAATAGCACCTACATTTGAGGGCTGTTTGTGAGGATCACAACAATGACATGTATCACAGTGACATAATATTTGTAAAGTGCTTAGCATAGTGCTTGGCCCATAGTAGGTGCTTAATGTTTTTTTCCTCCTTCTTTCTCTAATTGTGACTAAAACTATGACTCTAGCATGGGCCTGACTGGTCTTCAGTCTATATTGAGTCATTTTTCACCAGTTCCATACTCTATTCCTTTCTAGCTTGGTAAGATTTGCCCGAGTCTGTGTTTTACTGGAATAGCTTTTGAGAACTCTCCATAGGTCTAGAGCTGGAAGGGACCTGGGTTGTCATCTAGCCCAGGCCTCTCATTTTATAGAGGAGGAAATGGAGGGCCAGGGAAGTCAAGAGATGTGCCCAAGATTGCCCAGGTAATAAGCATCAGCGGCAGGATTTGAACCTAGCACTTCTAACTCCAAAGCTCATGTTCTTTTCACTATGCTATGATGCCTCACTATTTTGTCAATTAAACTTAAAAAAAGATAAGCTTTTTTGATGTCTCTATTTTTATATCATCATAATCCTCCCCAATGTCCTCCCCCCGACAGAGAGCCATTTCATATAAGCAGTGTCTTTTTAAAGATTTATATATAAATATAATATATAATTATATATATAAATTAGATCAACACACCTGATCAAGACACTTATATTAAAAAAGCCTAAAAATATGTACAATATTCAAAATTTGTAGATCTCCCATCTTTGCAAAGGGATGAGTGTGGGGAGTGTTTTCTCATAGTTCTTCCTTTGAGACATGCTTGTTATTATATTGAAATATAATTATTGAAAGGTTTAAAAACAAGACAAGTTCACAGACCCCAGGTGAAGAATGCCTGGACTGCAGGCAGAGAGACTGGTTAAAGCCTATTGCAATAGTCTAAGTGAGAGGCAATGAAGGCCAGCACTAGGGTGGTGGCAATTTGAATGGAGAATAGATGACAGACTTGAGAGGTATCAGGAAGATAGAGTCAATAGGACTTGTCAAGTAATTGAATATTGGAGGTGAGAGAGGAAATTATTAGAGATGTCTGAGTTATCCATGCTGAGTGACTACGAAGATGGCATTGCCATCATCACAAGCAGAGAAAGTAGGTGGGGAGGAGAAGTTGAGTTTTGAAAATGTTAAGTTTGAAGCACTGGGGCATCCAGAAGAGCCAACTCTTCTAAATGACATGGGACTAGAGTTAAGAGATCAGGGATAGATTTGTAAGTTATCTGCATAGATGTGCCCATGTCAGAGAAGGCAAAGGAGGAGGGAATATTAAGAAAGATGGGACAGTCAGTAGTGACCAGCGATCTCTACAGAGATTTCAAGATTTCATTTGGTAATCGAGTCACTAATGATTTTGGAGCAGTTTTAATAGAATGATGGTAATAGTTAAAAAGGTTCTTAAGAAGTGAGTAGATAATAAGGAAATCAATCAATCAACAGGCATTTATTATGTACTTACTATGTGCCAGACTTTGTAATAGGTGTAAAGACAATCATTCCAAAGCATTATTGACATATTTCAGAAATACCTGCTTCTAATACCTTCATTTGCTACTTATTAGAAATTGCTAAGGAATGGGGCAGAGCCAAGATGGACGAATAGAAAGAAGCAATACAATCAATGAGTTCCCCTTCATAAAATTTCTCCAAATAGACCAAAAATGCATCTGATCTAATCCTGATGTAGAAAGCCAGGAAAAGTCACAGTCATGCTCCATCACAGCCATTTGCCTACCCCAGTTCAGTATAGGGAGACAGAGATATATGGATACTGGAATTAAGTTTGGGATAAGAATGCGAGCAACACTCTACCTCCCAGGGAAAGGTTGTGGATCAGAGTAAGATGAAGTCTTAGGCCCACAAGGGCAGCCTTAGACCTGTCCTAAGGTAGCACAACAAGAACAGGTGCCAACTGGCAGCTTGGCCACTCATTACCCGGTTCTGAGTCACAGATCCAGGTCAGACTAAGGAGACCTGCACTCTCGATACACAGCATAGAGACCCTGGTGGAAAGGAAGAATTTCACAAGCAAGCAGCAAAGATATGGCTCAGCCACCACGAACACAGTTGAATCTCAGATCTAGAGTCTAAATCAGTTTGCAGAGGAATAATAAGGTCAGGAGTCTCAGATTAAGGGGGAATCTACAATTGTATCACCCTGAATCAACATATCTTTCTAGCTGGTAATAGGAACTAAGTCCAGCAGCATTTTCTGTTTCTTAGGACCAAACTCAGGTCAGGAACTTTCAGAGCTCAGTCTGAGGGGTGGGGGTGGGGGGCTAGCAATCAGACTTTTCCCTTGGATCAAACCTCTTAATAGCTTGCAGGACCCCAGCCTATCCCTGAGACCCTGGAATAATACATTATTCAATAGACCAAGAAAGCATCAACAAGACAAGCCCAAACCTTCTCTTCAGAAATGTGGCAGACCCTAATCATAACATCAGTTCTAAAGTCTGGAAGCAGAATGGAAGAATGAGAAAACAAACTTGAAAAAAGGAATGTGACCACACAAAGCTATTATGGTGGCAGGCACACTCAAGATACAAACATAGAAGAAGACAATGAATCTAAAACATCGACAAGCAAAGCCTCAGAGAAAAATAAAGCCTGGGCACAAATTTGACTAGAACTCCTAGAAAAAAAATGAAGACGTTAAAAAAATTTTTTTAAGAAAGGAGAACACTAGAAAAAAAAGCCAGAAAAGAAATGAGAGCCATGGAAGAAAAAATTTGATGGAGAATTAATAGCTTGTCATAAAATCTTGCTCAAACTACAAACTCCCTGGAAATGAGAATGGACCAAACAGAAGCTAATGACTCCATGGGACAAGAGGAAATATTAAAATAAAGCCAAAAGACTGAAAAATAATAAAAGCAAATGTAAGGTATCTCAGAGCAAAAACAACTGACTTGGAAAATAGAAGAGAAAAAATTTAGGAATCATTGTACTATTTGAACTCCATCACTAAAACAATAATCTAGACACTATTTCAAGAAATCTTAAAAGAAAATCATCCAGGTCTCTTAGAACCAGAGGGCAAAGCAGAAATAGAATTAGCTTATCATCTCCTGAAAGAACCCCTCAGTTGAAAACTCCCTAGGGACATCATGGCCAAAATCCAGAACAAGTCAAAGAAAAAATATTGCAAGCAGGCAGAAAGAGAGGATTGAAGTGCTGAGGAGTCACAGTCAGTATTACACATGATTTAGCAGTCACCACTATAAAGGAGCAGAGAACTTGGAACACAATATCCTAGAAGGTAAAATATATAGACTTCTAGCCAAGAATAATTTATCCAGCAAAGCTGAGTATAATAGTTAAGGGAAAAATAATTTTTAATGAAACAGAGGACTTCCAAGCATTCCTGATGAAAAGACCAGAGCTGTGTAGAAACTTTGAAGTTCAAACACAGGAGTTAAAAGAAGTATAAAGAGGGTAAACACAAATGAACAATGAAGGAAATACACAGGGATAAATTGCTTACATACACATATGGGGAGGTGTGTCTCCTCTGAATATTGTCATCAGGAGTCTTAGTGAGAATATAATTAGATAAGGCCTGGGGATGATTCTGTTATGTTGTGATCTAATGAGAAGGACGGAAAGAGAAGAAGAGGAATACAGGTTTCAGGGGGGAGAGTGGAGGGGAAGAAAGGAAAGGGAAAATTTCCTCACATAATCTAGATGAAAAAGTAGACATTTATGAAAACGAGGAGGGAATAGGAGGAGCCTTCAACTTCACTTTCATCTAAACTGGCTAAAGGAAGGGAGAATTACATACACATTTACATGCACAATTGGTCCAAGAAATATATTTCACTCAACAGAGAAATAGGAAGAAAAGGAGAAAGTGGGGAGGGAGAAATAAAAGAAGGATAGATTAAGGGAGAGCTTAGTTGTAAGCAAAACAAATTCTGATGATATACAAAAATATTTGTAGTTCTTTTTGAAGTACCAAAGAATGGGAATCTGAGAAGGTGCTCATAAATTGGGGAATGGATAAGTAAGTTGTAGTTTACAAATGTGATGGAACATTATTGTGCTATAATAAATGATGAAGCATTTCAGAGAATCTTGGAAAGACTTATATGGAACAATGCAGAATGGAATGAAAAAAATGAGAATAATTTATACAATGACAACAATATAATAAAGGCAAACAACTCTGAAAGAATTAGGAGCTCTTATCAGTATAATGACCAACTAAGAATCCAGAGGACAAATGATGAAACATGTGATTCACCTCCTAATAGAGGTGAAGAACTCAGAATGCAGAATTACACGCAAATTTTTTTTTGATATGACCAAAAGGGAGATTTGTTTTTCTTGACTATGCACGTTTGTAACAAAGGTTTTATTTTTCTTTATTTCTCAATGGGGGAGGGGGAACTTGGGGTAGGAGCGTGAGAAGATGGATATTCACTGAAAAAAATTTATAATTTAAAACATTTTTTAAAAATTCCAAAGGATAAGGACATGGCCCAATATTCATAGGGCATCTTTAGCTATTTTGGAATAAAAGCAGCTCCTTGAGGTCAAAGATTATTGATTTCTTATCTTATCCCCAATACCTAGCACAGTGCCTAGCCTATAATAGTAGGTACTTAATAAATACATGCTGATTGATTCCTTTCAAAAGTTACTTTTCTTTTGTATTTATAAGACCCATTGGGTTTTATCATAGTCATTTTTCTAATCTAACTTCATAGGGTGGGAGGGAGTAGTGCAGAGAAGGGGAAGGAGGAATCAATTGGCCAAGAAATCCTCAGGGATCATTGCATCAGCTTATTTTTCTAGGAACTAGACAGCTGGACTTAGCCAAGTGTAAAGGGAACACACATTTCAAACCTTCCAGCTGAGTTTCAAACTGCAAGCCTCTGAACTCTGAGGAGGTTTGAAAAAGTGACAAAATGCACTGCCTAGTTCTCAACAACTGGTCTGTCAATTTCTTTCCCTTGCTGGGGATTGCTGGAAATATTTTCTGTCAGTTTACCTCCTCCCTCCCAAAAACATTCACAGAAACAGCTGTAGGCTCTTCCTTTATGTCTCAGGAACCTGACAGCACAAAGTTAAACCCTTAGAAGTTATCTTATCTGGCTGGGAGGCCTCCTTTGATCCTCCCAACTTAGAACTAAAACAGGAAGTAGATATTTGTGTGTGCGTGTGTGTTTTTAAACTTTGTACATCATTCCCCTACCCCCATCCCCATTTGAAAATTTTCAGATCTGGTTTTTTGTTGTTGTTGTTTTTAGACCCAGCAGGGCTAAAAAGGAGATCTGAAAAATAAGGTTTGCGGAAAAGGCACCAAATCTGACATCAGAAATAGTCTTTTATGAAGACCAGTGTCTGGTGCTGGGGAAACTAATTTCTGGCCATTTGACATGCCTCACATTATTAACCTCCCTCCATTCTCCTCCTCTCTTTGCGATTTCAACCAAAATGGACCAAGACTGAACCCAAATCTTGATCTTCATTCAATCATAAGCCATAATAAAATGAATTCCAAGTAATTGCCTTAATTCTGTCCTAGAATTTCTGTGTTAGAAATAAGAGGGTAGGGGTAGCCAGGTGGCGCAGTGAGTAAGAGTGAGTAAGAGCAGTGAGTAAGAGCGCCGGCCCCAGAGTCGGGAGACCTGGGATTGAATCTGGGCTCAGATACTTAGCACCCACCCAGAAACACCTGGCCGTGTGACCTTGAACAAGTTACTTAACCCCAATTGCTTAGGGGTGGTCAGGTGGCGCAGTGAGTAAGAGCACCAGTCGCAGAGTCAAGAGACCTGGGATCGAATCCGGGCTCAGATACTTAGCACCACACCCAGAAAAAACTGGTCGTGTAACCTTGAGCAAGTTACTTAACCCCAATTGCTTTAAAAAAAAAATAAGAGGGTAGGGTTAGGCATTAGTTAGGGCTTGGGGATAATTTTATTATTCAGCTATGGTTACTGGAAAGAAATTTGTTTCAGTGGGAGTTGACCTGTAGAACCAAAGAAGAAACTAGAGTGTTCAAGGTGTTTTGGCAATCAAATGAATTTTCCCCCCACTTTTTCTTCTATTGCTAGGCAGTATAGTGTAATGGAAATAACACTGGCCTGGGAGTCTGAAGACCTGAGTTTAAATTCTGACTCTGCTATTTACTACCTGCCTTAGTTTCCTCATCTGCAAATGAAGAGTTTAGACTTAATGATCTCCATGGTCTTCTAGCTTTAGAGCCTCTGATCATTCCAGATCCTGGCCACAAACAGGAAAAAAAAGTGGGATATGTTTCACTAGAAAAATCACTTTTTTTTTGTGGAGCTGTGTTATGGGCAGACATGAAGACAGAACTTGTCAGAGCAAATTCACATATTTATCATATTATTTTCAATCAGATAATTTTGTCAGATTATTTTGGTGACAGAATAAATTGATGGAGGGCTCTGAGCTTTTACTCTTCCCTTAGTTCTATGATCTGTTTAGTTAATAAATATTAAGGGCTTACTATGATGGTGGAAACTGCCATCTGGAAGAAGCCCCTCCCCCTACATATCCCATAGTCATAGTAAGTTCACTCAGCAAATCAAGGGGAATTCTGCATTTGAAAGTTCCTGGACTGTGGAAAACATTATTTCAGTATTATAAAGGGAACCACAAGCTTCTCCACTAACCATTCTTTTATTGAATTCACCTCCAGAACTCCTGCTTTCCTAATTCCCATAATTTAAGTATCCTAACAATGCTTTATAGTAATAATATTATATAGTGCTTCAAGGTTTACAAAATGCTTTCTTCACAACAACCATGTGAAGTAGATAATATCCATTTTACAGGTGAGGAAACCAAGGCTTGCAGCTAAATGACTTCCCTAGGGTCCCATAACTAGTAAGTGTTAGGTTAGATCTTTGATTTGAGTCCAAGTTCCTTCTAACTCTAGGTTTACCATTGTTTTCATCATACCACATACTTTAATGAATGTGTGTTAATGAATATATACTGCTGCTGTCTTCCCTATTCTCTATTCATTATAATTTTGCCACTTATCTCTTGTCTGCTCCTTCCACTGTGCCTTTTGTAATCTTCATCTGTTATTCAACCACTTCTTCCATCTTTTCCTCTTAAAATCCTCCTATCTATCACCTTGTATGAATTTGGAAACTGATGTTTCCCCTGAAGACTCCATTCCTCTAGCCATCCATTCTAATGCTAGTCATTCTCTTTCCCTTATCTCACCAGACAAGGGGTAAGACCAACAAACCCCTTGGTCCAAGCTGCTGTTTCCAAACCTTTGCTTTGCCCCTATTTTCCAACAATGTCTTCTCTTTTGAAGTTCATGCCATCCAGCTCTATCATGCTCTTCTTAGCCAGAGAATTGCCTCCTCCTCCCCTACATACAGGGGAGGAGGAGGCAATAAGACCGGAAAGTCAGACTGGTGAAAGATCCACTTCCATTGACTGAACTCCAAGATACTCTGATTTTTCTCTTTCATTATCACTCACTTCTATGCTTTTACTCCGTAGCTTTGTCTTCTGTTATCCTTGCAAAGTTTACTAAGTGCATTCTAAACTGCATTTTAGCACTGTGCTTAGCACATATGAAACACTTACCAAATTCCTTTTTATTTATTCATTCATGGTCTCCACCGTATTTCAGGGACCCACCGGAGGGGTTGTACCTTCGAATATGCCACTTCTTGAAATTAGCACTAGGATGCAACAGTCTTGAAATTATTCCTCCTTCTGAAATTCTCTCTTCTTGCCATCATCATCTTCTTTGGTCGTTTCAGTCCTCCTGAATGTCCTAGCTCTAAGTTCTTCTCTATGCAGTCTTATTCTTATAATGATATCATCTTCTCTACTTTTGAATCTCTTGTCCCCTGAACCATATGTCTTTCCTGTCCCACTAATTCTTAAGTCTGTTTAATGGTTATTATCTACCCCCTCCTCTGCTCAAGCTGTCAAACACTACTGGAAGAAATCAAGAAATAATACTAACTGGGTCTACTGTAAAGTTATGCAATCTTATCTCAATGGGGCCTCACAATAAGCTTATGTTCTAATTGGGGAGACAAGTACATATAAACATGTATAAAATAGAAATGCAAAGTCAATACAAACATGCCTTGGAGATACTGTGAATTTGGTTCTAGACCCCCACAATAAAGTGAGTCACATGAATTTTTTTGTTTCCCAGTGCATATTAAAGTTCTGTCTACAATATAGTATAGTCTGTTAAGCGTGGAATAGTATCATATCTAAAAGAACTGATGTATATATCTCAGTTAAAAATTACGTTTTTCCTGAAAAATGCTAACCATTACCTTAGCCTTCAGTCAAGCCTTCCTTTTGCTGGTGGAGGGTCTTGTTTCATGTTGATGGCTGCTGACTGATTAGGGTGGTGAAGATTGGGGGTGGCTTTGGCAATTTCTTAAAATAAGATAATGAAATTTGCTGCATTAATTGACCCTTTCACTTGAACACTTAGAGGTCATTGTAGGGTTATTAATTGGCCTAATTTCAATGTTGTTGTATCTTAGGGAATAGAGATGTCCAAAGAGAGGGAGAAAGAGGGGGAATAACAGGTCCATGGAGCAATCAGAACACACATGATATTTATCAATTACGTTTGCTGTCTTATATAGGTGTGGTTTATGGTGCCCCCAAACAATTACAATAGCAACATCAAAGATTGCTGATCACAGATCACCCTGACAGATGTAATAATAATGAAAAAGTTTGAAATATTGTGTGAATTGTGAGAATTACCAAAATGAGACATGATGTGAGTACATGCTATTGGAAAAATGGTTCCAACAGACTTGCTCTACTGAGGGTTAGCAAAAACCTTCAATTTGTAAAAAAAAAAATACCCACAATATCTGTGAAGTGCAATAAAGCAAGGTGCAATAAAACTATGTATACCTCTAAATACAAATATATTCAAGTAGTTAAATCCAAGGTAGCTTGGGAGGGAGGGCTCTTGCAATTGGGAAATCAGAGAAGGATTTAGGCAGAACATAGTGACTGAGCTTTGTCCAGAGGAAGAAGGATACTAAGAGGCAGAGGCAGAAGGCATTCCAAGAATGAGGAAAAGCCCGTGCAGAAGCACAGGGAGAGGAATGGTTAGGTGGCACAGTGAATAGAGCACTGGGCCTGGAGTCAGGAGGGCCTGAGTTCAAATCCGGCCTCAAACATTTACACACACACACACACACACACACACACACACACACACACTAGCTGTGTGACCTTGGGCAAGTCACTTATCCCCAATTGCCCTACCTTCCCCCCTCCAAAAAAAAAGGCTCAGGGAGAGGATAATGGAGCTGCATTAAAGGAATGGAGAGGTCAGTTTGACTGTATTGAAGAGTGCAGGACAGTGAATAATGTCTGTTAGGCTGGAAATATATGTTGGTGCCAGGTTGCATAGGGCTTTAAAAAGCTTAATAGAGAAGTCTCTGTTTTATCTTGCTGGCAATAAGAACCCAGGTGAGTTGGTTGAGCAGGGGAGACACATGGTGAGATCTGTTCTCAAGGAAAATCACTTTGGCAGCTGCATGTAGAGTGGGCTGGAGGTGGTGAGACACTTGGAGGTGAGAGAACAATGAGGAGGTTGTTGCAATTATTCACATAAGAGGTGATAAGGGCCTGAACTAAGGTTGTGGCCTTGTGAGGGGAGAAAGGGATTAGATGAGAGAGATGGTATCAAGGTAGAAACCAAAAGTTTTGGCAACTGATTGGAAATGTGGGATGAGGAGGGGAGAGGAGTCCAGGGTAATGCCAAGTTAATGAGACTGGAAAGATGGTGGCGACTCTAACAGAAATAGTAAGTTTGGAAGAGAAGACTCAGGATTCTTAACTTTATATCCTGTTGTGGACACCTTTGGCATTCTGGTAGAGCTTATAAAACCCTTTCTGAGAATAATATTTTTAAGTTCACAAAATAAAATACCTAACCAATTATATTGAAATATAGTTATCCAGGTATTTGAAAAGCAAGTTTGTAGGCACCTTGTTTAGAGGGAAAGATGTTGGGTTCAGTTTTAAATTTGTTCAGCTTGAGATGTCTCCAGGATATCTAGTTTGATCTATCCAATAAGCGATTGATGATATGGGCTTGAAGTTCAAGGAAGAGACTAAAGTTGGACATATAGACAAGCATAGGGACAATGGTTATACCCATGGGAGAGGGAATATAGAGGTAAAAGAGGGCTTAGAATAGACTATTGGGGAACACCCATGCTTTGAGAATGTAATGTGAATGCTGACAGGGGAAGTCCAGAGGCAAATGCATTAGCCAATGGAGTATGGGAGACCAAATCAATTTCAGGGAAATAGATGGCTTTCCTGATTTCAATTCCCTCTCTTCAACTTCTGTACTAATTCCAGAAAGTTCATGCATAAAGTCAGAAAGTTCTTGACTCATGTGTCACAGGAAACTAAAAAAGATCTTAGAAATGGGGTGTAATAAATAGTAAATATAAAATACTGTGTTATGTTGGAACTGTATATGTAATAAATGGCTTCTATTAGAATCTATAATGATTTATTTTGTTTAGAAAAAATAATTGATTTTTTTTTTTACTAACTTGATAAGATGAAGGCATTATGATGAGCTAAGATTGATTTGTAAATTCTTCAGTATGCAATTTCTTGTTTTAAACTTTTTGTTACCTGGCTTGCTAAGTAGAGAGCGAGACAGAACACTACATTTGATTCTTATTACATTTGATTCTTAGCATTGGGTCAAAAGAACAGCATCACTTCTTTGGTTATTTTTTTCTTTCCTGGAGATCTACCTCAGCCTCCTCACTAATTAGATCCAATTAGACCTTTCTTCCTTTTGTCTTTAATTCCTCTTGTCTTCTCACCCTCTTCCTGCAATTTACCTTTTCCTCTTAACAATATACTTGTACCTCATTAAAACCCTTTCTTAGCTCCTTCTGTAATGTTCCTGTCCTCATCATCTCTTTTTCTAAGAAAGTCTTCCTTCCTTCCTTCTCTCCCCCCACCACTTCCCTTTATTTTCAGGTAATCTTCCTTCTTGGACTTCACATAGCATTTTGTTTTGAATCACACTAATATCATATAATCATAGGCATGCTTGCTATGCTCACACATGATACTCCATTGATGAATGCTCTCTCTCTCTTTTTGCCTTTGCCTCTTAAAATCAGTTCCTGGCTTCCTTCAAGATGTAACCCAAATGCCACCTTCTGCAGGAGACCTTGCCTTGTCCCCCCAGTTTTCAGAGCTACCTTCAAAGACAGCTGGCTTTCCGAGGCTACCTTCCTTCTACTTTGTGTTTTGCATACACTTATTTATTGCTCCTTCCTTTGCATTTTAATATAAACCCCTTTGAGGGTAGGGACTGCTTTTAATTCTTATTTGTGTCCCTAGTATTTAGCACAATACCTGCTACATAGTAATTACTTAATAAATGCTTGCTAGATTGAGAAAATGTAGACCACTTGTGGCCCATACTCCATGCAAGCCTATGTACATAATCTTGTATCATCTGTTTGTGTCTTATTTCCCTATTAGATTATAAACTCCATGAGGGCAGGGATTATACTATATCTGAACTTTGTATCTTCCCTAGCTAGTACACTACTAGCCTATAGTAGGTATTGAAAAAATGGACTTTGAGGGATGAATAAAATGGGCTACCTAACTGGTTTCTAATCCTTTGTTTTCTTTGCTCCTTAATTGAGTGTATGAGAGCAATTCAGATTATATTGGGAGTCAGGGAATGTAGTTTCCAATTTGGATGCTACCACTAGTTAGTATAATTTTTGGAAAGTCACCTAACCTTTCTGGGCCTCAGTGTCCTCCTCTCCAAAATGAGAGGACTGGACTAAATTATTTCTAAAATCCCTTCCGGCTATGTCAAAGTGTGTATTCCACATGTGCTTTTAATTTTGGTTGACCTTGAAGCAATCTTCATCCCAATGTCTAACATGCTTCTTTTGTGGCTGCCAACAAGTAGTACTGAGACTAAGCTAAGAGAGTGAGCTCTGAATTGAAAGTAACTGGCCTAAATTGGAATCAAGCCCAAATTGTCATGATTAGCCCTAAGAAGGAACAAGAAGCAGTACCCAGATTGACCACAGAGGCTGGTCCAATACAGTGGTTAGTTTTACTAGAGAGGGAAACAAACATGCAATAACTCCAGAAGCCCAACCCAGGCATCTCTTCTCCCCTCAGTGTAGCAACCCTTCATTTCCTTGTATGCCAACATATTCTCTTTCCCCTTTGTCCTAAACAGGGTCAAAATGTAAATTTGACATCATAAGTATTTAAGGAAAGACAACCAGGACATCTCAGGGATCTTGGGCTCACTGACATTTAAAGGTGCTCTGTGAATCACTGAGGGACTCCTCCAAAAGGCATGTGATGATTCAAATTAGGGAGGTGGAACCCTGCTGGTTCTGGTGGGTTATTGATGACAGGGGGTGAAGGTGGAGGAAAATTGATAGAGTTGTTGAGTACAGGGGAATTGGAATTTGGAAAAAAAAAACCTAGTTCAGACAGAGAAAGGGGGATAAAAAAGGTGAGGGGGTGGGATTTACAGGAATTCCAGAAAAATGTCTTGACCTAAGATTGAAGGGTAGAAATTGGGATGAATTATTAAGTAGAAAATCCACTTCAAAGGTTTAGAGCCTAAAGATCGGTCGTGGAATGTAAAAGAAGAGTGAAATAGTGCCAGGATGGGACTCTAGGGCTTTTACCATGTGCAAAAAGCTGACAGAATCACATGATTTTCCATAGGGTACCTCTGTTGTTTTCATAGCCTGTACCTTGACACTCCCTCACACTATAAACAAGTTTTACTGTGCCTCAGACTGACTATGCATGATTCACTCTGGTGGATCTGGGAAGAGGGAGGTACTGTTGGAGAAGGTGAACATTGGGATAGGCTAGGACCTAGGGACATAGTCAGTAGAGAAATATCTTCCCTACCCAGTTTATCCTGGAGTTCTTTCCATGAAAAGGCAGCCCCAAATCTACAAGGCAGGGGACAATGTAGCTTCATTGTACTTTCAGTAAGTCAATCAGTGGGCATTTATTAAGTACTTACAGTGTTCCAAGCACCATGCTGGATACTGAGGATACAAATATAAAGAATGAAATAATTCCTATTTATATAGAGTAAGGGCAGCTACATGGCACGGTGGATAGAGTACCAGGTCTGGATTCAAGAAGACTCATCTTCCTGAGTTCAAACATGGCCTCAGACACTTACTAGCAGTGTGATCTTGGATAAGTCACTTAACCCTGTTTGCCTCAGTTTCTTCATCTGCAAAATGAGCTGGAGAAGGAAATGGCAAACCACTCCAGTATCTTTGCCAAGATGACCCCACAAGGGGTCATGAAGAATAGGATAGGACCTAAAAAACTGAAAAACAACAAGAATAAATGGAAAAAGTAAGGAGATATTACAACGAACACAAAGTGGCTGAAGAGAAAGTCATGTGGGGAAGGCAGCAGGGTGTGCTAGTAAATGTTTAATAACTGGGTCTTAAAGAAATAAATCTTACCCGGGACACATTTTTCAGTTTAATCTACTTTATTAACATTTTCACTATCACTTTCTTTTTTTATTTTAATTTTTTTGCTTTTTTGGAGGGGCAGTTGGAGTTAAGTGACTTGCCCAAGGTCACACAGCTAGTAAGTGTTAAGTGTCTGAGGTCAGATTTGAACTCAAGTCCTCCTGACTCCAGGGCCAGCGGTCTATTCACTGTGCCATCTAGCCTCCCCACACTATCACTTTCTTAAGTCCAGACAATCTATAAAACAATAAATCAGGTCCTGACTTGGGGCATTTGCTGATTTCTGAGGAGTAATGGCTTACATTATTTTAACAATTGGCTCTATGTGAGTTGGTCCAGGGCAGCTAAGAGTGTTGGGCCTGGAGGCCTAAAGACTCATTTTCTTGAGTTCAAATAAAATCTCAGAAACTTTCTGGATGTGTGACCCTGGGCAAGTCATGCAAAAGATGATGCTTGAGCTGCATTTTAAAGAAAGAGAGGGACTCTGTGAGGTAGAAATAAAGAAGGATTATAAATGCCTAGCATTAGGCTATTTGTCTGCTTGCTTTTGCACATAATAGAACATTCAATGAATGAATGTTCTTTGAGGGGTAGGCTCTTTGTTATCACGTGAAAAACTATTTACTGAATGAGTCCTACTCTAAGTAACAACAGTAGCTATAGGTGCACATGTGTATTAGTGAAGCCCTAAATCCCCACAAGTGTTCTGAATTGCCATATTCCTGGTTGGGGTCAGGAGAGAAGTCCAACCCTTTCCTCGTTGGACTTTATGGGTCACCCCTTTCTTTCAGGCTCCTTGGTAGGCTCAGTAAGAAGCACAGTGACTATGACTTGGTGGTCTCTCATAGTATACGGGAATTGCACCCAATGCTTCATTCGGATTTGCTTCCTTCTTTGGTAGGGATAAAGTGCCCGGTGTAGGAAGGAGAAAGCTGAGATGATGGGAGGATGGAAGAAAATTGTTTAGTGTTCCTTTTCCTTCTGATCATGATGGAGAGTCATTCATACCTGGCCAAAGTTTAGTTTTGTTGATTTCTCACACTGATCAAGAAGTTTAGTAATAGTGTACACTATTAATGTTGTGGACACCTGACCTGGGAAGATCAGGAACCATTGGCGTTGGGGAATAGATGGGAAGAAAGATGTTTCAGTGGTCATATATAGGATTTCTTTTTCCTAATGAGACACCAGAAATGGTTGTGGGGTGCATAAAATGTGCTACCTATTAGGTAATTAGAGATGTAGGGAGAGATACTTGTAGCTGGGACCTGGTTGCCCCAGATTGGGCTAATGTTCACAAGCTCATTACTCTGGATGTAGGCCTGGTTGTTGGTCATTGACTGGGAAGTCAAAAGCCCTGAATATGGCTCCCTGAAAGCTGCTCTGTGGTCTTGAGTAATTATTGCTTTGTGAATCCCTCAGTTTACTTTTGTTTAAGTAAATCAGAGTAATTAAGGAAAGACAATGTTACTGAGGTCTAAGTAGAAAGTTGCTTTGGTTTAGGAAGACATCAGGTAGTCTTTTTACCAGTGGTGGCTTTGTGATGATATGTGATGGTTTTTGTTAGATGGAAGAGTGAAAGAAAGCCAAACTTAAAGTTCTGTAAAAGGTGAACTATTAAGAATATTGATACCACTCATTGATAGTTGAGGTTAAGGAATCACTACTTTTACCTTGTTGTAACCTTTGGATCACTCAGTAAAAATAATAGTAAACATATTTCAGTTAAAGTTCGACATTAAAAAAAATAAGACATAAAAAATCAGTAAAACATTTTCTTAGCAGGAAGGGGAGTGTAGGCATGTGGACTGCTTTCTTAGCTTTGTTTGACTGTTTTTTGAATTTTTAGTTCCTGTCTCTATTTTTTTCTTTTTCACAAGCCTATTTGCATTGGGGGTCAATCTTAGGTCAAGTGGTGTGTTTTTGTCAAAGTCAGGGAATGAGCAAGGCTTTTTGTGGCACCTGTTAATGATTTCATAAATAATTCTTTTAGTTTGAGGTAGGGTATTTCAGGCTCTATAAATAAAAACATATAGACATGACATTTTTCAGTTAACAAATGGTTTTTTTTTTGCTTTTTGGAGGGGGGAAGGCAGGGCAATTGGGGTTAAGTGACTTGCCCAAAGTCACACAGCTAGTAAGTGTTAAGTTTCTGAGGCCCAATTTGAACTCAGGTCCTCCTGACTCAAGGGCCAGTGCTCTATTCACTATACCACCTATCTGCCCCTAATTCCATAATTTCTTAGGGGATGGATCTGTGGAGGGAAAGAAAGGATTTTGGAGAAGATACCAACATGTAGAGGGACTAGCAACTTAGGCATAACCCTATTTCCAGCTTGTTACACTAGTAGCTTTGGGAATATCCCCTTGAAATTCTCTCTCTTGATAGTAGAGATATCTTATTCCCAGTGGGACAGCTCATTCACTCTGTGTATTGTCTGGTATATTTGTCTAATTTTTATGATTTCTGTTTGCTATTACTATCCACTTGGATAAATGGGTTTATTTGCTATACATTCATTGTGTATCACTAGCATGTTTTGGGAAGAGAGTCAAGACCTCTCTTAATGGATAGCGACCAGGAAAAGTGTTTTGAACCCCTAAATTATTTCCTCTATGCTAACAATATTTTTTGGGGGTGGGAGAGGATAGATATACTTCTTTTTTTTTTTTTTAAGCGATCGGGGTTACGGGGTTAAGTAACTTGCTCAAGGTTACCCGGCCAGTTATTTCTGGGTGTGGTGCTGAGTATCTGAGCCCAGATTTGATCCAGGTCATCCCGACACTGGAGCCGGTGCTCTTACTCACTGAGCCACCTGGCTACCCCTAAGCAACTGGGGTTAAGTAACTTGCTCAAGGTTACACGGCCAGGTGTTTCTGGGTGGGTGCTAAGTGTCTGAGCCTGGGATTCGATCTCCAGGTCTTCTCAACACTGGAGCTGGTGCTCTTCCTCGCTGTGCTACCTGGCTGCCCCGATAGATATACTTCTAATCCAATATCTCCTATCTGAGGAGAACATAATTGGTTAGCTTCATGTCCCTAATTTCCTGCTGCCCTCCTGGCAGGAATCATAATCCCCCTTGGAGAGAACTGGTATAACTTCCAGAGACATCTATTTGTTCATACAACCCTGAGAGAGTCTCATTTAGAGAAATCCACGTGGATATACACATAATCTTCATGGCCTATACTCTCACACTTTGCATAAGTGTTAGCTCTTATTAACCAGAAGGTATCAATGGCATTACAAATGGGCATCAAGAAGGGGGAAATCTCAGCAAGCTTGCTTGATAGAGGACATGGGTACTGATTTGTGATCTGAAGAGGGGGAAAAACGTGGTATAGTAGGAAGGAACAGGCCATATTATTAAATGTTAAAAGGCTAATTTATTCTACTAATCCATTCTAAGGATAGATTCATTCTACTAATCCACCTTCAGGGATATTGTTAGTTATGCTAATATTTTTCATGAGCAACCCAGCAAAAAAAAAAATCATGAGCAACCCCCAAGATTTTTATGTTTATTCTACAAAATTAGCAGAGGATTTACCCTTCCTTTACAAGGAATCTTTCTTTTTTTCTCTCCCCACCCCCTAATCCTAGCGAGTATCTGGTCCTCCCACCATATTCCTCCCCTCCTTTTCCCTCCCCTGTCCTCATTTCCTTTAGATTTGAAGGGCCAGTTGCATATAATGGGAAAAGCACCAGACCACTTTTATTCATTCAAGAAACACTCATTAAACACCCACTGTGTGTTAAGCACTGTGCTAAGTACTGGAGATACAAAAAGAAGCAAAAGGCAGTCCCTGCCCTCAAGGAGCTTACAATTTAGTGGGGGGGGAGGGGTCAACATGCAAGCAAATATATACAAAGCAAGTTGTATACCATACAAATAGGAAATGATTAACAGAAAGAAGGCACTGGAATTAAGAGGGATTGGGGAAGGCTTCCTATAGGAGAAAGAGAAGAGGCAAAGGGATGATTGGAAAGTCTTATACCTGAATCAATTTTTTCCAGCTTGGAAAACCATGTGACTTCAGTGGAGGTCCTATCACAAGGGCCAGGTCTGTCCATTACTATTTGTGTGGCCTCAGGCAAATCACTTAGCCTCTCTGTCTCAGTTTCCACATCTGTAAAGTGAGAGTATTAGATTAGCTGACCTCTAAATTCCCTTGCAACTTTAAATCTATTATCTATCTTATGTTGCCAAGAAGTCAAAAATGGTACACAGTCCCCTTGACTTCCAGCTCAACATCCCTCCTTCCAAGTTCCTTTTACTGTGGAAATCCAAAATGCACCCCTTCTGCTACTTTTTTTTTTGAAATTTAAACCCAGACTTTCAGAATTGGAATTGACCTCATTGAGAGATTTCTTGTATCCACTTATTTGACCGCTCTCCTTGGAACTGCAGAAGATTAAAGCAAATGGATAAAATGCTCTCTCTTGGGCACAGCTGTCCATATCATAATCCTCAGCAAATTTGACCTAAGGCCTGGCTGGGAAGTGAAACACTAAATGCAGTGGGTCTATAAGGAAAGAGCTAGAAAGCAATTGGACAAGAACCACACAGGTGGCCATTCCCATTTAAGACCAGACAGAATGAATTTTAAAGAGATCCAGTGCTGGATTAAAATGACCTCCTGTTTCTATTCAGGAGAATCCTTGTACAGCTGCTGACCTCCTTGAATGACAGCTGTCCATGGTCAGGCACTTTGCTGAACACAAGGGACGCTCTGAGTTGAGTGGGGATTCATGCTAACGGGGAGAGTGTGGTCACTCCTATGGAAACACCAAAGCATTGACAGAGAGGCTTTCCCCCGTGCTGCCATTTGCCAAAAGCACAACACTAGAACAGAGGTTGACGCTGGAAAAGTCCTGGCGTTAGGACAGGCTGATGCATGTAATGCATATCATTAAAAACAGTTAACACAAAGGCATGGTTGTTATTGTGCTTAGTTCAAGTTGGACTTAGTAGCTAATTAAGTGCAGGCTTTCCATGGCTATATGCAGTTTTTGAATTCCTCAAACACAAACTGTTTTAAAGAAGAAGTTAAATACAGAATGCATTGAGTTTGGTAGAGAAAGTTTAAAGGTCTGCATTTTCCCACCAAAGCTATTTAATATTGACTGCAGAGTGGGGGTGTGTGTGTGTGTGGAAGGGTTGTGACCTCTCTTATTTTTACAACCACTGCCGTGATTTCAAAATGCTGGCAATAGTCGCCCAGAGTGAAGGACTAGACTTTATTCCTGTAATTATATGCCAGAATGTGGGTATTAAAACAGAAAAACTTTTCTATTGATAATAAATGTCAAGGGCAAAATGATTTTGACCAACAAATGGTCCTTCAGCCCTGTTTTTAGCCTATTCAGTGACCTCAGTGGAAAATTAGGGATGTCCAGGAGTTCCAAGGACATATTGCTGAGAGGCTTGGATCTGATGCTAAGAATTGAAGGAACTGGTGGCTTTGAATGAAGGGCAATTTGAAGAGCAGAAACAGGTTTTAGCAGGATAGACTTATTTCCCCCCATCATGGCATAAAGCCAGGAAGTCTTTCACTTGAGCAAATATGGCTATGAATGCTCTAGGCTGATTAAAAATAAGTATAACCTAATTATTCCATTGTTCTTGGGATAACCCCAATGCCTTTTTTCTGGTTTGTTATAGTATAGTGTTTATCCCATCTCTAGAGAGAACTAAGCAAAGAGAATAGAGAAGATATGAGATATCTATTTTGAAGTAGAGTATAGTTACTTTCTATATTATGATAAGTTTTTGTTATACATTTCATATAAGGGAAAGGAATGGACTGAATATTTATCAGAAGATGTAATTGTTTGATGGATGGAAGGTTATTATGATATACCTTCTTGTAAAATGGAGATGAGATTATTATATATACTTCTTTGGTTGTTGTTCAGTCATTTTCAGTCATTTCTGACTCTTCTTGACCCCATTTTGGATTTTCTTGGCAAAGATACTGGAGTGGTTTGCCATTTCCTTCTCCAGTTTATTTTACAGGTGAGGAACTGAGACAAACAGGATTAAGTGACTTGCCCAGGGTCACATAAGAAAGTATCTGAGGCCAGATTTGAACTCAAGAATGTTATCCACTGCTCTACCTACCTGCTCCATCATATATTCTTTTTTTTTTTTTAAAGCAATTGGGGATAAGTAACTTGCTCAAGTTTACACGGCCAGTTATTTCTGGGTGTGGTGCTAAGTATCAGAGCCCAGATTTGATCCCAAGTCATCCTGATTCAGAGGACAGTGCTCTTACTGAGCCACCTGGCTGCCCCTAAGCAATTGGGGTTAAGTAACTTGCTCAAGGTTACACAGCCAAGTGTTTCTGGGTGGGTGGTAAGTGTCTGAGCCCGGATTAGATCCCAGGTCATCCCGACTCTGGGGCTGGTGCTCTTACTTGCTGTGCTACCTGGCCACCCCCCCCCCATATATTCTTATCAGGCATTAATTGTGGTACTTATCAATCAGTCTGTAGGACAATACGTGCTACATGCTATAGTGGGAAGAAGACAAGCAAAGGAATCAGGAGACCCGAGGTTATATTCAAAAATTGCTACTCACTAACTCTGTGACCTTGTTCAATTTATTTGACCTTACTTTACTAAAGCCTCACTTTACTCATCTATGAAGTGAAGGTGTTGGATTAGAGGTTTTCTAAGGTTTCTCTCTTGCTCCACATTGTTTTGAAATAAACACTGTCTTCACAATAAAAGTTTTAGGCCAAGACATCTATGAAAGCCAGTGTGGTGTAGTGGATAGGGTTTTCTGAGTCAGGAAGAGCTGCCGCTTCTGACACATGCTGTTATGTGACCCTGGGCATGGTGGTTAACCCTTCAGTGCCTTATGGAACTCTCTAAGACTCTATTGCCACTAAGCAGCTGTTGACTATACAGGGAGAGGGAGTTTTACCTCCACGCCAATGAAATCAGACATCTGGCCCCCCCCAAATTCACTTTTTTTTTCATTCAGCAATGGAATTTAATGAAAGGCACCACAATTCAATGGGCTCTGAATTTGCTAATTGGACCTTCCTCTAAAGAGTCCTATTATGATTATATCACTCACCTCCCTGATTTAAAAAAATAGAATGACTCCCTGTGCCCTTATGCCTGCAGAACAATGTCCTAATTCCTTAGCCTGCCACAACCTGGCCCCAAATTACCTTTCTGGCCTTGTCTCCTTTCGTTTCTCCCTTTCATGCTCCAGCTAAACTGGACTGTGTGCTATTCTCCATAGAAGCTGTGCTTCTTTCCCTCCATGCTGTAGTCCAACACCTGAAATGCCCTTTCCCCCATCACCACCTCTTGAAATTGCTTTGTGTCTGTCCTTCAAGGAACAGCTTGAATCCTTTTTTCTCTATGAAGCCTTCCCATTCTGAAGCAATCATATCTGTTCTATAGGCAAAACTTTGTATTCTATCTCTCCCAAAGCAAGTCTCATTTTACCTTCATTGTAATTATTTGCACTTATGTCTGGTCTCTCCTCCCACATGCCCTTGAAAGCAGATTTTCTTTGGATTGCTCACAGTGCTTAGCACATAGGCCCTCAATCAATGTTTGGTGAACTGAATTGAACCAATTAATAAACATTTAGTAAGCACCTACTGTGTGCCATGAATCAGTTTCTTTATGTTCCATGGTGGAAGCCATTAGATTGTAAAATCCTTCAGGGCAGGGGGCCTGTCTTTTGTCTCTTTTTATACACCAAACCCTTGGTATAGTACCTGGCACATAGGATATGCTTAATAGATGTTTGTTAGATGCAAAGCAATATATACATATAAAAGGGTAGGGACTCATGATTTCTTTGGAGTAAGGAACCAACTCCTTATGATGAAATTCCCTCTGTCAGGGCAGCTCATCACTTTCTTTGCAATTTATGGTCTCAGAGTTTCCTGAAACACTAATTGATGAAGTGATTTGCCCAGGGTCACATAACCAGTATGTGTCAGAGGTTGGAGATGAACCCAAACCTTCCTGGCTCTATCCAAGAGGCCAGAGCTGTCTTTGTTTTTTTTTTCCTTTTAACAAGTTAAGAAAGTAACTACAAGGTCGCCTGTGCAAAAGAACTTTAAAACTAGATTATTGTAAACAAAGTATAAACTCTTGAAGGTAAGGATCATGTCCTATTCATCCGCTTCCCCTACAGCTCCTGACAAAGTGATTCATACATGATAGATATTCCATGAAGATCTGCTTTGTTGTCTTTTTTTTTGGAGGGGGGAAGGCAGGACAATTGGGGTTAAGTGAGTTACCCAAGGTCACACAGCTTGTAAGTGTTAAGTGTCTGAGGCTAGATTTGAACTCAGGTCCTCCTAACTCCAGCACCACCTAGCTGCCCCAAAGATCTGCTGTGTTGGATGAATTAGTGTTAACAGTTCCATGGAGTTTTTCTAGGTTTGCTTTTGCAGACCTAAGATCCATTAGAACTGCTTAATCCTTGCCAGGTCCCTTTACCTAGCGTCATCCATTTCCTCATCAATAAAATGATAGGGTTGGACTAAATGACCTTTAAACTTCGTTTAAACTGGAAACTGAGGCCCGGGGAGGGTTATGATTATCACAAAGTCATATAACTAGTGCTTTGGAGAGCTGTCTTGCTCTCCTTGTTCTTCTGACTCCAATCCAGTGAGCTTTCCTTCTGGCTAAAGCAAGTCCTAATGAACTAAAAGCGAACATTAGAAGTAGGAACAGGATTTCTTGACTCCAGTTTCAAGAAAATGTCCTTAAACCATCCTCATGCTAAATTTGTGGGCCAGTAAGGATTCAAGCCATGTGGGTCATTTGAGGAGGGATTAGATTTTACCAGTGAATAATAACAGACTGTGATTTTCTATTTTACTTAAAGCAGATGTTCAAGAATTTTTTTGGTTTCTTTTTTTTGTTTGTTTGTTTTTTGCTTTTTGGAGGGCAATTGGGGTTAAGTAACTTGCCCAAGGTCACACAGCTAGTTTTTTTGGGTGTGTGTGTTAAATGTCTGAGGCCAGATCTGAACTCAGGTCCTTCTGACTCCAGGGCTGGCACTCTACTCACTGTACCACCTAGTCGCCCCAAGAAAATCTTTTTTAAATAATGATACAATTGTTAAAAGATGGGTTTTAAATAAAACCAGTTTTGCTCATCCATGTGTCCTAAACTTAGCCCCTGGCTACTGAGGTGTACTTTTTTTTTTAACATGCAATTCTTTTAAAAAATTTTAAAATTTTATTTTAAAAAAATTATTCATTTGTGTGTTTTTAGTTTTTAACATTTACTTTTATAAGATTTTGAGTTCCAGATTTTCCCTCCTCCCTCCCCTCAACAGCGTGCAAAGTGATATGGGATATATATATATATATATATATATAAAATAAAATTACACATATTTCCACATTAGTAAAAATATGAAGAAAAATTAGAACCAAAGGGATAACCGTGATTTAGAGGGAAAAAAAAGAGAAAAAATATTACACTTCGATCTGCATTCAGATTCCATAGTTCTTTCTCTGGGTGTGGATAGCATTTTCCAGCATGAATCTTTTGGAACTGTCTTAGATCGTTGTATTACTGAGAAGAGGTAAGTCTGTCAAAGTTGGTCATTGTACAATGTTGCTGTTACTGTGTACAATGTTCTCCTGGTTCTGCTCACTTCACTCAGCATCAGTTCATGTAAGTCTTTCCAGGTTTTTCTGAAGTCCACCTGCTCATCATTTCCTATGGAACAATAGTGTTTCACTACATTCATTTGCCACAACTTGTGCAACCATTCCCCAATTGATGGGTATCTGCTCAGTTTCCAATTCTTGGCCACCACAAAAAGAGATGCTATAAATATTTTTGTACATGTGGGTCCTTTTCCCATTTTTATTATCTCTTTGGGATACAGACCTTTGCTGGGTCAAAGGGTATAAATAGTTTTATAACCCTTTGGGCATAATTACAAATTTCTCTCTAGAATGGTTGGATCAGTTCACAACTCCATCAACAATGCATCAGTGCTCCAATTTTCCCATATCTCCAACATTTATCATTTTCCTGTTTTGTCATGTTAGCCAGTCTGATAGGTGTGATGTGGTATAGCATGTGAATTTTAGTCTCACTTTGTACTCCTTAGTATAATACTTCATTGGTTCTTCCAACATTCAGAGTCATTGTGGAAAGGTTGGTGGGGAGGAGAGTTGAGATATAATCATTCTAGAGAGGCTGTTACAGATCTCCTCACTTCTACCTCAGAGGACCTCTCTTCTTCAAAGATGCAGTTCAAGCCCCATACACTCTCCTCAAATGCTAATCCTCTACCTCCAAATCTAACTTGCATATAACTACATTCTCTTTATATTTATCCTGTATCTACTTAATTCTTCTCTTTCCATTAAAATGTAAACTCACCTAGCAGGCACATAGTAATCTAACAAACAGATTGATCTCTCTGGTTAAGGAGTTATATGGGAGCCTAGGAAGCATTTGAAATTTGAACTTTGGGGAACCCACAAACCTTCCTCCTCTGCATGGTGCAGTAGAAAGTATGCTGGCTTTAGAGCCAAAGAACCTTAGATCAGATCCTGCTTTAAATCCTGTGATCTTGGGAAAGTCATTACCTCCATCCCTGGGCTTCCCTTTCCTCATGTGTGAAATGATGGGCCTGAACTAGAAGACCCAGAAGGTGCCTTCCAGCTCAACATCTATGATTCTATGATGGCTGTGAGCTGGATCATCAGTAAGTAGCCCAATGGCTTCCCAAATGAGGGAGGAGGAATCAATTGCTCTGACTCATAACTCAGCCTTAGGTGTTTGCCACTCCTCCTAATTTTCATTGTTCAGAATCCAGACTGATCCTCAGAACACGACACTGACTCCTGTTCTCTGTGTTTTTATGACTTATTTGCTTCTGAAGTGCATTTGTCTTTAACAATGAGCCATTCATGAGCAATCCAGTGAGCTGGCCAGAGCCAGGGAGATGGCTGCAGGCAATCTGGCCCCTCTCCAGTCTAGATATTCTTAGGGGTAGGGAATCACTCAAACCAGAGAAAAAGTCATTTTCTGCAAATGTTAACACAAAGACCTGTGTTTTAAAGCTAGCACTAAAGTTAGGCTAAGACTTCTTGTTGCCCTCTGTATTGTTTTTAAGCAGGGTGTATAAGTGGCTGTAGAAACAAGGAAGACACTATAATTGATATCTTTAAATGGCAATTCTCACTGTATCACACATTAGATTAATAGAAGATAGTGTTGACTGTTCTTTTTTTTTGTAAATTAGATTTTGTTCTAAATATAAAAACACCAAATAAAATGGCTATTTCCATATATATAGTAAAAACAGAAAAAAGAAGATTGTAGATGCAATGCAGAACTTTAATTATGTACAATTTGCTTTTCTTTTAAAGAATACATTCAAACTATAGTTTTAAAAGTTGTCCTGCTCATCTGTACTTCTTTCAGGCCCTCCTTCTGTTCTCTTTCCTGCTTTTTAAAGAAAGATGGATCAATAATGACCTTCCCTTCCCTTCCCTTCCCTTTTATCTCATTTCCTCATTCCAAGACCTTTATGAGGGGTAAAAAGAAAAAAACAAAACCCTTGTAGGAAATATACATAGTTAAGCAAAATAAATTCCCCACATGGACTGTGTTTCAAAAAATCTGTGTCTTATTCTGCATCTTAAGATTAACTTAAAGTTTACAAAGGGGGTGGAAAAGTAAGGACAGAATATTTTAATTTGCTTTCCCCCCCAAATTTTCATCTTTCTGTATTGTGTTTAATGCTATCTTTTATGCTGCTGTGAATGAGAAGGTGTAAAGACACATATGAGCAGCTTTCCAGAAGACTGCTGATGTGAACTGCTTTCAAGATTCTGATTACATAGTATAGTGAACTCTCTATTTGTTCAATAACAAATCAGAGCAAAACATTGACAGAAAATCAAGGTACAGCATTCACAATGTTACAACTTACCACAGAAATTCAAAAAAACAGCATTCACCATGTCACAACTCAACAACTTATTACTGAAATGGCCACATAGTTTTCACCAAAGTGGTCATATAGTTTTAAACAAAGTATATTCATTTAGTCAATCACAAAATCCTTAATTCAATCACAAAGTATAAAAGTCAAAGTTATCCACCCCTAGGTCACAGTAAATCATAATCTTCTCAGTCAGTACACTGTATCCAAGTAAAGCCTTCTTTCAGCTTGACTTGAGGCTGGCTGTCAGCTTCCATGGTTCCTCTTCCGTGGTCCCAGCTCCAACGGTCACCTGGGTTCAAAGGCAGGAAGCTCCCAGTTTCTTGTCCAGCTCCTTGTCCAGTTCCCGTTCTATATTGAAGTTCACAGTGTCCAGTCTACCTCAAGTCCTTCACAGTTCCTGTTCCTGGGAAGACAAAGCTTGACAGAGCCACAATAATACTCATGAACATTGCTGGCACCATCATCAATTCACTATCTGCCTGTGAAATCGACGCAGACCCACCAACAAGGTCTGAGAATTCAACACAAATCATCAGTATAGAAATTAACACAGACCCACATACAAGGTCCAAGAGGTCAGCACAAATCATCAGTAAACTCCCAGGACCTCCAAAACCCTCCCCCGGGACTTCTGTAAACATAGAACTAGAAAATCCTTTTTCAGGGCTTCCAGTAAGGTCCCAGGGCTTCTGTACAAAGTATCACAAACAAACATCAACACAGACAGAGCAGACAAACAGAGTGCTGGGATACCACAAGTTTTCTCCTTCTTGACTCTGCCACAAGGGTCCTCTTCTCGGTTGTGCTGTCTCCAGCCTGGGGCTCTCCTTTATAAGGTCATTAGCTCCTCCTCAGGAGTTCACAAATTCTAGGGTTCACAAATTGGGGGGTTCACATGTTCTGTTTCTTAACAGACTTGATCCAAGGCTCAAAAGAAACTTGAACTGAAACAAGATGTTAACTCAATAGCTGAAACAAGATGTGAATTACTTCTGTGCTGGCCATTATAGAAGGCATTTTGAGATTCTTTGTTGTCAATAACATCTTTCAAGTGTCCAAATTTTAAATTAGGAGAGAGGAAGTCCAGAGAAACCTGAAATTTGGTATACTTTTCTGGTGTAACCTTGGAAAAGATTCTTCAAGATAATAAATTTAGAACCAGAAGAGGTCATCACCCTTATTTTACCTATGAAGAGACTGAGACTTAGACCAACCACTAACTGGGTGCCCTCTGACTCCAAATCCACTTCTGCTACACCATGCACCAGGAAAGAAGAGGGTGAAAGAGTCACTTTCTTCTTCTCACTACAGCTCCCCAGCTTATGTCTAACACTGAGCTGAATAGATGATCTGAAAGTTAAAGTTTCTTAGAGTTTTTCCTGGTAATGGAGTGGAGCTTTGCAGGAACACAGATTGCTTCTCAGCAACCTCTCCTTCTAACAATGTATGTACTACTTAAAACATAGGAGGGAGACTGAGAGACAAAGACCATCAGGTAAAAATAACTTTACTCAGTGTATCCTTTCCATTTCCTTATTTGTTTATCTAGTTTAATATGGTGAACAACAGGGGAACTTGCCATACTCTTTTTTTTTTACCACCCAGTAAATCTTAATGCTGCTAGTCAACATGGGGGTGCCTCTTAATCTACAATTATTTGTAAAAAACTTTTATTTTGCCAGGTGCCATGCTAGACACACTGAGGAGATACAAAGGCAAAAGTGATATATTCCCTACCCTCAAGGGGCTCACATTCTAATAGGAGGAAAACCTATATATATGTGTGTGTGTGTGTGTGTGTGTGTGTGTGTGTGTATGTATGTATGTATATATATATGTATATATGTATGTATTTAGTAGATTTTCAGTCATGTCTGACTCTTTTGTGACTCCATTTGGGATTTTCTTTGCAAAGATATTTGAGTGCTTTGCTATTTCCTTCTCCAGCTTATTTTACTGATGAGAAAACTGAGGCAAACAGGGTTAAGTGGCTTGCCCAGGGTCACTCAGCTGTGTCTGAGGTCAGATTTGAACTGAAGAAGATGAGTCTTCCTGACTCCAGGCCAGTACTCTACCCACTGTGTCACACATACATAAAGCAGATACCGTATAGCCTTGGGGAATGAAATCACCAGCATCTGGGTAGACTGGAAAAGGCTTCATGAAGAAGTATTACTCTCCATGAATCTTGGAAGAAACCAAGCATTCTAAGAGGCAGAGATGGAGGGAAAGACAGACAGAGAGAGAGAGAGACAGACAGACAGACAGACAGACAGACAGAAACAGAGAGAGAGAGACACAGAGAGAGACAGAAGAAACAGAGAGACACAGAGAGAGAGACAGACAGACAGACAGGCAGGCAGGCAGACAGAGACAGAGAGAGAGAGGGAATTCCAGTTATGAGGGACAGCCAATGCAAAGGTACAGAGGTGAGAGATGGTGTATAGTGTGTGAGGAATGACAAAAGGCAAGTATGATGGATTGGAGAGTGTGGAGGGGAGTGGTGCATTGTGGTAGGTATTTAAATTTTATCTGCATTTCACATGTCTTTGCTTGCAACTAGTTTGGGTAGACTAAAGATGTTATTAACAGAACTTGGCTCAATATTCCATTCATATCAGAAGAGCTAGTTGACTTCCAATGGTTGTACCTATTGGAAACATGAAAGGCTTTCAGATAAAGTTGAAAGCATTAGCTTCCCTTTCCAGTTGGATATGTTACTGGGCAAGAGTTTCTTCATCTCTAAGATGAGATGTTGGACTAGGTGATCTCTAATGTACTTTTTCAAGTCTAAATCTAGGATCCTATGTAATTGAATAAGTATTTTAAACCCCTATTATGTATCAGATACTGTGCTAGGTGCCAGAGATATAAAAACAAAATCAAAACAATTCTCACTTTCTAGGGTCCTCATTATTCTGATGAAATAATAACCATGCCCATTTATATAGGGCATTACATTTTATGTAGTACTTCCTGCCTAACAACTCTATCTATAGTTTGTGCAGAGTTACTATTCCTCAAATGAGGAAATTAAGGGTCACAAAAGCATCTTGTCCAAGGGCACACGAACCCTACACTCAAACCCAAGTATCATGATCCTACCATCTATTGAGCTTTCTTCTACAACATGCCACCTGGGTAGATTTTTGACCAGTATGCCATGTATAGAGGACATAATATATGTATTATATATAAACATACAGGAACACACACACATATATGCAGGTGCATACACAAATGGACATACATACATATGAAAGTGTGGTTAGAACTTGTGATTTCATTAGAACTGGGAACTGGTAAGGAAAATACCTCTATCCAAGCGAATGGGCAGCCACTTTACCACTGCTTTTCTATCAGAGAAAAAGCCCCTCACATCTGGGAAAAGACTTGGAAGGGGTTGGGTTGCCCCACTGGAAGCCTAGAGTCATAGACAACCCAAGAAGGGTCTCACTCCATGGAAGGTTCTGTTTTGTTCAGTCAGAAGGAGTTTGTTGTATTGGAAATAGATTAACTGCTGCCTGGTGGTAGAGTTTGGGTCAAAATATGACTCCTCTTTGATCTTTTCCTCTCCTTCATTTAAAAAAAAATCAGATCTAAGATTTCTTAGGAATAGAGAACTCCCAAGGAGGAAACTTCTCTGTGAATACAAATAGGCTCCTGGGCTACAACTTATAGTCTTAGAAAGTTGCTTAGAGCAGTGGTGTCAAATTGAAGCAGAAAAGGTGGTACCCTAAAGTACATAAGGATCACTGCAGGGCAGGTTTGACTTAGTTTTAAAATCCATGTTTAATGTATTTTTATTTTTGCTTAATAATTTCTAATTACATTCTAGAGCAGCTAGGTGGCTCAGTATATAGAACCCCAGGCCTGGAGGCAGGAAGACCTGAGTTTAAATTTGGTCTTAGACAATTATTAGCTGTGTGACCCTGGGCAAGTCACTAGACCCTGTTTGCCTTCCTTTCCTCATCTGTCAAATGAGATGGAGTAGGAAATAGTAAACTATCCATTATTTCTACCAAGAAAACCCCAAATGGGGTCATGAAGAGTTGGACACAACTGGAATGACAGAACAATAATTACATTTTTATTTGGTTCAGCCTCATTGGGGAGTTTTTGACACTTCTAGCCTAGAACATGAAGTGGTTAAATGGTTGTTTTAGGTCAAACAGCCAGTACATGTCAGAGGCAGAGTGTAACTCCAGGTCTTTCTGACTCTGAGGACAGTTTTCTGGTCACAATGTCACATTAAACTGAGTTCAAAGCTGATACTTTTGTGGGATTAAAAAAAAACCCCAACCCAAATAAAACTACAAAATAAAGGAAGGATATACTTAAAAGGTAAATGGTTGGGCCTGGAAATCAAGATTTCCAAAGAATATATTTGCAATGGAATAGAGGGCAAAATAAAAAAAAAATCACTCCAAAATCAGCCTTTTGGTAAGGATCTGATATTAATTTAGTTAATGATAATAATGATAGTATTTGGAACAATAGCCTGTATGTACATATAATGCTTTAGGGTTTGCAAAGATCATCACAACTTTGGAAGGTAGGTACTATTGTTATCCCCATTTTGCAGATGAGGGAAACTGAGGCACAAAAGATTAAATGACTTGTCTAGAGTCACAGAGCTAGTCAGTTTCTGATAAAAGATTTGAACTCAGGCCTTTCTGACTCCCCACCTAGTCCTTTACGAATTCTCTGCTTAATTTATAAATAAATTGTTATTTCAAAACTAAGGTCCAGCTCCTTGTAGAAACAGGTTGAGGTTACTACTGTGTTTCCCCGATAATAAGACACTGTCTTATTATTTTTTTTGGAAAAAAAAAAACACCAGAGGGCTTATTTTCAGGGGAGGGCTTATGTTGTCCTGCCTCAGCTCTCCTCCGCGGCACTGCTCTCAATGGTGCCAGCAAGCAAATCACTGGGGAAGAACAGGATGACGCGCTCACTGCTGCAGCTCTGATTGGATGCAGCTTGGAGCACGGCGTGCGTTTCACCGGGGGGGGGCGGGGCAGTGCATACAGAGGGTACCGTAATGTAACATGTAGCGCAGGGGATCACCTTCACTACAGTAGCAATCTCAGCGATCTCAATAGGGCTTATTTTCGGGGGAGGGCTTATTTTAGAGGAATCTTACACAGTAAGGGGAGGGCTTATTTTCAGGATAGGTCTTATTATCGGGGAAACACGGTATAATAAAGAGGAGAAATGAGTAATGGTACAGTGCACATAGGGGCACTTATGTGGTGCAGTGGATAGAGTGCTGGCCCAAAGTCAGAATGACTCCTCTTCCTGAGTTCAGATCTGATCTCAGACACTTACTGGGTGACCCTGGGCAAGTCACCTAACCCCATCTTGTCTCAGTTTCCTCATCTGTAAAATGAATTGTAGAAGGAAATAACAAACTACTCCAGTATCTTTGCCAAGAAAACCCCAAACGGGGTCACAAAGGGTTGGACACAATGGAAAACAGCTGAACAACAACAGTGGAAATGACTGTGGTCATAGATGACCTGAGCTCAAGCCTGAACCCTGACACCTCCTAACTGTATGACTTTGGACTTACTGTAATGAACCTCAGGCTCCTCTTCTGTAAAATGGGGCTGACGGTGTTTGTGTTAGTTACCATACAGAGAGGTAGCGGACAATTGTTTTGTAAAGCTTAAAGGGCTCTTCCATGGTTTGTCACCAGTAGCGAGGCCATTAGAGGCACTCATAGTTTGAAAACAAGAGACAAAACTGTTCAGGGATGAATGCTTTTGGCAGGTGTCCACACTCACAGAGGACTCCACTGGGGCTGAATTTAGGAAACTGAGGACAGAATGCCTCTGCGTGGGCAGACCTTGCTCCTTTCCTTCTGAAACACTGGTGGAGGGAGGATGGAGTCCTCCATGCCCCAGAGGAGCCCCCTGAGGGATCGGTCCCCAGCTCCCTACCAGGAGAGAAGGAAAGGAATGATGTTAGACAGCTGAGTGAGGGGAGCACATTTTGGGCTGAAGTCACGTGAAGCTCAAGAGTTTCAACAGAGTTTTGCTTTAGAGGATGTGAAACCACATCTACCACATGTGACAGCAAATGCTGGCAGGCCTGGTGCAGGGCCAGAGGAGGAAGTCTGACACAGCTCCTTGTTCATTGTGCCACCTGTGAACTCCTGGCCCCAGGTGGCTGGTGGAAACCATTTTTTGACTTGAAATAAAAGCGAGCAGATAAGGGGGGAAAAGGGGCAGCTAGGTGGTACAGAAGATAGATTACAGGGCCTGGAGTCAGGAAGACTCATCATCCTGAGTTCAGACACTTAGTAGCTGTGTGACCCTGGGCAAGTCACTTTGTTTGCCTCAGTTCCCTCATTTGTAAAATGAGCTGGAGAAGGAAATGACAAACCACTCCATCATCTCTGACAAGAAAACCCCAAATGGGGTTATGAAGAATCAAATACAACTGAAAACAACTTTTAACAACAACAAATTAGGGAAAAGGAATATAAAGCACAAAGAGTACTAAACTTGTAGAAAGATTTGTTTGAATCCAGCTTCATAACTCACAAGCCACATGACCTTGGATAAACCACCCAGAGTCCTCATCTGTAAAAGGAGGGTCACCGTGTTTGTAGAAGGATACAGTGAAAGGGGCACCAGATTGGAGTCAGAGGACTTGGGTTCAAATTCTAGCTCTTCCACTCCCTGTGCAACATTGTATAAGTCACTTAACCTCTCTGTGCCTCTGTTTCTTCATCTACAAAATGAGGGGGTTGGACTAGACTAGACAGCCTCTACCACCCCTGCTTAGACCTGAGCCTGGGATCCTCTGGTCCTGCCTCACCAGATTGGTTTGAGTATCAAATGACACAAAACTTTCAGTTTTGCAAGGTATTTTATATAGACTTCTCCCTTAGGAGCCTCAACCCACTTGGGAGGGAATTATTCCAGGTGTTCTTCTCCCCATGTGACAGATGAGGAAAATGAGATTCAGAGGAATTGTGACCTGCCTGTGGTCACACAGTAATAGAGTGGCCCTCTGTGTGCCAGGTTACACATGCAAGGCATTGAGTGGTAGTGTATGTGAGATATAGGTGTAGATAAAGACACATATAAGATATACTGTACCACATATATCACAAAACTAATATATGTGTATCTAGTATAGCAGTAGATTAGTATATGTGATGTACACACACAAGCATACATACGGCATATACTATGTGTTATTTATATTATACTATCTATGTGCTATAGATTGTTCCATCTATGTATTAGCTATATGCCATATATATCACAAAATAACTATATGCTTATATGAATATGTAGTATGTCACACATGCAGGTGATATATATGCACACACATATAGTATGGACACACACAATACATATTCATAATACATGTGTGTGTACATGTACATATGCACACATGCATGTATACATATACACGTGTGTACACACATATGTACATATCTCTGTCCACCTGTCTATCTATTCATCTATCCATCCACCCACCCATCTATCTATCTATCTATCTATCTATCTATCTATCTATCTA
>NW_027185903.1:36544983-36612227 GCF_028583685.1 Petaurus breviceps papuanus
TCTGTCTGTCTGTCTGTCTGTCTGTCTGTCTGTCTGTCTGTCTGTCTGTTCAGAAAGGACTAGCCCCTCTGGTGTGAAGGCATGCTGGGCCTTTTTCAGGTCTGTTCATCTGCCTTCAGTGTCTACTTCTCACCCTATTCTCACATTGGTAAAACCATTTCAGCAGATGAGCTAAGTCAGGTTGAGGATAATTGACAGGCCTCAAACTCATCAGTGAGTTAGGGCAGTGTCTACCCCAAGTACATGAAAACTTCCCCTCTCCGAATGGGTGGATGAGAACAATCTGTTCCAATAGCCATGAAGGCAGCTGAAGCAGGCACTGTGGAGCACTTAGAGCTTGGTTAGACATGGAAAAAGCCAAGGCCACTGACTACATCCTGGGCCATGGCCAGTCATCTTGACTTTTGTCCTGCCACTGGACTTCGATGACTCTAGAAGAGTGAGGCAGATGGCTTTGTGCAGCTCTGCCTCACTTAAATCAAATTCATGTGTATGCAGGTTGTTTGCAAAACCTTAGTTATGCTTTAAGTTATTAAAGCTTAAAATTGCAGTAATACTTTGGAGACAGCCTGTAAAGATACATACATTCATATATTTGTGTTCTACATATTTATATTTGGGATATAAATATATCTTTAATGTGATATAAATATATATCCAAAGATAGAAAGTAGGATTGTTTATGGTATTTTTATAAGTACTGGCTCTCCAGATGACATGGTGATAAAAATTTGTTAAGGGAAAGGACAGCTCTTTTGGTTCAGACTACATGGCCCTAGGTCAGTGACCTGGAATCAGGAACACTAGGGAAAGAGCTTTTGTCTCCAAAATGCCAATTCCTTGTTAGTCTAGGATGACAAAGACCCAGTGGTTCCTGCCTGTTTTCTGGCCTCTGTAAAAAAAATCTACTTTCTGGGCCAGATCCTAATGGGCATGTGTCCACATCATGAAAGCTGCTTGGCATTACCCGACACCTTTGTTTCAGGCTCCTCAAAGAGCTGGAGAGCTGAGGCTGCTAGAAATGGCTGGTTCTCATCACCAGTGGGCAGGTGTGATGCCAGTTGTTGGTTGCCTTACATTGCCAGGACTACTGTGCTAAAGAGCGAGGTTTTCTTTTGGGTGGTCAGGTTTGACCTTTATTGCTCAAGGGATAACTTGTGAAAAATATATGTTGCCCTACCCCCATCCCCACTTTCCATGGATATGTGTATTGTCTTTGTTGGAGACTTTTCCTAAGTGGATTTCTATATCCACTATGTTCTCATTAGTATCAGGAGGTAGGAGGGAGTAGCAGATAGAACTCTGACCCCTTGTATCAAGAAAAGCTGGGCCCACAGCCTGCTATAGACATTAGCTGTGTAATCTTTGGAAAGGCACTTCACCTCTATTTGCCTTAGTTTCCTCATCTGTAAAATGGGGATAACAATACCTCCCAAGGATGTTGTGAGGATCACAGGGAGTAGCACAGTGCCTGGCACATAGTAGGAGCTTTCTGAACATTAGCTATCATCATTATCAAGTCCTGATACAGGCACTTACTAGCTATATGACCCTGGTCAACTCGTTTAACATCTTTCAGCTTATTTCTTCATCTGTAAAATGAGGATTATATTAGTACCTACCTCAGGTTTAGATAATATATATGCATGTGTGTATACACACAAATACATATTTCTCTCTATTTCTATATCTAGATCTGTCTGTAGATAACTGATGTGCTTTACAAACCTTAGAACACTAAATCAATATTAGCTATTATTTTTAAAGCTTCCTACCAGGAAACACTTGCAATTGATGGTACGCTTGGGGAATGTCATAATAGACAAAGATCAGAACAAGGAGAAAAGTTTCGGCCAAGGTAGCTGAATATACACTATTTGTTATGGCATGAAGAATCTCCAGGACATTTTGGAAGAGGGAGGCAATCAGGTTTAATTGGTCAGGGAGGACTATTCCAGTATTAGAGATTACTGCTGATCGCATGGGTCATTTCACTCAAGACGATGGGGAGGCCATTGTCGGCCCTGTGGTGTGCCTCACAAGTTTTCCACAATGCCCTCATTATAAATAAATGTATTTTCCCTGGACATGGCCATCTCTCCATCTTTAAAGGCTCCCCCTCCTTACCCCTGACCCCAGCCCACACACTTTTCTTGGACAAACACATTTTTTTGTGGCTTTGGCCAAAAAAAGTCCAACTTCCCGTTTGTATTGGCATTTCTGCATCTCACTCTGACTTGATGCCAGTGTGCTGAAGAAGCTTTCTCTGTACTTGGGTCACTTGATCTTGTTTTAAATTTTCTCTCCTTCAGATCCACCCTATAGTCATTGATGGTATGTTCAGATACCTGGCCCCTCCCTTCTGTTGCATCCCCAGGATCATTTCATGTCAGGGGTTATTTAGGGTTTCCTTGTTTCAGTGGAAAAATTTGGCACTGCGGCATGGAGAAACATGCCCACTAACACAATCAAAATTGCTTAGATGGCACCTGTTTATGTGAAATATTAGTTTTCCTAGAAAAATATTGTGCAGTTTACTAAGTGGACCAGGAGAAACTTTAATGTGAAATGGGAGAAGTCTTTGTGGAGTCAGGAATGCACAGACTATCCTGAAAGTAATGGTGCCTGTTTGACATGGAACAGTGGGCCTATGCTTGATAGTGAAATCTTTATTTTATGTTAACTAACTAGTGCCTCCACACCAAAAAAGATCTATGCTGGCTATTCATTTCAATTATCCGCAGAAGAAAGGCATGGATTTATTTTATGTTGCTATACATATATATATATATATGTGTGTGTGTGTGTGTGTGTGTGTGCTTATATATATACACACATATACATACATACAAACATACACACACGTGCACACACATTACCGAGGATTATATGGGTAGCAAATATGGTCATGAATTGGCCCCAGGCCTTTTGCTTTCCAGTCTGTTTCTATTTCCATTGTACATTCTCACTGCCTTATGATAAATCTATCAATGCAAATATCTTGAGGTTCCAATATGTTATTGATGGAATATAGCAGGTGTCCCAAAAGTCTTAGTGCTGTTTTTTAAGCTTAGTACTTCCCTTTCCTCTCCAACTCTTACCACCCTTTGTTTCCTTCTAAACTCAGCTCTGGTGCCGCCTTCGGTGGGAAGCCTCCATTTAACTGTTAGTGTACTTTTCAAATTCAAATTGTGTTGTGTTTTTTGATCTGTTTGGATGTGTTCTCCAAGTAGATGCTAATTCCTTGAGGGTAAGGACAATTGATGATGAGTCTTATAGTTCTTACTGCTTTCAGAGTTTTGTTTTTTATAATGTTGTTGTTACTGTAGAAATTGTTCTCCTAATCCTGCTCATTTCATTCTTCATCATTTTATAAAAGTCCTAAAAACTGTTCATTTTTTATAATGTTGATGTTATAGTATAAATGTGACCTATTTTTGCATCCAGCACTTGAGGGAATTTGCTTTATTTAACTATGCATATTGGTTACAAGAAATTTGTTTTTCTTCCTTCCTTCCTTCCTTCCTTCCTTCCTTCCTTCCTTCCTTCCTTCCTTCCTTCCTTCCTTCCTTCCTTCCTTCCTTCCTTCCTTCCTTCCTTCCCTCTCTCTCTCTCTCTCTCTCTCTCTCTCTCTCTCTCTCTCTCTCTCCCTTTCACAATGGAACGGGAAACAGGAGAGAAAGAAAATACTTTTCTGTTTTTTTTTTAATAGCTAAGGGGGATGCTACAGGTATGAAATGCTGCGTACACTTTCACATGAAGTCAGTGTTATAACTTTAGCTGTATTACAATAGATCTCTCATGAAGTGGGAGTAATCTGGAAATGTTTGTAATGTAACAACAAAATATATCAACATTTTTTTTAATTTCAAAAGCAATATATCATCATCCTGTCATGAAACTATAATATAGTAGGGAGATCAGAAGTCTCAATAATCCAGACATTTGATGGCATTTCCTCTCAGCTAGAGCAAGTTAAATATTTACCAGCTGCTCTATGTTTAGTAATTATTTCATTCTTCAAAAGGTGAAAGAAGCAACAAGTGGATATTCTGGACTAAATTCTGTATAGGATTAAATTTTAGGAATGTGGTCTATTGCAGCGCGCGCATGTATGTGTGTGTGTGTTTGTGTGTGAGTGTGATGTCTCACCAGTGACAAGACTGATGCTCTAAATCTATGTATCAGAAAAATACGTTGGGACATGGCCTGCACTGGGCTAGTTGCTGGTTTTTAATTTCATCATAAATAGCTGCTCTTGAAGGAAATCCTAATATTTTCCTTCTGCTTGTTAACACCATCATTTTATTAGACTAGTTCCAAAGTTCCAGTCTGGTTTTGATGTCTTTTAAAAAAAATGTTTTATTTTTGCTTCTCTCAGAAACCTCAATTTGTTTATCCACTAGTGTTTTCAACCAGCTCATTTTTCAATTCACACTCAGTCTCCAGGAGGTACTGAGGCTGAGTGAACAGCTCAGGAAAAACGCTGATTGGGACTTGCTTGCATTTTTCACATGGTTTTGCCAAAAGAAGCTTCCATGTTCAGACTGGGTGGCTTCAGCTCAAAAAGCTGCTGCAGCCTGGCATCCAAATCTGCTTTTTAAGAATGTGGGCTTGGAATTTAAACACATGCTTCTGAAAAACATTTATACAGCACTCCTATTTTCCTTGTGAAATCAGAAACCAAACACCTCTTTGGATGGGGTTTAGAAGAATCTGGGAGAAAGGAACCATGAGGTTTGGATTCGCCTTTGCTTGCCTCCCTCATTCGTATGGCTTTGATTTGGGAATCTGATTTGGGGAAAGGGCTACAACAGAAGTGATTTGGAAACCGAAGTCCTTCAAGGCTACCGATCCTCTTTAGAGACATTTGCTAGAGGCCAGGAGCGCATGTGCTTCTTGTCATAATATAACCGAAACCACAGCCACAGAATTCTGAACTATGATAGTACAGGCCATTCTTATTCAATGTTGACCAATCCTCAACAGCACTTTGTGCCCTTTCTGAAAGGTTCTCCAGTGATTTCATGGATGTGGATATTTCCTGTAGTGATACAGGTCACAAACCAGTTGTGTGTCTGTCATGCTTGTCACCCCTATAAATTCATCCATAGGAGTCCACCCAGAATGCTGAGGGCCTTCCTTGCATTCTCTTGACATTATGCAAATACCAGTGGAGCTCATGAATTGTCCCTTGCCTTTGATACAAGACCAATCTGTCATTTTTTTCTGGTCACACATTTCTGTAAAGACATCCTTGACACAACTTCTGCACAATTCTCCTTTTCTAGTGTGTTGTAGCTAACATGTATCAATCGAGCCCATCTTTCCTATGGCTATTGGGGGCATTTAATTTTGTTTTTCAGAGATAACCCCATAGCCAGAGATAATTTTGTATTCTATGGTTCTCACCTTACAAGCTATTAGGCAAGGAATTTCTCCCTCTCCCGGTTTCAAGCATCTGTCTTAATTGTATTCAAATGTCTTTGTAAGTTGGGTCATGAAGTATGAGCATGCGCATTCAGTCTTCAATAGCTCTGCTGGGACATAGGAGACAGTATTTGATGACTTCTAGCTAATGCATTTCTTCTGGTTTTGTAACAACATGAGATGTTAAGGGTATAGTAACTGTGAACAGTATTACAGTGGTTCAGGACCCACTCTGCCACTGTCACTAAGAGTCTTGGAGCACAGACATAAATGTTGGCCAGAATGGAAAGGAAGGGAAAGATTGATCAATTCATCTGTTCATCCATTCAGTAATTAAACATTTATTTCCTTGCTTCCTGCCCCCTTTCTTCCTACATATTAGGAGAGGATCAGACTACTTTTATCCATAGAGCAGGTTTTGATGAAATGAGGAAGATGGAGAAAGGAGATTAGAATGTGCAAGAAGGTAGGGCATTGGGTGTCTGAGTGTCAGAGGGCATCATGAGGGAATAGTAGAGGCTAACAGGGAAGGGAAAAAAAGGCTCAAAGTCAAATTTTACCTCCTGCGTAATTTTGCCCAGGGTTAGCCCTGGACAGGAGGACAGAGTTGGGAAGTAGCCAGGACTTTCTTCCTCAGTTAGGAAGTTCTTGGGGAGAAATGCTCTGAATCCACTGGTTCTCTTCCTCCTCTCTTCCTAGTAATTCCAAGAGCCATTGTGGCTATCCTGGGGAATCTTGCAGCTGCTGTGGCCACATATGAGATATGCAGCATATCCCTCAGCCCTTGTCAGTCCCACAAATAGCCCATTGAGTTGAGTAGGAGAAAGGGATAGACGCCCAGGCCTGCCATTAGGACTCTTCAATGGTGTAACTGTTTGGGCCTTGGTTGGGAGCCAGCCCTGATGCCATGCTGTTTTTTAAAGAGGCATTCTTCCCATGGATTGTGCTCTTGAGGCAGAGGAGCAGCTGAGGCATTAGAAAAGGTAGCTCTCTTGTTCCATCCAAGGCTCCACTGGCAAACAAGGAAATCATTTCCTCTTTGGCTTTTTTCCCCCCTTTTATTTATTTTGTTTGGGTCCTAAGCTCTTCTCTCCCACTCTTCCTCCTCCTTTCTGTTTCTCAGCTAATGGGTTTTCTCTTTATATTTATAATTGATGCTGAAACTTAGAAATTATGTCAGTCTTCTGATCTTTCCCACTGGAATCAGCTATGTTAGGGCTACAAGTCCAATTAAAATCTTCCGGGAATAGTTGTCGTTGTTGCTGTGAAATTGCACTCTTGAGAGTTGCTCATATCCTTCCAAATGAAAGGGAAGACTCTATTAGGGCAGAAGCATTCACTAATCCCCTCCTTTCTATAGTGCTCTCTCATCTGCTTGTAAAAGGGTTTTCTCCACTAGAATGTAAGTTCCTTAAGGGAAGGACCTGTTACACTCATAGTGAGCACCTATTAAGCACATGAATGGATTCTTTCCACCATTTTTGGAACTGGCAAAAAAAATGTTGGATCTATAATCCCCTCTATTCTCAGGCCTGAAGATAGATCCCCCATGATCTGGACTGAGGTCCAAGATTTTTTGCAATGTCCTCATCAGCTTCCTGGATCTGTGTTGAGTCCAATTCTCTTATTTTGGAAATCTTGTCTTTTTATGAGCAAGAAAGCAATATCTTTGTTTGATCAATACTCTGCAAAGCTCATATCTTTGGATGGGACTCCATTCAGTCTGAGAGCTCAGGAATAGCTGGATGGCTAGAATATCTGATCTGGGATACTTTTGTAAAGATCTAGCCATTTTCATCCCCCTTTTTGCTCTCCCAAATGCAACATAGTAATTAAAATGAACTCTGCCAATACTTGTCAGCCATTCACTTAACAAAAAAATTATTCAGTGCCCTTTATGTACCTAGCATGATGCTAGGGGATAAAGGAAAATAAAACATAGTCCTCCTGCTTCTCAAGGCTCATTGGTTTAGATCTGGAAGGGATTATAGAGACCATCAAATTGCATCTCTGTTCCTTTTATAGATGAGGAGATTGAGGTCCAGAGAGGTCAAGTAGCCTGTCCAAGGTCACAATAGGCAATAAGTGGCAGAGCCGGAATTGGAGCCCTGGTCCTCAACTCCGAATTGCTTTCTACTACGCTGCTTCTGAGTTCAAGATCTAGTGGTACAGACACAATGTAACAGAAGAGCTAAATAACAATATAAGGAAATACTGCAAGAGGTATCACAAGGTGGCATTAGATTAAACGTCAAGAGAGTGGCGAAGATGATGCTATGAGTCCACAGATGAGAAAGGTCCCTGTCACCTAGTACTATCTGGGAAGGCTTCATAAGGGAGGTGGGGAACTGAGCTACCCCAGAACTGATCATGGGGAAAGAGGACATTCTAAGCCACTAAAGAGTCCCAGCCTCCTTGTACTCTAATGAGCCTAGGGTCATAGACTGAGAAGGAAGGGATCTTATAAGTCATTTTATCTCATTTTACAGAATAGGGAACTGAGGTCCAGATAGATTAAGTGACTTGGCTAGGGTCTCACAGCTATTAAATGTCTAAGGTGGGTCTCTCTAACTTCAGTTCTCTATTGACCACATCATGCTGCCTCTGAATCTGAGACAGAGATCAAATACCCCTCTGTCTACACACAGACTTAAAAACCAAGGGAACAGGGCTTGGCAAACTGTATCTTGGGTTTTGCCAAACCCAAATTGTTTTACTTGGAGACCTTCTCCAACATCCTAGGCCACTAGATTCCCCTGTTCCCATCCCACACCCACATCAAGAGTAATTTCCTAATCCCCAGGGAGAGCAGCTCATCCAGAAGTCAACGGTCTCTCTGATCTTGCAGAGGCTGAGACTGGAGTGAGTTTGCCTCTCTGTCTGCGTAGGTCAGTTGAGAAGCTTTAACGAAAGAATATGCTACTGGGTCTTCCTGGCCACTGGAGCTAAGTGGGTCTCAGACTTCATCCAGCACAACCTCTCCTTTCGCAAACTAGAACTCTGAGAAGGGTTACTCAGCTCATAATGAGCGCTCCACATGTTTTCCTGAGTTTATGAGGGGAGCTGAAGAGATTGGTAGGTGGGAGCTTTCCTTGTGGTAGCCATACCAGAGGAGAGAGAAAATGTGGGACTCTCTCCATGAGGACTTAGTCTTCCACTTGAATAGCTCTGCATCCTGGGACGCTTAGGAGTACTCATGTGGGATAGACATGTTATTATAAATGTTGGCTCAACACCGGTTCTGGGGTCCTATTAGCATTGAAAAAAAAATGAAGACTCTTTAAATATACATTAAGAAAGTTTGCTTGAAAATTGCATAAAAATTGAACTCTGTTTTCAAAAGGCTCATGCCAGCTCTAACATCCAACTAGCCAATGAACATTCTATTAAAAAATGAGGGATGCAGCTGTGAGGCTCTGCTGGCCTGTGAAATTTGCAATGTCTCTTCTCCCATTACATTCAAGGGTCATTTTTTTAAGAAGAAAGAAAAGGGAAAGGCTGGAGGGCTCCCAAGCAACAAAAAAGGGGACAAGGTGAAGGGGGGCAGAGGAGGAGCTTGCCTTGTGCTGAAGAAAGAGCCTGAGAAATCTGCCCTGGCTCTTTGGACTCCCACTCTTAGCCCAGGCCATCTGGTTTTATTCAGAAACTGTGAGTTTTCTTCCACCTACACTTGAGTAATGTCAAGTTTATGACAAGCCTAGTCTCCAGGCAATGGACTTAACAAGAGGGGAAGCCTGAGGTTGGGGAATACGGGAACCCAGTGCAATAATGTTTGGTATGCTCTGACTCTGGCACATTTCTCTGACCCTTATTCCATTGCCTAAACCCGAGAGCCCCTTGGGCTAGTGGAGAAATGAGGAGAAATGCTGCCCTGACTTGGGACACTGGTGTGTTCCCCTAGCTCAGAAACTTGGCTAGAAACCAAAAGTTTCTACCTTTGCCATTGGCTAGTTGTGTGACTTCAACTAGATGCATAGTAGAAATGTAATGGAGGATTTCTGCACTTGGGCCAAGAGCACAAAAGATGCCCTCAACTTGGAACAGGGCAGGGGAGATAGAGACTCAGAGGCACACAGATGAGGTGACTGTTGGGAAGGCTGTGGGTGAAGGCAGCTCACTGCAATGGACAGTCTGGTAGCTTCCTGTTTTAACTAATTATTTTTGCTATTGAGAGACAGCATGGCCTATGGGACAGAGGCAATGAGACTTGGGTTCAGGTCCTATCTTTGATGTATGCTGATTGTGTGCCCCTAAGCAGCTTTTTGCCATTAGAAAGTTCCACAACACATGCTGATCTGTACTGCTGGGTGGAGTTTCCTCCCAGGGCTCTCCACAGACCAATGAAATCATAGGTCTGGCCATCCCTAAAAAATTATTATTAATTAGGTATAAATTAGGCTGCCAAGGATATGAGGGAGGACTGACAACCCTCTGAATCTAGCATCTGAATGAAAGTGGGATTCCCAGCACCAATCTCTCCTTTGTGCTGATTGACAGTGAGTGAGACCTGGCCACTCCTATAAAGTCATGCCTTGAAGGAGAAGATGGCAGAAGAATCCTTGTCATTGCCAGGTCTCTTGTGATCACAAGAGAGTGGTAGTTCACAGACGTTTTCCTGCCTCCTTATGTGGGCCCTGCCTCCTCTTTCCAAATTTTGGGGAGGCCTGCCTGTCAAGACGCCACAGATGTATATATCACTTAGTCCTAAGGTAAGTGAGGCCCCAGTCCATCTCTTGGTAGTGTCAGTGGTGAGACCCAAACCACTATTTTTCAGTTATTCACTGTGCTCCAGGATGGAGGTTTGAAGTTTTAGGGACTGTATGCTATCCCATTCCTATGTCCCCCCTTAGCTTGAATGTGCAGTGTTGGGGCTGTCTTGGGCCTGTGAAAAGAAGAGATGCCTGGGTCTGACTTCCCCAGTTTCCAGTGGAGGTCACTGGCAGACAAACTTGGGGGTGGCCAGTGTTTGTCAGTGGGTAGAAGAGGAGCTATAGAATGTTGGGAAATTGTTTTGGGAGTCCTACCACAGCCTCATTGCCCTCCAGTGCCTATATGCCTAGTAATTCCTTCCATGTCTCAATGTAGGAGGTGTCTTTTGGTGGAATTTTAAATTTGACAAACCTTTGGGCAAACCTCTGATTGCCCCACCCTAGTTCCAGCTCTATGCAAGCATTAGATGAGGAAGACCTAGCTTGGCAACAAAAAGACCCAGACCACCTGTTTGGCCCTTTTAGTCGACTGGAATGCCATCAGTCAATAATATGACCTGCTTGTTAAAATGCTAATGTATTTCTCTTAGGGTCAATTAACAAGAGTGTATAGTGTCTGAATCAAAGGAGATAACAGGATCATTATACTCTGTGTTCATTAGACCACACCAAGAGTGTTGTGTTCAGTTTTGGTTATAAAACTGTAAGAGGGACCATTATTGACTAATGAACATTTCCCCTTTAACATCCCATGGGTACCTCAAACTCAACTTGTCCAAACACAGACTCATCATCTTCTCCTACAGGTCCACATCTCCCCCACTTTACTGGTTCTTTGGGTGACACCACTATCCTTCTGGTCACCCAGGCTCAAAACCTTGGAATCATCTGTGCCACTTTTTTCTACCTTGCGACCCATATCTAGTCAGAAACTGAGTCATGTGAATTCTGCTCCTACAATATATCTATGCCCACACCCTCCACCAGCCTTCTCTCATGATGTCTTCATATTCTGCTTAGACTCTTATAAAGTTTCCTGACTGGTCTCTCTGCCTTCAGTCAGGCTCTTCCCTTTCCTATCCATCTTTAACATGGCTGCCAAAACAATTTTCCTAATATACGGGTCTGTCTGTCACTTCCCTGGTCAGAAACTCCAAATGGTTCCCCATCACCTCCAAATGGTACTATACAAATTCCCCATCATGAAATTAAAATCTCTCTACAATTTAGCTTCCAGCTTTCTTCCTAGCTTTACTTTAAATTCCCTTCAGGAACTCTTCATGTCCAGGGTGATATAGACTCAGGGCTTCTTAAACTTTTTCCACTCAGGACCCCTATGGGATCATGACCCACAATTTAAGAAGCACTGGATAGGAGGATAGAGTGCTGGAATTGGAACCAGGGTGACCTGCGATTGGATTCCACATTACTTTGTAGTTTTGTGACTCATTTAATTACTTGATCTTTTTTAACCTCAGTTTCCTCATCTGTAAAATAGGGATGATAGTATCTCCTCACAGAACTATTGTAAAATCCTTTTCTTCTTTCAAATTTAGGTGCTATTTTATCTATGAAACCTTCTCTGATGCCCAGGCTTGAAGTGGTCCCTTCATCCCCTATTCTCCCATTAACTTTTTGTTCCTTTCCTATGCACTTTATCTATTCAGAGTCAAATTTAAATAGCAGTCATTTCTGTGCATCCCATTACTAGAGGGTAATCACAGTGAGGGTTGGAATTGTATAAAGTTTCATATCTCTATATCTAGTGCCTAATTCTGGACAACCTCTCCACCCCCGCCCCAGTGACCTTTTTCTTACTCCACCCCATGGCTTCTTCCTCTCCAAATCTCCGTTCAAGGAAGCAACCACAGAAGTCAAACTCATTTCAAAGAAGAAATGGGGGATTTGGGCTTCTTTAGTATGTAGATGAGAACATTTAAGGGAGGGATATATGATATTTGAAGACAGCTATTTGTAGAGCTGTCACATGGAAGAAGATTTATTTTAGGTTGCTCTAAAGGCAGAAGGGTATAAAAGCTAGGCCCAAAATGGGGAAATTACAGGGAGGTAAATTTAACCTCAATTTAATGAAGAACTTTTTAAGAACCAGAGCTGTTAAGAAGCAGAATGGGCTGCCCAGTCCCCCAAGACTGGAAATGTTCAAAGACGGAATGATCCTCTGTTGCTGTAGAAGGAATTCCTGCATGGGGGGTGACGGTGGAAAAGTTAGCCTAAGACCTCTTTGAATACATTTTTACTGAGTTGTCTTCCTTAAGCCTCAATTTTCCCCTCTTTGATACTTTTATCCATATCAAAAGCATAGGCATTTCTGATTTAACATTTGGACTAGTGTTTGGACTTTGGAATTTACTTATTCAGATACTTTAAGGTTCTATAAATTTTGTTGACATATGTTGTTTGTCTCTCATTTTATTTTTATTTTTTTTAGGGAGAAATACCTGATTTTATTGTATAAGACATAGCAGTTTTGTAGTAAAAACCTAATTAGTTTTGAAAGTTTTTTTAAAAATTTAATTCATGGTATAAATTTAGTTCTATTTACAAAATGTTTCATAAAATTATACTTTACATTTCCATTTGAATATCGTATTTCAATTTCCTAATTCAAAAAAAGGAAAACACAGGTGGGTATAAATATAGCCAAAATATGAAACAGAATATCTGCCTTACTATGACCTCCTAGAACAGTTCATAATTTTCCCAGCTGCACTGATTTAGAAAATGAATTTTGTCTTTCATTTTTGAAGAGGACCAATGACATCATAGGTAGATATCTTGGCTAGCATGTGTATTGGATTTAAGTAAAGAACAGCAGTACAAAGTTGTCAGCTTCACTCTCTGTCCCAGAGTCATAGAAAGCCAGTGACAAGACGGAAGTCAAGAGGACTGACAATGGCCTAGGATTCAGTGGACAAGCTTGATGTCTGCGATGTCTTATCACGTTCTAAGCTCAGTATAGCACCTGCTTCAGAGTCCTACATGGCCATTGGAACACATTGCTCTTATCTGCCCATCCTGCCAGGGGAAGTCTTCATATGCTTATTGTAGACATACCCCTAACTCATCAATGAGTGTGAAGCCTGTCGGTTACCCTCAACCTACTTTAGCCTGTCTGTGAAAATGATTTTATTGAAATGAGCTTGCTATGCATGCTATAGCTTCTTAGAGACATAGATGAGAGTTGAGTGAAGGTAGACACCAAAGGTAGAGTAGCCCTCAAAAGGGGTTAGCAGCCTTCACCCTAGAGGTATGCCCTAGTCTTCCCTGAACACTCATACACCACAAGTGTTAACACATGTCCTCCTCTCGCCAATGCCAATCACAACTCTACCACTTGGATTGTCCTGGGAGTTGCAAAATAAACCACTCCCTGTGACCAACCTGACAAGGAGACTTTCTGAGTTGGCTGGTGCTCGGACATTAGACACAGAGGGTGTCACGGGGCCTGTACATAGAGGGAACCTTTCCAGTTGGCAGAGTCTGCTGGGTTCACCTCCATGACACAAGGAAGGACTTTAGGAAAGGTTAATCTTGTAATCTTGGTCAAGTGTGGATATATCTAGTTGCACCTGTATAGAATTTTGAGCTACTTATGGATGAGGTCAAGTCCTTGAGGGCCAAAACTGTGTCTTATTCATCCTTGTATCCCCCTCAGCACCTCACACAGTGCCTAGTACACATCAAATAGTCAATACATGTTTGTTGAATGACTTATTGACTGCTATGACTATTTGCTTTTCAGGTATATTTTATTGGGGATTTTTTCTTGGGTTGGGAGTGGACTAGGCAGCCACCAAGGTCCTTTAAAACTCTAAAATTCTGTGATTCTGTTTATTTAACCTTATTTGATCAGTCTGATGGTGCAGTTGTGTGGGGTGCAGAGTGCTGGCCTTAGAATCAGAAAGACTCATTTTCATGAGTTCAAATCTAGCCTCAGAAATTTATTAGTTGTGTGACCCTGGGAAAGTCACTTAACCCTGTTTACCTCAGTTCCTCATTTGTAAAATGATCTGGAGAAGAAAATGGCAAACCACTCCCGTATCTTTGCCAAGAAAACCCCAAATGGGGTCACGAAGATTTAGACATGATTGAAACAGCTGAACAGCAACAATCAACCTTATTTAACATTTGTAGGTTGTCTATCAAAAAAGTCTGGCATTTAAAAAAATTGGGCTGGGGAGTCATTGATACAAAAGGCTTAAGGTAAAGGCTACAAATCCCCATATGAATTGCAAATCAAAAGCTCAGCCCTCCAGAGAACCTGGATCATGCCTGTAGGGTGGGGTTTAGGAGAACTTACTGCTCAGAACCCACAGAAGGAAGCATACCAGTTATGTTCAAGACAGTGGGGCTTTTGGTAGCTTAGTGATCTAGGTCAGACAGTTACTAATTTTGGCCAAAGGCCATTCCAAAACACCCAGAACAAGCATTAGTTATGTTATGATCTATTAGTAATTTGGAAGCAAAGTGATGTTAACATGGTGTTGAAACAGGAGAACTTTGACTTCCTAAAACCCACTGAAAATAAGCCAGAAAGCCATGAGAGGGGACAATGCAAGCACTATTATAAAAAAGTTTAAAAGTAGGATGAATTTTTGTGTTTAATAACAAAGATACTTTTGATTTCTATAGTAATTTATGATTTTCTTTGTTTCTTTTCTTTTTCTTTTCATCTTTATTTCCCAGCTTTTAAAATTATTTATTTATAACATTCTTTTTTAAAAAATTGAATTCTGAATTATCTTCTTCCCACTTTCCCCACCCATTGTGAAGACAAGAAATGTGACATTAATTCTACATGTGAAGTCATGCAAAGCATCTTTTCATATTGGCTATGTTCCAAGCAAAGCAAGAAAAATGAAGAAAGTTAAAAAAAATATGCTTCAAACTACATTCATACTTCATCAGTTCTTTCTTTAAAAGTGGATAACATTTTCACCGTCCTATGGCTCTGTCTTGGATCGTTGTCTTGAGCACAGTAGCTAAATCATTCATAATTGGTTACCATACGATATTGCTGTTACTATGTACAGTGTTCTCCCGGTTCAGCTTAGTTCCCTCTGATATCAGTTCATGTAAGTCTATCCAGGTTTTTCTGAAATCATCGTGCTTGTCATTTCTTATAGCACAAAACTATGCTATTACAATCACATACTACAACTTGACTAGATGGAGCAGCTAGACGTCCCCAATTGTTGGCAGCCCCTCAATTTCCAATTCTTGGCTACCACAAAAAGAGTTGCTATAAGGATTTTTGTACAAATAGGTTCTCTTGACTCAGTTCTCTATATATTTGAGAAATGAAGCCTTTATTAGAGATACTTGTTGCAAGTATTTTTTCCTGGTTTTCTGCTTTCCTTATAATTTTGGTTGCACTGGGTTTATTTGTGCAAAACTTTTTAATTTTATATAATCAAAAATATCGATTTACATTTTCTAATTCTCTCTCTATATTCTCTGGTCCCAAATTCTTCCCTTATCCATAAGTCTGATAAACTATTCCATGATCTTTTAATTTGCTTATAGTTTCACCGTTTAGGTGTAAATCATGTACCCATTTTGACCTTATCTTGGTATATGATATGAGATGTTTGTCTATAGCTAGTTTCTGCCAAACTGCTTCCCAGTGTTCCCAGAAATTGTTGTCTAATAGTGAGTTCTTGTACCAAAAACTGGAATTATTGCATTTATCAAACACTATATCATTGTGGTCGTTACTTACTGTGTATTGTGTAATCAATCTATTCTACTCACCCACTACTCTATCTCTTAGCCAGTCTCAGATTATTTTAATGGTCACTGTTTTGTAATACAGTTGGAGATCTGGTGCTGCTAGGCCACCTTCCTTCACATTTCCCCTCCTTTCCCCCATTGAATCCCTTGATATTCTTGACCTTTTGTTCTTCCAGATGAATTTTGTTATTATTTTTTCTAACTCTATAAAGTAATTTTTGGGTAATTTGGTTGACATGGCACTGAATAAGTAAATTCATTTGGGTAGAATTGTCATTTTTATTATATTGGCTCGGCCATTCTATGAGCAATTAATATTTCTCTAATTGTTTAAATTTGTCTTTATTTGTGTGAAAAGTGTTTTATAATTGTGTTCATATAGTTTCTGGGTTTGTCTTGGCAAGTAGACTTCCAAGTATTTTATATTGTCTGCAATTATTTTAAATAGAATTTTTCTTTTTATTTCTTCCTGTTGGATTTCATTGGTAATACATGGAAACGTTAATGGTTTTTTTTGTGGGTTTATTTCACATCCCACAACTTTGCTAAAGTTGTTAATTGTTTCAATTAGGTTTTTAGTTGATTCTCTAGGATTCTTTAGGTATACCATCATACTCTCTGCAAAAGGTGATAGTTTTACTTCCTTGTCATCTATTCTAATTCCTTCAATTTCTTTTTCTTCTCTTATTGCTATAGCCAGCATTTCTAGTACAATATTGAATAATGGTGCTGATAATAGGCATCCTTGCTTCACCCTTGATCTTATTGGGAAGACATCTAGCTTATCCCTATTAAAGATGATGTTTGCTGATAGTTTTAGATAAATACTACTTATCTTTCTAAGGAAAGATCCATTCATTCCTTTGCTTTGTAATTTTTTTTTTAAATAAGAATAAGTGTTGGGGTGGCTAGATGGCACAGTGAGTAAAGCGCTGGCCCTGGAGTCAGGAGGACCTGAGTTTGGTTCTAGCCTGAGACACTTAACACCCACACAAAAATACTATCCGTGTAACCTCGGGCAAGTTACTTAGCCCCAAATTGCCCTCCAAAAGTCAAAAAAAAAAAAAGAATAAGTGTTACATTTTGTCAAAAGCTTTTTCTTCATCTATTGAAATAATCACATTATTTTTGTTGTTTTTGTTATTGATATGGTCAATTATGCTGATAGTTTTCCTAATATTGAACCAACTCTATATTCCTGGTGTAAATTCCACCTAGCCATAATGTATGATTTTTTGTGATATGTTGATGGACTCTCTTTGCTAGGATTTTATTTTAAAAATTTCTTTCAATACTTGTTAGGGAAATTGGTCTATAGTTTTCTTTCCTTGTTTTTACTCTTCCTGGTTTAGATTTCAGCATCATATTTATGTAGTAAAAGGAATTGGTAGGATTCCTTATATGCCTATTTTTTTCCCAAATAGTTTATATTATTAGAATTAATTGTTCTTTAGGATTTTGGTATAATTCATTTCTGAATCAGTCTGGTCTTGGGAATTTTTTCTTAGGGAGTTCATTTATTGCTTGTTCAATTTCTTCATCTATAATGGGGTTATTTAAGTATTTTCTTTTCTGTTAATCTGGGCAATTTACATTTTTGTAAATATCCATTCATTTTACTTAGATTGTTAGATTAATTGGCATATAATTGCTCAAAACAGCTCCTAATAATTGCTTTAATTTCATGCTCATTCTTGGTGCATTTATACTTTTCATTTTTTTTATATTGGTAATTTGTTTTTTTTTCTTTCTTAAAATCAAATTAACCAGTGAATTATCTATTTTATTTTTTGTTTTTATAAAACCAACTACTAGTTTTATTGTTCAATGGTTTTCTTACTTTCAACTTAATTAATCTCTCTTTTGATATTCAGAATTTCTAATTTGGTGTTTAATTGGAGATTTAAAATTTGTTCTTTTTCTAGTTTTTAAAAATTGCACTCCCAATTCATTAGTCTGCTATTTTTCTATTTTATATAAAATTCCCCCTAAGTATTGCTTTGTCTGCATTCCATAAATTTTGGTGTTTCATTGTTGTCATTCTCTTTAATTAAATTTTTTAATGTTTCTATGATTCCTTCTTTGACCCACTCATTCTTTAGGATTAAATTATTTAGTTTCTAATTAACTTTTAATCTATGTTTCCACAGCTTTTTATTGAATATAATTTTTATTTCATTATGGTCTGAAAAGGATGTATTTAATATTTCTGCTTTTCTACATTTTATAAAGTTTTTTGCTTTAATATATGGTCAATTTTTGTGAAGGTGACATGTACAAATGAGAAAAGGTATATTCCTTTCTATTTTCATTCAGTTTTCTCCAGAGGTCTATCATATCTAACTTTTCTAAAATTCTAGTCATGTCCTTAACTTCCATCTGAATTATTTTATGGTTAGATTTATCTCATTCTGAGAGGGAAAAGATGAGGTCCCCCATTAATAGTTTTACTGTCTATTCCTCCTGTAACTTATTTGACTTTTCTTTAAGAATTTGGATTTAATGCCATTTGGTGCATATATACTTAGTATTAATATGTTACTTCATTGTCTGGGGGCATAAGAACTAGGTTCCCACCCTTGCCATTGTCTAGCTTTGTGATTTAGGTCCAGAAGGTGAGGAATCAAGTTATCCAAAGTTTCCTCAACTATAAACGAAGGGTTTGAACTCTAAAGTCCCTTCCATTTCTAACATTCTACATTGAGTAAGTAAAACCTTCAGGACCTAGGAAGGGTACTTGCCCAAAGTCATGGATGTGTCAACATTAGTACCTGTGTCTTCTGATTCCTGGATCTCTTATTTCATTTTAAATTTGTGTTTCTTGATTTACTTGAAAATGGTGTGGTATAATGTTTAGAGTGCTATACTTAGAATCAGGAAACTTTGGTTCAGATCCCATCTCAGGCATCATCACTAAAGGAATGATTACAGAACCCTTCAGAGTCTTAGTTGGTTATCTGTAAAGTGAGGTTAATAATGTACTACCTCACTAGGTGTTGTAAGGTATTTCATACAATCATAGATACAGAGCTAGAAGGAGCCTTAAAGGTTATCCAGTTCAATCCTCTCATTTTATAGATGAGAAAACCAAGAACACAGGAGGTTAAGTGGTTATCCAGAAGGGAATGTCAGAGTTAGAATTTGAACCAAGGCCCTTTGAATCAATGTCTATACTTTCTCCATTGTAGCATTTGGTTTTTTTTGCAAACTTTAAAGTACTAGTATTAGTAGTACTGGTTTTCTACTTACATTTTAAATGTGAATTAGAAGAAAATAGGTTCAAATATACTTATTTTTACATATCTACATAGTTTGACACTTTCTCAAGATTCTTAATTTTCTAGCTGCAAAGTTATTTATGTCTAAATCATAGGCAATTCTTGGTAACTGTACAAATACATGTAAAATGAGTGCTATGGACCATCAAAGGAGAAGTAAGAATCACTGGAAGAGAGAAATTGACAAGGTATCATCCAGGAGCTCCTTAGTTTTCTTGGTGAGTCTGCTGCTACTGCTTTAGAGGAATCCAAGGAAAGTCTGGTGGCATAGAGAACATCACAGGTAGGAACTGAAAGGACGAGCTAGAAGGGAAATGGATAAGCAAATGGTCTGATTGATGCATGGTGCCCAGCTTTTTAAAACCTGACCACAGTGGGAATATTTAGTTGAATGGGAACAAGACCTCAAAGTTAACACCAAACAAGCAGATTCCACAGTATAAACAGGTCTGATTGGTCAATATATCATATCTTTATTTCCCCTTTAAAACCACCTCAGCAGACTGAGAAAAACTAACTGATGAGCCTCAAACCTGTTGGTGAGTTGGGGGGCTGGTGCGTCTACCCCAAGCATGTGAAGACTTCCCCCAGAGGAATGAGTGGATGAGAACAGTTTGTTCTAACAATCATGAAGGTGGCTAAAGCAGGCACTGTGGAGAGCTTAGAGTTTGGTAATACATCACAGACTCCAAGATCATACACTGAATTCCAAGTCATCAGTAGTTGTTCCACTTTTTTTGCTACTGGACTTCAATGACTGAAGAAAGAATGAGGCTGATGACCTTGCGCAACTCAGCCTCACTTAAATCCAATCATGATTGAGTCAAGACATCACCTTATGAAGTCATTGGTCCTCTTTGAAAACAAAGGATAGCCACCAAAATTTCCCCTATTGTGTAAAGATAAAGAATTTAGACAATGCCAGAGCAAAAAAGGATTTCATAAGAGATAAAGACCAGAAGAATACTGGGTCTGCTTCTTCATTGTTCAGGTTCTGTTCTTCCCTGATGGGCAGTGTCTCAGCTTTCTTTCAGATTTCTCTATGAATAAGTATTGATGATAATTATTTTATAGATAATTATTTTACTCTAGGGATAAGAATATAGGGATCATATGCTGTACTTTAGCAGTAATTTTGATTCAATTCAATTTCCAAAACATTTAGCAAAGTGCAAAGCACTGTGCTAGTTTCTGGGAGTACAAAAGTGAAATAGTCCTTATATTTCAGGAACTCACATTCAACTACACAGAAAAGAACCTATACATAACTAAGGAGAATGCAAGAAAAATGAAAGATGAAAGCACTAACAGCTGGGGAGATTAGGAGAGCTCCATGGAGGAGGCATTGCTTGATTTGAACCTTGAAGGAAGACAGATTCTGAGAGGTCAAGGTAAGGATGGAGGGCATTCCAGGTATAAGGGATGGCATGATTGACCTTACAAAAGTGGAAAGATGTAGTACTGAGTTCAGCTCATAATCAAGTCTGGCTGGAATGCAGAGCTCATATAGGGGAACAGTATGAAATAAGGCTGGAAAGGGAGATGGGAACTAGACTGTGGTGGGAATTAAATATGAGGCTAAAGTGTGTTTTATTTTATATTATAGGTAATGAGGAACTACAGAAGGTTCTTGAGGGAGGAATGACATAGTTATACCTGTATCTTAGGAGGATTATTTTGGCAGCTGTATAGAGGATAGATTAGAAAAGGGAAAGACTGAAAGCAGAATGTATTAGAGAACTATTCTAATAATTCATAGCAGTGTGAATGGAGAGAAGGGGACAGATGGAAGAGATGTTGTGGAAATAAGATGGACAATAAATTGACATTTATTTGCACCTGGTTTGACTTGGGAGGAGGCATGGTGAGAGAAAGGGAAGAGTCAAAGATGTTTCAGAGATTATGAACAAGAGTATCTAGAAAGGATATGGTGTCCTCAAAAGAAAAATGAATTTTTGGAAGAGGTAGCAAGGGTATAATGATTCTATTTTGGACATGTTGAGTTTGAGATGTCCTTGAAATGTAAAGCAGTCATACAGTGGGCATGTTGACAATGAATGACTGGAATTCAAGAGAGAGATTATGGGGGCGGCTAAGTGGTGCAGTGAATAGAGCACCAGCCCTGGAGTCAGGAGGTCCTGAGTTTAAATCCGGCCTCAGACACTTAGCGCACACACACACACACACACACACACACACACTAGCCATGTGACCTTGGGCAAGTCATTTAACCCCAATTGCCCACCAAAAAAAAAAGCAAAAGAGAGAGATTACAACTGGATAGATAGATTTGGTAGACTTCTATATAGGGATGGTACTTGAACTCATGAGAACTGGTGTGATCTTGAAGGACACAGTGTAGTTGAAGGGAGAGCACAGAGATAAGAGATAAAAAAGCCCAGGACAGAGACCTGGGTAACACCCAAACTAAAGGTATAGCAGATAGATGATGCACTTATAAGATCGGTTAATATGATATAAAAGGAAAATGATAAATGTTGGAGAAGATATGGGAAAATTTAAACACTAATGCATTGTTGGTGGAGTTGTGAACTGATCCAACCATTCTGGAGAATAATTTGGAACTATGCCCAAAGGGCAACCAAACTGTGCATATCCTTTGATCCAGCAATACTTCTATTAGGTCTGTATCCCAAAAGAGATCATAAAAAAGGGAAAAGGACCTATTTGTACAAAAACATTTATAGCAGCTCTTTTTTGTGGTGTCAAAGAATTAGAAATTGAGGGGATGCCCATCATTGGGGAATGGTTGAAGAAGTTGTGGCACATGAATGTAATGGAATACTATCATTCCATAAGAAATGTTGAGCAGGCAGATATCAGAAAAACCTGGAAAGACTTAGATGAACTGATATTGAGTGAAGTGAGCAGAACCAGGAAAACATTGTACACAGCAGTAGCAACATTGTGCAATGCTTAATTATGATGGACTTAGCTCTTCTCAGCAATACCATGATACAAGACAATTCCCAAAGAATCATGATGGAAAATGCTAACCACATCCAGAGAAAGAACTTTGGAGTCTGAATGCAGATCGAGGCATACTATTTTCACTTCTTTTTGTTTTTTGCTTCTCATGGTTTTTCCTTCTTGTTCTGATTCTTCTTTCACAACATGACCAATGTGTTCATGTGTTTAACATGATTGTTCATGTGTAACCTATATCAGATTGCTTACTGTCTTGGGAAGTGGGGAAGGAGAAAAATTTATACCTCAAAATTTTACAAAAATGAATGTTGAAAACAATCTTTACATGTGATTGGAAAAAATAAAATAAAATACTATTAAGAAAAAAAACAGAATAAAAAAACCATAGATGATGCTCTAACAAAGACATTTTGCTAGAAAGGTAGACACTGGAGAACCAGTGTTATGAAGGCAAAGGTAAAGTGTGTTCAACAGTCTTAAAAGCTATAAAGAGGTGAAGGTAGATGAGGACTGAGAAAAGGACATTTGGTTTAGCAATGAGGAGATCATTGACAACCTGGCATTTCAAACCAATAGTAGTGTCAGAAGCCAGTTTGCAAGGGTTGAGAAAAGAGAGTAGGGTGTGAGGAAATAGAAAAAGTGTGTACAGATGATTCTTTTTAGGAGTTTGGAAGTGAAAGGGAGAAAGAACAAAGGGTAATCATTTGAGGGAATGTCAGGATGAAATGAAAGCTTCTTAAGAACATGGTGACTGGAGTACATTTGTAGGCACCTGGTAAAGAAACAATAGATAGGGAGAGAGTTAAGATGTGTGTGTGTGTGTGTGTGTGTGTGTGTGTGTGTGTGTGTGTGACAGATAGAGGCAGACAAATATTAAGCAAACTTGTGGACAGATACTGTGAGGTCAGCCTTGGCAAAGACAAGGACCCTTTCTTCCTTTCTTCCTCAAAGACAGGTAAGGAGGGAGAAGGTGAGTAAAGATGTCAAGGGGTTTTGAGGTACTGAATAGGGGAGAAAAAGATGTTCATATCAAATAGATTCTATATTCTCAATAGAGTAGAAGGCAAAGAGGTACCTGATGACAGTAGAAGAAAAGCCCTAGACCAGAGAATGAAATTTTAAAACCTCTTTTTAGACCTGTGTCCCAAATCTCAAATACACTCTCAGTTCTCTAACTTCAAAGTTTTTTTTAACTACCATTAGTTATAAGGCCTATAGCAGATCACTGGGAAATCTTTCCCCAGGGAATAGAGTGCATCTCAATATAGGATGCATGACCCAGGTGCCCACTGCCACAAACCACACATGTCTGGGTTGGTGACTAGTAGCTTTTATGTAGGTGAAAATAAAAAAAAAGGGATGAAAAGACAGTAGGAAATCAGGGCAGAATTTGGTTGAAATTTGAAATGATGACTGGGCCCTTAGTCAATAAGAAACAGGGCAGGTTTCACCCATCTTTACTTCACCTGTATTTGGGAGGGAGGAGAACCAGAAGGTGAGTAGTTGGGTAATTAATGGAGAAGGGGAAGATAAGGTGTTAGGGGACTTCATGTGTGGATGTCTCATCAGCCAACTCCACCATCTGCTGTTTTCACTAGTGCCTGCCCTTATCTGATTCACACTGCTCATGCATCTGTTCCCATCACGGCCTGGGACCCAGGAATCCTGACTGTTACCGCCAGGCAACCTCAGTGTTGGTAAGGCCCCAATCATTACCCAACTTCCTGCTTGGGCATGGTAGGATGCAGCTCTGGCTCAGCTTCTTCAGCACAACTGTTGTGTCTTCTTTTCTTATTTCACCACTCTATGTGGCCTCTCTCTTTTGTGGAATTCTGCTTAGTTCATCATCACAAGTCATTTACAGCATCCTTGAGTTTCCATGGCAACTTGGCCAGAGAGCAAAATGATGCCTACCCTAACATGTACATTGTCTACCTTTGTAGAATATAAGAGCAGGGCCAACATCCCTTTTGTCTTTGCATTTCCAGCACCTGACACTTAATAAAGGCTTGTTGATGGACTAGTGGTTTCCTTCAGTATCCTGAGACATCAGCATAGATTTAAAGTCAAAGGACCTGGGTTCAGATCCAAGCTTTGTGGGATTTAAGGCTAATCACTGAGACTCTTTGGGCCTTAATACTTCCTCATCGGCAAAATCAGGGGACTGGACAAATGACTTCTTTTTTTTGTTCTAAAGCAATCGGGGTTAAGTGACTTGCTCAAGGTTACACAGCCAGTTATTTCTGGGTGTGGTGCTGAGTATCTGAGCCCAGATTTGATCCAGGTCATCCCGACACTGGAGCCGGTGCTCTTACTCGCTGTGCTACCTGGCCATCCCTAAGCAATTGGGGTTAAGTAACTTGCTCAAGGTTACAGGGCCAAGTGTTTTTGGGTGGGTGCTAAGTGTCTGAGCCCGGGATTCGATCTCCAGGTCTTCTCAACACTGGAGCTGGTGCTCTTACTCGCTGTGCTACCTGGCCGCCCCTGGACAAATGACTTCTAAGATTTCATCCACTTCTATATCTTGGACTATCCGTGACTTGGAAGTGGGGGTAAAATGGGCTCCCTGTATAGTGAAATAATCATCATTTAGCTCAATAGTGTCAAACCCAAATAGAAATGGATCCCTGCTGGTCTCAAATTGACTTAGAAAACCACAATTTAACATTATTCTAAATGGTACTGTATTTTTATTTATTTGTTACACATGCCCACTTACATTTTTAATGTGGCTCAGCCCCACTCTCCATTCTGACACCGCTGATTTAGACCCTATTTAGTTTGCAGAAGCGCTATGGGCCCTCTGCTTTTCCCACAGGTGCCAGTCCTCTGGTGATTTAGCTACTTCCTCTGGAGGAACGTAGAAATAATGTAGAAAGCAACAGATGTGAAAGGTTTTCATTCTAACAGCCTTCATTAAAGCTTAGAAGTGGCAATGGTCTACAATGAATGATTAAAGCCAAGTTTTCAGATAACTTATATGTTTCATATCTTCAATTTCAATTTCTCCCTTTCTCCTGGCCCATTTCCTACCACCTGCAAATATGATCATGTCTTCCCCTATCCTGAAAAACACCAGTACATGATCCTTCTATCACTGCTAATTATTTTTCTATTTCGCTCCTGCCCTTTTAAATTAAACTCCTTCAAAAGGCTATGTATATATACACATGTGTATGTGCACACATACATGTATGCATATGCATGTATATATGTATGTGTGTGTGCTTATGCATGTGCACGTGCACACATATACATACACACCTATGTCTGTATGATGGGTACCTCCCCTTACTCTGTTGTTAAACTCTTAGGATGTGGATTCTGATCTTATCATTCCACAGAAACAGCTCTCTCCAGAGCTACTAATGATCTCTTGGATGCCAGATCCCATGGCCTTTTCTCAGCCCTCATTCTCCGTGATCTCTCTGCAACCTTTGACACCCTGATCACTCTTTCCTCTTTGACACTGTCTTGTCCCTAGTTTTTTCTGACACCGCTCTCTCCTGATTCTCCTACCTGACATCTCCTCCTCTGTCTCCTTTGTTGGATCCTCCTTCAGATCACACCCTCTAACCATAAATGTCCCTTAGCGTTCTGTACTCCCATCGTCCTCTTTTCTTCTCCCTCTATACTACTTCATTTGGTGATCCCATCAGCTGCCATGGATTTAATTACCATCCTTATGCTGATGATTTTCAAATCTACCTTTTCTGCCCCAATTCTGCTGAACTCCAATCTCACATCTCCAGCTGCCTTTCAGGCATCTTGAACTGAATGCCCAGTAGACATCTTAAATTCAGTATATCCAAAAGAGAACTCATCTTTCCTCATAAACCCTCCCACCTCCTACCTTCCCCATTTCTGTAGAGAACAACAGCATCTTCCCAGTCCCTCAGGCTCACAATTCAGGAGTCATTCTGAACACCTCACTATCTTTCACCCCTATATCCAAGCTACTGACAAGGCCTGTCAATTTTACCTTTACAATATCTCTCAAATATGCCTCCTACTCTCCCCTAACACTGCCACCACTCTGGTGCAGGCCCTCATCACCTCATGCCTTGATTACTGCAATGGTTTGCTGGGAGGTCTGTTTGCCTCAAGTCTTCCCCCAGTCCAGTCCATTCTCTATTTAGTTACTAAGGTGATTTTCCTAAAATGAAAATCTTTCCCAAGTATGGATATAAGTAGATGCAAAATATACAAGAAGCAAATACAAGACAATTTCCAGGATGTAGAGGGGCACCAGCAGCTGGGGGAGGGGCACTAGGGGGAGTCAGAAAAGATTCCATTAAGAATTGGTGCTTGAGCTGAATTTTGAAGGAAGGTAGAGATTCTAAGAGCCATCATCACGGCAAGAGAGAGGAGTAACATGGAGATAATTTCTAGCAATTGGTTTGGTATTTGATCAAGGGTTGGAGGTGACAGACCATGTTCCTACCCCACATTCTATTGGAGGGACACATTGGAAAATCAGAAAGGAGAGTGGTCACTGAGAGCTGGGAATCATTTACCCTTAAGGGAGTAACTACTGGGGGGTGGCCCACTCTCCCTATTGGAAATGAGAGGTAAAAATAAGGGAAAACAGAATGTATGAGGACTTGACTCCCAGATGATAGAGAAACTCCTCTTAGCCCTGCCGAGGGAGTGAATATTCTGTGAATTATAAGGACCTGGTTCTGAATGCAGACCTTCTCTGAGGTGATTAAATGGACTTAACTCCCCAGTCTGGAATCCTTATGGCCTCCTCTTGCTCTCTGTGCTCCATCCCCTTGTTTCACCTCTCCTGAGCCTCCTGGAACCCTGAGGAATTTATTAAGGAGACTCAGTTACAGAAAATTGCAGGTTTTTAATCAGCCTGCATATAAGCCTGTAAGGGTTCTGCTTGCCCTCTGCTCCCTGAAGAGAATGTGTATTAAACAGCATTTTAGACCAGCTGCATACTTTGTGCCCCCTTTTCCCCACCTCCTAGTCTTTCCACCCTTAGTTCCTCCCCTTCTTCCCTATCCCCAACTTTCACATGGAATGATTGTCCCACAGCTGACTACATATTGGAAAAGTCCCTACTTTGGACGGTGAAGTCAGCTGCAAGGCTGCAGGTTGTAGGATGCTGCTGGACTCTCCCCAAGCTCTCTTTGCTAAGGGGGTGAGGTGTGTGTGTGTGTGTGTGTGTGTGTGTGTGTGTGTGTGTGAATGTTCCATGCTCCCCTCCCAGCTCCTTTCCTGCTACTATTGTGATTTACCTCCCAAAGCAGACATTGTAAAGGAATGATCAGAGGCAAAATCACTCCAAATAACACTTTACACAAGTTTGCCCGACACTAGCACTCAGAAAGGAAGCGCGCAAAGGGTCAGGTGGGAGAAACCAAGCAGAATTGAGTCCTTGTTCAGCTGTTGGGGTTGCCAGGGCCTCAGGCCTCAGGGGCAGCTGGGGTGCTCTGACCTGAGGTGGGTGGAAACTTTACAAGTTTCCTGGGCTTGGCTTGTGATTTTCTGGAGGCTGCTTTTGGTGCAGGGAGGAGGTGTGCCTCTTTCAGCAACAGATGTGGGAATGCCACATCTGGCTTTCCCCAAGCAGAGGCCTCCACCCTGTGCAGTCTTGTACGATATGATGATTGGCCTCCTGAGAGGTGTTGGAGCTTCTGAGATCCCCAGCATCCTACTAAAGCCCTGTGGGACTGACAGGTTCTGTTCAGCTGATTAAACATTCTTCCTCTGGGGATAGGGAAGGTGGAGGGCGGGGAGAGCAGAGTAGCAAAATTTAAAGGAGCTATAGTATGAAATGTCCAGGCTCTTCCCAGCTAAAAACTCATTTTTACCAAGGGAGGGGATCTGAGGGATAAAACTTGAGCAGGGTAGTTAAGAGATTAGGCTTCAATCTGCTGGTACACTGGCACTGAGGATGTGGGAAGTTTCTACATGGGAGCTTAGATGGAGATGAAATTGATAATGTAGGTGTTTTGTAAAAGTGTGGTCATTAGAGCATGGGTGGTCAAAAAGAGTCCTTCAAGTGTCTACTCTTGCAGAAGAAATCTGTCTCCCCTTCTTTTCTCCAATAATTTCTATGTATTGCTACCAGATTAATCATCCTAAAACAGTATGTTATTACTCATGCCCTTTCCCTGGTCAAAAACAATCAAGGATTCTCCATGGACTAAAGTGCAGATTCTTTAGCCCAGCATTCAAGTCTTCTCTATAATGTGGTTACCTTTCCAGGCTTATGAAATTATTTAAATACTTGCCTGTTTGAATGTCTACTACGTGTATTGTATTGTGCTAAATTTTGTAGGGCAGGGATGGCAAACTCCAAAAGAAGGGCCACTCAACCCTACATAAGGGTTTTTGCCAGTCTCTTATTGACTTAGAAAACACATATGAGCAGTATCTCCATCCTATTGTATTTTCATTTTTTATAACTATTACCCAACTGCATTTCTTCTTTAGTTTTTGACATGCATTTTGGTAAAATTTTGAGTTCCAAATTTTTCTCCCTCTCTCACTTCCCTACCCCTCCCCAAAACAGTAAGCAATCTGATGTAGATTACACATGGATATTCATGTTAAACATATTTCCACATTAGTTATATTGTGAAAGAAGAATCAGAAAAGGGAAAAACCACAAGAAAGAAGAAAGAAAAAACAAAAAAAGTGAAAATAATATACTTTGATCAGCATTCAGACTCCACAATTCTTTCTCTGGATGTGGTTAGCACTTTCTGTCAGGAGTCTTTTGGAATTGTCTTGGATCATTGCTTTACTGTGAAGAGCTAAGTCTATCATAGTTGATCATTGCACAGTAACACGTTGTTACTGTGTACAGTGTTCTCCTGATTCTGCTCACTTCACTCAGCACCAGTTTGTGTAAGTCTTTCAAGGTTTTTGTGAAATCTGCCTGCTCATGATTTCTTACAGCAAAATAGTATTCCATTACATTCGTATACCACGACTTGTTTAGGCATTCCCCAATTGATGGGCATCCCCTCAATTTCCAATTCTTTGCCACTATAAAAAGAACTGCTTTTTTGTACACATAGGTCATTTTTCTTTTTTTATGATCTCTTTTGGGATACAGACCTAGTACCAATTGCATTTTAATCTGGTTCCCCAGTTGCCCAAGAAGCTGTTTGACACCTCTGATGTGGGGGTTATAGACTCTCTTTGTTTGTGAAATGGGGTCAAGGATGGTAGCTCATGATTGTAGTCTTTGATACTGGGGAGGTAGAGGCCAAAGATCAGTTGAGCTGGGGGCTCTGAGCTGCAGGCAGGACTAAAACTGGTGAGTGTCTGCACTAAATACTGTACCAATATAGTGAACCTCACCCCCCCGTGGCTGTCCCCCTCCTCAATCCTCCAGTCAGGAGCCACTACATTGCCTTAAAGAGAGGGCAAACATACCCAGGCCAGAAATAAAGAAGGTCAAAAGTTGATCAGCAATGGAGTCAGGCTTCTGAGTGAAGGTTGCATTTCTAGCCTAGGTGAGATAGGAAGACCCAGTCTCAAAATCAAACCAAAACCAAAAAACAAACCCAATTTTGTTTACTCCAAGCATCTAGAACAGGGGTGGAGAAGCTGTGGCCTCGAGTCCATATGTGCCCCTCTAGGTCCTCAAGCGTGGCCCTTTGACTACTCAGACTTCAAACTTCAGTGATTCCCTACCTATCTAGAACATACTCTGAGCTTTCCCACCTTTCTAACTTTACCATACTCCCTGACTGCTCTCTCTGCTTTTTGCCTACCCATCTTTCAAGGCTCAGATCAAATCCTTCTTAGTCAACAAATATTTATTAAGTATATACTATGGGCCAGGCATTGTACTAGGCAGCAGGACTACCAAAAAAAAAAAAAAAGCAAAACACGATCTCTGCCCTCAAGTAGCTCATAGTCTAATAAGGCAAACAACCAGCAAATAACCATATGAAGAAGTTATGCACAGGATAAACAGGAAATAATTAGGAGGGAAAGACTTCCTGTAGAAAATGGGTTATTTTCATGAACTCTTTCTTGTTCACTCCAACTAGAGTGGGGAAGGGGACAGACAGCAGAGTGGATAGAGAGCTTAGAGTCAGGAAGACCTGAGTCTCAATTCTGCTCCCTTCTCTTCCTGGCTATGTGACCATGGGCTTATCACTTAAACTCTCTGAGTCTCAATTTATTCCTCTGAGATAATGATATTTGGAATCCTTAAGGAATTGTTTTAGGTCAAATGAGCTAATGTACATGAAGTGCATTGCAAACTTTAAAGCACCATGGGAAAGTCAGTTATTATTTTTTTGGGGGGGGGTCAGACCTGTGGTTTCACTGCAGCAACTCTCAGGTAAGGGAATCCCCACCACTGTCCATCTTTGGGACCTGATCTGTGACTTGAGTCTTAAGAGTGATTCTCAGGCACTGAGGGGGTTAAATGGCTTGCTCACAGTCACCTAGCCAGAAGACTGACTTGAAACCCAGCTTCCTAGCTCTAAGGCTGGCTGTTTCCATAGTGCCACACGATCATTCTCTCATGGGGTTTCTCTTATTTTCCCTATGCCCATATATATTACACGTATCTTTTTATATTACATATTTATTACATATATTTTTATATTACATGTTACAGATATATCTTTTTATATGTCCCATTTAGGGGTTAGAGAGAAATACTGTTGGAAATAGACATGTCATCTTCTCTCCTAGGGTGCAAAGGTCTGGAAGGTAGTGATTTTGTCTTATTCATAGAATCATAAATTGTAGAAGGCTTATAAGAGGGTCTGGGTTTGACTCGGCCCCTCCCTCCCCACCCCTGTGTTTCATTTACAGAAGAGGAAACCAGTGCTTAGGGAGGCAGCATGGCAGGCAGGCAGAGAGCTGGCCTCAGAGCCAGCAACACAGGTTCAAATTCCCCCTCTGACATATACTGTCTGTGGGAGCCTGGGCAAGTCACTTAAACTCTTAGGGACCTCGGCAACTCCCTAAGACTATATATATAAGAAATTGCAGAGAAAGTACTGTCCTACTTTGGTAGGGGGAGTTTACTCATGCCATGTGAAATTGTAGGTCTACTCCTATTCTTATCTCATATAGTTAGTAAGTAGTAAAGCTGGGATTCTTTGTATTTCAAATCTCATACCCTTTCTACTATACTAGGCTGTATCTTGTATGAGTTTGTTTGGTTTTTTTTTTCAGGGAGGAAGGCTAGGCAACTGGGGTTAAGTGACTTGACCAAGGTCACATGGCTAGTAAGTGTTAAGTGTCTGAAGCTGGATTTGAGCTCAGGTCCTCCTGACTCCAGGGCATTGCTCTATTCACTGCACCACCTAGATGCCCCTACAATTTTTTTTTTAATCACCCAGAGCCCTAAGACAGGGGTGGTGAACCTGCAGGGCTCAAGGTTTAGACTGAATCCAAACTTCACAGAACAAATAAAATTTGTATTTAGTCAGAAGGCTGCACTTAAGGACCTAGAGGGCCATATGTGCTTCAAGGCCCTCGGGTTCCTTATCCCTGCACTAGGAGCTCACAAAAGCTCTGTGATATTGGGTAGTATATTATTGTCCTCATTTTGCAAATTGAGTAACCAGAGGCTCATAGGTAAAAAGACTTTTCCAGGGTCATACCGACAGTGTCAAGGCTGAAATTCAGATGGAGATCTTTTGACTCTCTATTCCAGTGTCTCTCTCCCAAGAGTCATTGAATGAATGAATTCTTATTGCATCTAAACTTTTGTACTGGTGTGAATGGGCAATTTCCTTAATTTGTTGTTGATGTCAAGTCATGTCCAACTCTTTGTGACCCCATTTGGAGTTTTATTGGCCAAGATACTGGAGTGGTTTATCATTTCCTTCTCCAGTTCATTTTACAGATGAGGAAACTAAGACAAACAGGGTGAAGTGGCTTGCCCAGGATCACACAGTCCATAAGTGTCTGAGGCCGGATTTGAACTGAGGGAGGTGAGACTTGCTGACTCCAGGCCTGGTGTTCTATCTACTATGCCATCTAGCTGTGCCTAATTTCCTTGATACTTTCTATTTGATAAGAATATTAAATTATATATACATATATGTATATATGGAGAAAGAGATACACAGAATGACACTGAGAACATATATCAGTTTAATTCTATTAAATTGTGGCAAAATTAACAAGTAACTTAAAATATACAAGTCATTGGAGTAGACAGAGAAGGGGGTGTCTTTGCCAATGGAGATTTGTTCCAACAATATTTCAGAACCCCCTGGTTTAAGGAAGATTTGCAATATGATTATACCAAGCGCATAGGAAAGATTTCACTGATTTTATTACCTGTATGGCTCCTAAGAGACAGTGGAAATATCTTGGTGAGTTGGTTAGAATATTGTGCTCATTTACAATATTAAGACTGAAGGTTAGATTAAGACTCCAGAGGCATGGAATCATAGAAAATTAGAGGCTGGTTTCAGCCTCCTTTTACAGATATGAAAACCAGTACTCAGAGGCAAGTGACCAAGTCCCTAGTGAGTGACACCTGTGTTCTGTTCCAAGCCCATGCCACCCAGTTACTTCCCTGAATATCTCCGAGTCACCTAATCTCTTGTCTTAGACTGTCCCTCACTTATGATTTACTCCTGCCTCCAAGCCAAAGAACACACTGTTCTCACCGCTGTTCACCCCACCTCCCTCTTTTGCTCCTACCAAAATTACTCTGCTGAAAACTCACTTTTTTTTATCACCCTTTCCCAAACTAACTTCACCTACAGTGTCCTTGATCACTTCAGTTCATTCCAGCTATCTCCCCCTTCCCTCATCAGCCATTCTACCTCTTAAATTCACAGAGGGACCTTTATTTTTCTGTTGTGCATTTCTGAGTTTGTTAGAAAGTAAACACCTTGAAAGCAGGGGGCAGAGATGGACAGCGCTATTCTGATCTTTGGAGTTCTCAATAAATGTGGTCGATTTACTATTTTTCCACCTGTAAGGTGTATTATAATCCCACTTTGTTTCTAACCATATGTATTCAATAGTAGAGCATACCACAGACACTGGAGAACCACACATATGGAGCAACGCTCCAGTGATTGTTGGCAAGAGAAAAAAGGATTCTGGCTACTAGTCTTTTCACACTGAGAATTCCTGTACTTCTGGCAAATTGTTTTGGATTTTCCCCTTTTAATGTATTCTATTCTGTTGCCACGGTGGGTTCGGTAACAGCGGCTTTCCTTTGAATTTGTCCACAAGTATCTGTGTATGAATGAATAATCATGCTATCATGGTAGTACAATTTGGTGTTTATCTGGAGCCTCGGAATTCTGATATTAGGCAGTCAAAACTCCCAAGTTTTCCCAGGGGTTAATTTCATGCCTCATGATTACCCAATGGGACTTAATTCCTCAGTCCTCCCCAGGGCACTTTCACTTCCTAGGCTGACAAAGTAAACAGGGGATTTGCTTTGAAAACATTGGCTGCTGACAATGGAGCCAATCTGTCTGTAAACTGTAGGTGTCTAGAGTGACTGCTACTCACACCTACAGCCTGGAGGAAATTCATATCTGAAAATCTAGAATTTTAATAAAGTCTAAAAATCACCTCTAGAGTGAGTGGGGGTGCTTTTGGAACAAGGAGAGTTGGAAAATTCTGTGGCCAGAGAACTTGGTGGGGTGGGAAGGGGAAAGGAAGTTGAGTGTAAAATGGTAGTCCTTTAATTTCCTGCACATGAATTGTGATAATAACACTGTCGTTGAAAGGAAGGAAGCAAGCATTTATTAAGTACCTGCTGTGTGCCAGGTGCTTTTTTGTTGTTGTTCAGGCATTTTCAGTCTCATTCAACTCTCTGTGACCCCATTTGGGGTTTTATTGACAAAGCTACTGGAGTAGTTTGCCATTTTACTTTTTTTTTTTTTTTTGCCATCTAGCTCATTTTACAAATGGGGCAACTGGGGTAAACAGGGTGAAGTGACTTGCCCAAGGTCACACAGCTAGTAAGTGTCTGAAACTGGATTTGAACTCATGAAGATAAGTCTTCCTGATTCTAGGCCTGGCACTCTATTCACTATCAATATTATTATATATTTTTTCGTTTGATCTTTACAACCACCCTAAGAAGGAAGTACTATTATTATCCTCATTTTACTCATGAGGAAATTGGGTCAAACAGGTTTAAAGTGACTTGCCCACTAGTTCACACAGCTAAAAAGTGTCCGAGGTAAAATTTGAACTCAGATCTGTCTTGATTCCAGTCGCATCATTCCATCCACTGAACCACCTAGCTACCTCTAGGCTGCTCTGGCCTGTTGTGAGACTGGAAATGACTGAGCCATCCATGGCTATGTCATTCAACTGATCTTCGAGCATCTTCATGTCAGAGCTCAAAAGATCATCTATTTCAACTTTCTCACTTTACAGAGAAAACTGAGGAAGAAAATAGGGAAGTGGCTTGTCTAAGATGGCACACTTAGTGAGTGAGCCAGTCAGGTCCCCCTCATGCCCAGTCTGAGCTCTCTGTACTTCCCGGTGAGTAGCTTCAGAACGATACTGTCATCTGAGAAAGAGACCCCACTGTGGGGTTTGAATTTGGAGTCAAGTCTGAGTTCACATTCCAGCTCTCCTGCTCACTGCTGGCATGACCTTGATGAAGGTCCTGCTTTCTCTGGGTCTCAGCTATCTGCTCTGTAAAATGAAAGGGTGGTAAGAGGTCTCGAAGGCCTCTTCCAGTTTTGCACACTATGATTCCATACTTACAGAGACACACTAATAAACCTTACTTGTACGGCAATCACTTTATTCCATAATAATGAGAAGCAATGTGGTATAGGAGGCAGCTAGGTGGCACAGTGGACAGAGTGGTTAGAATGTGCCCTCTCTCTCCCTCTCTCTCTCCTTCTCTCTCTCTCCTCTCTCTCTGTCTCTCTCTGATACATATCTCATATATATATATATATGTATCTCCATATATATAAATAATTTAATATTCTTACTAAATGGAAAGCATTAAGGAAATTAGGGGCAGCTAGATGGTACAGTGTATAGAGTGACAGGCTTGGAGACAGGAAGACCTGAGTCCAAATCTAGTCTCAAACACTTCCTAGCTGTGTGACCTTGGGCAAGTCACTTAAACCTGTTTTGCCTCAGTTTTCTCATCTGTAAAATGAGCTGAAGAAGGAATCATATGACAAGCCACTCCAGTATCTTTGCCAAGAAAACCCAAAAAGGGTTCACAAAGAGACACAACTGAAAGGGCTGGACAAAAAAATGTGGTACAGTGCTGGACCTAAGGAGATCATGCTTCAAACCCCAACTCTAGCACTTAGTGTAACTAGCAATGTGTTCATGGTCACCTTATTTTTCTGAGCTTCAGTCTCTTGTTTTGGTAAGGAAAGAACAGAAGGCTTCAGTGTTTCCTAGCTCTTCTTTCTGTCCCTAGCAACACTTCCTTCCTGTACTTCTGTGTACTTTCAGGTTGCTTCAGCTTATTTCGTGACTAAGAGGATTTATCTAAATCAAGTCAAGTCAATCAATAAACATTCATTAAACACCTATCATGCACCAGACACTCTGCCAAGGACAGGGGATGCAAAGGAAGGCACAAGACAGTCACTGCTGTCAAAGAACTCACAGTCTATCAGAGGAGACGACAGGAAAACGACCACGCATGGACAAGCCACGGACAATAAATGAGAAACAATCCAGAGAAGGCGCCAGAGTTGAGGTGGACTTGGACAGACTTCTTGGAGAAGGGAAGATTTTACTGTGGCTTGAAAGAAGCCAGCCTAGAAAAGAGAATTTATAACTTCACTCAGTGTTTTTTTTTCATCAAGGTTTTGGTGACTTGATGTGTTCCTTCTTTCATTTTTTTTTAAATTTTCAGAGCACGACAGGAAGAGGACTGTTTTTTTTCACTCAGAGGAATAAATCTCAAATGGTAGATGGTTTGGCACTGAGAACTGAGATCTAGCCAAACATTTGGGAGCCCGGGGCTCTCAGACCACACTCGGTAAGTTTCATGCCTTTTGGTAAGATATATAGCCAACTTGTTTCTCTTCCTCTACCTATCCACTTAGGTATCTTCCCATTGACATTTCTGCCCTGTGAGTTGTGAGTCATCACCCTTGCAATGATTGATAGAAGATTGTTTCAGCTCTGCAAGCAAATAGACTCGTCATTCTTTCCCAACCGGGTCACAAGAAAAGTGGTTCATAAAGTTCTGATTTGGAATCTTTATGGCTGGTGATTGCTTTTGTAACCAGTGTGAATCATCCATCACTGAAATCCAAGAGTCTGTCGTTGGTAGGGGTAAGAGTAAAGGCGTCTTACCAAGGAAGGTCCTTTAATCTATTGCCGTGGAGCAAAAGTTCACTCTGCATCTGGCCACCCTCACACTAGTCATCTTACTCATGCGGCCGTCCCTTTCATTGATAGGTTGTTTCCTCCCAGAACCGCCATTTTAAGTGTAGCTCCAGTTTCTCTGGACATGCCTCTATATATTGTCTCCACCTTCAGAGACCTGGGAATGCCCAGATAAAACTGGGTTACAAAAAAGAAGACAGTCATGTCTTCATATGTCTCTGGACTCAGCTCTTGACTCTCCAGATTCCTTTCTCCACCATGCCCCATGACAGAAAATTGCTAAAATAAGAACAGAAATTGTTATTACCAAATATAATGCTACCTACCACTCCCTAAATGACCCTAGCAATGTCAAAATGTCAGTCACATTCCCAACAAGATAGTGGGAATTAGGTTGAGCTGAGTCAGACCTTAAAGAGTCCCATCCTGAGATCTGCACTTTGGGGGAACTTGGCTCAAGATGGATCTAGGCCTATGATGTCTTCCCCCCCTTCCTTTGGTATTCATAGCATGAAGGGCGAAATGAACAGAAGGAAGTGGTTCTCTTAGCCCAGATGGTTTGGGGTTGCTGGGATCTCATGACTAGGGCTTGTGACCTTGTGCAGCCTCCTCCTCTTCCCCTCCTAGGGGTATAAAAGACTTTTTCATGGGCCTCAGTTTTGGGAAATCCATGGAGCTCTGCGCATGTGGGTGACCCCAGTTTGCAACCTTCTTTATCTTGAATAAAGATGTATTTCTTTTCTCTTTCACTTACCTGTTTGATTTATTTCAGGACTTGACACCCAGTGGAAGGTACCTTCTTTGCTAACTCCTCTGTTCCTCTGGCCTCCTTTTACGTATTGTATTTGCTTGTTAGAATGTAAGATCCTTGAAGGCAGGTACTGTCTCCTTGTATTGGTATTCTCGGTACCTGGCATAGTGCTTGGCACATAGTAAATGCTTAATAAAAATTTATGGACTTGACTCTCTCCTTAAAGGACATAGAAACAAACAGGTCAATACCCTTCATATTTTTTTTGATGACTACTAACTCCTCCTTTGGTTTTCTTTTCTGATGAATTCCATTCTCTGTATCTTTTCCCCTCAGGTATAAAGTCTGAGTTTTAATAATTTTTTTTTGGTGGTCCTTCTTGTATGTGTTTCAGGCTATCCTTCAGAACAAAACAAGGTACTCTGGTAAAGGCCTGATGAAAAAATGAATTTAAAAAATTGATCTCTGGGTAGAAATTAAAGGTAACATGCAGTTATTTGATAGCAGAGATCCTTAACATTTTTACATCTTGGATACTTTTGACTAACTGATGAAGCATATAGATAAACCCCTTCACAGAATAATAATTTTATATAATTAAAGGAAGTACTAAAGTGCAGTTAGATATTAGTGAAAATAAAGATGTAAATTTTTTCGCCATCCAAGTTCCGGAACCCTCTGAAGTCTTTCTTCCAGGTTAAGAGCGCTTGCTTCATAGCATCATTTTTCAGACCTTATGGCGTCCCCAAGGTCACCAAAGTAACCCTTCTATGGATAAGACAAGACGTCATTAGCTGACTTGCTCCAGTGTGTAATAATACTCTAGAAGAAATCCTGGACTACTTAAAAACACATTGTCACGAGAGAATGTTAGCGTTGCTGCCATTTGCCTGAGACAGCAAGCTACATCTCTAGCTGGACAAATAGAGCTGTGGTGTATAATTTTAGCCTGGTGCTTAATCTGATCACTTCTTGTTCCATCTGTGCAATTCCGGCTGGAGACAGAAGCTAAATCCTCTCCTGTTTGCTGATGAATTTGTTGTTATACTCGAGGCAGTTCTTCTCCTTCTGCTGTTGGTTCTTTGATGTGTAAATCTTTACCTTCCCTTTTGCACTCTGCAAAAATTCCAGTGGAGTACATACTGCCCTGTCCTATATGAGAGTTTTGGAAATGCTATTGGTAGCCCATTGGCTTTTGTGTACACTGGGACTGTGTTCTGAGAATACAGTAGACTGGTTATTAAAATATCTGTATGTTGATGGGTATGATTGTCTGTAGTGCCTATCAATGAAATCCCTGAATATATATTTATATCAATACTGATGTCTCCCTTCTGTGAACTTTAGTTAGTTTTGTCATCATAACACATGATTATTTAGTTATTTGTTTTTTAATTAAATATTTTTATTTATTTATTGTATTAATTAGTTATTAGATTATTTAGTGAAGCTCTGTTAACTTGGAGTCAGGAAGACCTGTGTTCAAATCTTGTCTCAGACACCTACGAGCTTTGTGCCCCTGAACAAGTCATTTAATCTCTCTCAGCTTCAGTTTCCTCATCTGTAAAATGGTGATAATAATAGCACCCATCTCAAAGGGCTTATTGTGAGGTTCAAATGAAATGTATGTAAAGGGCTTTCAAATCTTAAAATGCTATATAAATATTAGCTACTGCTATTATAATCATACCATTCTCTAGCCTCATAATGGTTGGTACACCTTGCTAGGTAGATAATCATCATTAAAAAGTATTGATTTGTTGCATGATTGATGGATATATGTAAGAGCTGTGAACTGAATTGTTTCATTCAACTCTCCAATTTTTTTACACTGAAAAAAACAAACCACAAACTAAAACAATGAATTTTCCAGCTACACTAAGCTTAATGACTTGTTTTTAGTGCCAAAATATTTTTGTTCCAAATGTTTCCCATGGAAATCTTTCTGAAGTGTATTATATGCATCTCCATTGTCTTATATATATATGCATATATATATAATACATAATGTATAATATATTTCATATCATATGTATGTATGTAACTATAATATACTATGTAATAGTTTTAGGGTCATCATTATGCTAGACTATGTTACAGTAATATCCTTAGAGGTTATTGAGGTATGGTAGGCTATTTGCTTTTATAAAGTTGAGTTCTTTTGTCTGCTTTTTATAGTTTTTCTGTTTCTTCCATCCCTGTTAGGTTGTCTCCTTTTACTGTAAAGCCTGAGCTCTTCCCCAGTGCCCAATTCTAGTTTATTGGGTTTGGTTTTCTGTAGAACAGGAAACGACATAGCCAAGCTTATTAAAATTGTGTGTGAACTCACAGGTTCTGAGTGAGGGCAGAGGGGCTCTTAGAAGTCAAGCACAGGAGCTTTGGTACAGCCAGAAGGACTTTTGATATGTCTTTTGGCCAACTTTATTCTCCCTTCCTGATTTTTGTCTAGGTCCCGAAGAACAGAGGTTCCTGAATGAACAACAGAGATTGCTAGACAAGGACCTTTGGACACCTGACCTCTGGATATCTGTCACTGGATGCCTGAGCTATTCCTGTACCTTGGCTCTCTCAGTAAATCAGTAAATTCTTTTTGTTTTAAACCTAAAAAAAACCCCAGGAATTTAACCTGACATTATGCCTTCCCATTGATTTGTTAGATTTGGGCAGGGTTGCTATTAAAAATCTAATGAAAATCTGTTATTGTTTATAGCTCATATGTATACCATTTTTGTTCTATGTTCCCAAACAGTAATATTCATTTATACAAATCCATGAACAAAAATGATTTGTCAGTGAAACAGAAGGCATAAAGGAATGGGCCATATAGGCCACATAGACAAACAGAGGTTTGTGTCCCCAATTAACCAGCCCAGGTGCATAATAGGTAGGGAGGTAAACACATAGCAAGCAAAGACTTAGAGCATTTATATCAACACCCAAGGATTAGCAAGACATTTAGCTGTCATTAAGCTCAATCCTCTAAGCTGCTCCAGTTTGACGTTATATATTACTCCCTTTCATGAAGGCTGTGATCCAACTAAACTGACCTTTTTGCTGCTCCCTTATTTGCTATTCTTTGGACTCTCAGGACTTTTCTACCATAATTCAGCAGGCTTCTTACCCTGGAACTTCTCTTATTGTTGTTTAGCTGTTTCCAACACTTTGTGGGGAGGGGGCAAAGATATTTGAGTGGTTTACCCTTTACTTCTCCAGCTCATTTTACAGATGAGGAAACTGAGGTAAACAGGATTAAGTGACTTTCTGAGGTTCACAAGGAAAATTGCCCTGATGTTTTAGAACCAGAGGGCAAAATAGAGGTTGAAAGAATTCACTGTTCAACTCTTGAAAAAGATCCCCAAAAGAAAACTCTTAGGAATATTATAGCCAGCTTCTGGAGTTCCCAGATCAAGGAGAAAATATTACAAGCAGCCAGGAAGAAACAATTTGAATATTTTGGAAACACAATCAGGATAACACAGGATCTGGCAGCTTCTACACTGAGGGATCAAAGAGCTTGGAATATGATATTCCAGAGGTCAAAGGAGCTGGGATTAAAATCAAAAATCACCCACCCAGAAAAACTGAGTATAATGTTTCAGGGGAAAATATAGTCATTCAATGAAATAGGAGACTTTCCAGCTTTCCTGATGAAAAAACCAGAGTTGAATAGAAAATTTGACATTCAGATACAAGAAGCGAGAGAAACATGAGAAGGTAAACAGGGAAAAGAAATCATAAGAAACTTATCAAAGTTGAACTATTTACATTCCTACACGGAGAAACAATAATTGTAAATTATGAAACTTTTCTCAGTATGAGCATAGTTAAAGGAAATAGAAATGTGTCTGTGTGTGTGTATATGTATACATACATATAAATGTCCATATAAGAGTGTATATGTGCGTGTGAATACATATGTGAGTGTGTACAGGTATATATATATGTGTGTGTGTGTGTGTGTGTGTGTGTGTGTGTGTGTACAGGTATACATAGAGAGAGGACACAGTATCAATTGAATAGGAAGGGATGATATTTAAAAGGTGAAACTGAGAGGTGAGAGAGGAATATAATGAGAGGAGATGGGGAGAGAGAGAATGGGGTAAATTATGTCATATAGAAGAGGCAAGGGAAAACTGTTACAATGGAGGGAAAGAACAGGAAGGCAAAATAGAATGGATCAACCTTACTCTCATTGAATTTGGGTTAGGGAGGGAATGACACACACACTAAACAGGGTATCTTGCCCTACAGGAGAGTAGGGGGGAAGGGGATGAGAGGAGGGTGATAGAGGGGAGGGCAGGTTGGGAGGGGAGGGTAATTAGAAGCTCACTCTTTTTTTTTTTTTTTAAAGCAATTGGGGTTAAGTGCTCAAGTTTACACAATCAGTTATTTCTGGGTGTGGTGGTAAGTATCTGAGCCTGGATTTGATCCCAGGTTATCCCAACTCTGGGGCCGGTGCTCTTACTCACTTTGCCACCTGGCCACCCCTAAGCAATTGGGGTTAAGTAACTTGCTCAAGATTACACAACCCGGTGTTTCTGGGTGGGTGCTAAGTAGCCCAGATTCGATCCCAGGTTATCCCAACTCTGGAGCCGGTGCTCTTACTCACTGTGCTACCTGGCCACCCCTGAAGCACACACTTTTTGAAAAGGGACAGGGTCAAAGTAGAGAATAGAACAAGTTGGGAGCTGGATAGGATGGAGGGAAATATAGTCAGTCTTTTACAATATATCCACTATGGAAATGTTTTGCATAACTACACATGTACAACCTATACTGAATTGCTCATCTTCCCAGTAAGGGTGGGTGACAAGTGAGGAAGGGAAAGAAACTGGAATTCAAAGTTTTAAAATCAAATGTCTAAAAAAATATATATTATTTTAATTGTTATTTTTACATGCAACTGTGAAATAAGATATATAGGCATGGGGTATGAAGATCCATCTTGCCCTACTGGAAAGTTGGAGGGGGAATAGGGGAGGAGGTATACAGTGGGGTTGCTGTTTTGGGGTGGTGGGTAGGGGAAAAATGGGGAGAAAATTTGTAACTCAAAATCTTGTGGAAATGAATGACATAAACTAAAAATAAACCTAAAATTTAATTAAAAAAAAAGAAATTCCCCGTGGGTATATAATACATTTTCCCCATGTTTGCATCTTTTATCCAAATACCCTAAAGATTTTTGAAAAAATCAACAAACAGCATTTAAGGAGGCATAGAACCAGAAGACATTTTTCAGTCTGAGCCAACCTCTTGGGGAGGAGGCAAGGGGAATGATACAGGTGAAGACCCAACCTTGATATTCTCATCCTCTCCCCAAGCTAAGGAAGTCACAAATCTTCCCACCCTTCTTATTTCTCCAACCAATTCATTTAAAAAAGGAAAACAAAAGCAAAATACCAGTACTGGAAGATGTCATTAAGATGAGTCTTATTCCCACCCCCACCTCCCGAGCTAATGTTTCTCCCGGGCTATTGTTCCTTTAAAAATGACCCTGGCCTTGGCACAGAAAGGAACCCTGCTCCCATAAAAAACATTTTCCCACATTAAACAATTAAGAACACATTTTTGTTGTTATTGTCATTTTTTTTTTAAAAAGGAACTTGACCTCTGAGAAAACACTTTGCTAGAGTTTGGTTATGTTTTATTTTGTAGCTGTCCACCCAAATAAATAGGGTGAAGGGGAGTTAAGTGAGATGGATCAATTTGAATAGTACTTGATACTATCAAACAAGGGAGGATGTGAAATGAGCAAGTCACATACACTTAGAATAAACTTCAAATGCTCCCAACCTTCTATTCCTGGACTCTGTCTACTGATAAGTAGGGGCCTTTCCTCAAGCTTCAAGAGGCTCCTACCTGCCCAGTGCTCACCTACCTGCTGTTCTCCTTTCAGCCATAGTGACTCCCCGCTCAGACTTCCTTTCCTTTGGTTCTCCCCTTAGAACCCTCTTGTTCCTTGTTAAAGCACAATCCATTCATCTGATACCTACAGGGCCTTGGTTCTGTGATCGCAGTCCACAGATCTGACAGTTTAGAGTTGGAAGGGCCCTTGGAGATCATCTAACTCAACACCTTTATTTTACAAGAGATGAAAACTGAGGCTGAGAGAGAAGGTACTGATACAAAGTTAAACTGAACTGAAACCCAAGGTTGCTACCTCCTCTTCCAGCTTTCTTCCCACTATATCTGAGATTCCTAACTTTTTGTTTCATGGACCCCTTTGGCTTTCTGATAAAACCTATGGACCTCTTCTCAGGATAATTTTTTAAAAATTAAATTAATTTATTTTGAACTTAAGAAATGAAATAAGCATTTCCATAACATAGTAGAATAGAAAAAAGATGATTGTATATGAAACTGTAAATCTATTATGCATAACTTTTTCTTCCTTTTGAATATATAATAAAGTTATCATGAAAAGAATACTATTTTTTAAATAATGGAAAGAAATACCAAATTTCAGGCAAAGATTACTGAAAATAAAGGTGTATTTTTTTCTCATTTAAGTTTACAGACTCTCTTCCCCTTCCTCTGAAATCAATCCAAGAACAGCTTCAAGTTAAGAATTCATCCACAACACCAAATGGCCTCATCTTTCTAGACTTTGCCTCTCAGACGCTGTCTCCAACCTTGGCTCCTATGATACTTCCAAACCTTCTCATCCTTTCCTTATGGTTTCCTCTTATGTCCCCTCAAGGTAGGCTTCTCCTAAGATTTTGTTCTATTGCCTCCATTTTTCCCCCTGTAGATCTGTTTCTTCTTCTTTCTCCCAGTTCCTCACCTTTCTGAATGGTAACAGGTCTGTCTTTAGTGCTTCTCAGAAACAATGACCTGTCACTATCAGATTCAAGACAGAATTCCCTGACTCCAGCATCCATGCCTTTCTCTCTATCTCATTCAATGAACAGTCCCCAGGACCTTGCCTGACCCCTAAATTTTCTGGGTGATTTTTGACACCTCTCTGTATTCTTTTTTTTTGCTTTTTGGAGGGGGGAAGGCAGGGCAATTGGGGTTAAGTGACTTGCCTAAGGTCACACTGTAGTTTGTGTGTGTGTGTGTGTGTGTGTGTGTGTTGTGTCTAAGGTTGGATTTGAACTTGGGTCCTCCTGACTCCAGGGCTGGTGCTCTATTTACTATGCCACCTAGCAACCCCTGTCACTTTGTTTTTTTAAACTTTGTCTTGACAGAGCATAGAAACTTCAAAAAACTCACAAAGATCACCTGCAAATTAAAGCCATTGAAAAGAGGTGAAAACATAATAGAGTGATTATGATGAATAGTAATGCAACTTTCCAGTTTGGTTGTTTATATGTTAGAATCGTTATTTTTGATCTGAGTTTTGTCCAATTTAATTCAACCATTATTTATTGTCTGAATTTATTGACTGAATTGTCTATGTTTAAAGTACTGTGTTAAGTTATGACAATATGAAAAAGGAAATGAAATATCCCATCTCTCAAGAAGCACACATTTGGGGCCTTCAAGAAGATGGTGGAGTAGGTCAGAAAATTCCAGACTCCCCAAATTTCCTCCCCAATTAGACAAAACATTGCCACAAAATGAATGTAAAACAGTAAAAACAATAGGGTAAAGCAGCTGTCCTTGGAAGACAACTTGAAAGAACCTCAGAAGACATGACCTTCAGGGTCTGACCTGAGTGAAATGTAAACACTTTCTAATAATATAATGGGCGTGCACAGTTTTGATCCATATAGGCAAACAAAAATATGTACAAAATTAATTTCCTCAAGGGGAGCTCTCAAGGGGGCATGGGGAAAGGACATATTTTTTGAGATAACACCTGAACTGAGCTCTAAGATAAGTAGGAATTCTAAAAGGTGGAAGTGAAGAGGGAAAGCAAGCATTCCAGGAATTCCAGAATTCCAGGAATGGGGGAACTCCCTGTGCAAAAGTATGGAGATGAGAGATGGAACACTGTGGCTAGAAAGAGCAAGCAGGCAAAGTTGGCTTCAGCACAGATCACTGGTTTTCTTTTTATAGTGGTTTTTTTTTTCACTCTGCATCACTTCCTTGTCATAGTTCTATGATTTGTTCATATTTGTCTTTCCTTTCTAAAATAATGCCATTTTGTAACAAGCTTAGATTTTTTCCAAAAGTAAGAGAAATCACTTGTTTAGAATGAGGAAATGGACAGCAGATATGAAAAGTGAAATGGACTCAGTCTTCAAGAGAAAAAATTAGGGGGTCTTGGAACCCAGAATAGCATAAGGCCATATGAGAATTATCTAACTCATTCTGAAAACCATTCCCCAATAGATAGCTAGTTAAAGGATATAAATAGGTAATATTCAAAGGGAAAAAAAAATCCAAGCAATCAAAACCATATGAAAAAGCATTCCAAAATCCCTAATAATCAGAGAAATGCAAATGGAAGGTCCCACTTCACACTTGTCAGATTAGCAAAGATGACAAAAAAGGAAAATGACAGATGTTGGAGGGGCTTTGGGAAAACAGGCACACTGATATACTGTTGGCGAAAGTGTGTGAATTGATACAGCCATTCTGGAAAGCAGTTTGGAACTATGCCCAGAAAATCACCATATCAGGAATACCCTATGACTCAAAGATACCATTACTAAGTGTAATAACCCAAAGAAATAAAAGAAAGAGGAAAAGGACCCATAGGTACAAAAAAGATTTTTTGTGACTCTAGTCTTAGTAACTAAAAAACCTAGGAAATTAAGAGGATGTTTGCCTAGTAGAGAATGGTTAAAATATTATGGTATACAAATGTAATAGAATACTGTTACCCCATAAAATGAAAGGAACAGTTTAAGAGGAAACTGGGAATAGTTCTATTAATTGATACAGTGTGAAACGAACAGAACTAGGAGAGCAGTTTATACAATGACAAAATTATAGAAAAAAGCAATTTTGCTTTTTTCTTTAGAACTCTAAACAATGCAATGACAAACCACAATTCCAGAGGACTAGTGATGAAGCATGTTATTTACCTCCTGCTAGAGAGGTGATGAGTGCAAAATAAGATGTTCAATTTTGGACAAGGTCGACGCCAGGATTTATTTTGCTAAACTATGCATGTTTGTTACAAGAGTGTTCTTTTGTTCTTTTTTTCCCCGTTGTGGGAAAGAAAACAAGCACTTATAAAACAAATAAAAATGTAAAATTTAAATTACAAAAGACATCAGAGATATGGACTACTCCATGTGAGAGACACAATGCACAAGAAGTTAATATAATATAATATGATATCATATCACATGTCATAGCATATCATATAATATGATATAATGTAATATATAGGTTAATATAAACCCATGCACAAAGCCATCAGAGAAATGAGCTCCTCTTTATGTGAGAGAAAAGCTGAGAGGTGATTAGAAGGAAAGCTATTAAAACCAGTGCCCTCTTTCTGCAGAATTCTCTTCTATTTGCCCCTCTGATAATGAAAGAGGTGGGAGGGCAAAGGTGTCGGGAGGGAGGAGGAAAGAGAGAGGAAAGTACTTTTCCACCCCTGTCTGCAAGTCTGAACATGAGACATAATAACCAGTTAAAAAACAGGATCAAGGGGGAAACTCTCTGGGTTTCATCAAATAGTTTGGACAGAAAGCAGCAGTAAGACACACCCCAGGACACCTCTCCCTTGCCCCTTGACAGTTTGGAGTGGTCTGGTCCTGTCTCTGTCATATTGGGGACCCGTAGACAGGAGATGAGTCCCAAAGAGGAACTATTTACTTCTGCCCAGTGGGGTCACTCCCCACCAAAGTAAACATCACCAGGCCTTTCTGTAGTTTGTCTCGGATGTCTTCTTTAGCTGGGGCACACCTGGCAGCACAGGCATCATCAGCCCCTGACTGCATTCCTTTAGAAACCCAAACCAAACTGGTCATCAGGAAGGCAAGGCGGTTGGCTGTATTCCAGAAATGTAAACAATTGAAGCAATCATAATGCAGCAATTAGGCTTGTTAATTATATATTAGCAGGCTAATATAATCTTCTATTTTCCCCCTTCTAACTTGACTTTTTTTTTTCTTAAAGGGAAAAAAATAACTTCCTCAGTAATTCTGCTTCTACTTTTTAGCTTATGCTACTATAACTGGTCATCTCATAATAGGATAGAGAATAGGGACTGGACATGTGATTTTATTGCTATAGGCCTTCCCAGTGAGGAAACTCCTTCTGCCAGTGCAGGGCAGCACCATCTCTGCCTCTCAATTATTTGGGGCACTGAGAAGTCAATGGCCATTATGCGTCAAATGGAAGACTTGGACTTAGGTCTTCCTAAGCCTACAAGCAGTGATCTCTTCAAGGCCTGCTCTCTAACCACTACACCATACTCTCTCACTAATCATTTTGTTTGTGTTTTTTTGAGATCAGATTTCTCCCTATTCTCACCTAAGCTGCAAGTGCAGCAACCTTTCATGACCTGCTGCCACTAGTGATTGGCACAGAGACTTTGACATGTTCTATTTCCTGCCTGACCAGTCCGCAGTATTGGTGTGGGCATTCTATCACCTTAAGCCCACCACAGCTCAGAATGTCCAAACTCAAGTGATACATCAGCTTTAGTGTCCTGGTAGAAGGAATCACAGGCCTGACTTGCTCATTGGAAAAAAAAAATATGGAAAATTCTTTACTGTAGAAATTCTTGACTTTTTCTTTGTCATAGGCCTTTTGTCAGTCTGATGAAACCTAGTGCACCTGTGTTTCATTGCCTACATTCATAATTAAATAAATACTAAATTTCAGTCAAATATTAGTGAAAATTAAGATGCAATTATTTCTTATCTAAGTTCACAGACTGTCACCCCTCTCCTCATTCTGTCTACAGATCCCAGTTTAGGAACCATTGCTTTAATGTGAGACTAGAGGGCAGGTAGCATTGGAATTCCCTAACACAACACATTCATAAACATTTCTGACACATCCACTAAAGTTCTAATCTATTGGTTGATCATGGAACATTATTGACTTTTAGTTCTTTAAGGCTCTTCTTGTGAAGCACACTACTCTTATAGGTCCTGCAAGGTTTTGAGTACCAGTAGATTCATAACAAGGGTGGCACAACCAGAACTTTGGCCTAGGATGCCAAAATTTAGATTCCTAGGATCCCATGATTCCTGGTCTTGAAACCACACCACATAGACTAACTATTCCTTTCCTTTCACACTCAAGGTCAGTTTTCAGCTGGAGGGTCATGGAGGGAGTAGGGTGCAGTGTGGACAAATGATTCCAAAAGATCTAAAAAATATTTAACTTAAAATATTATTTCTGTCTTTCCCCAGTTTATCCCTTATGTCAAAAAGGTTGCTGAAGTCACCTTTTAATGGTCATGGTATAGTGGAAAGATTATTGGATTTGGAGTCAGGGCCTGAGGACTTGAGTTCAAACCTTGGCTCTGCCACCTGTTCAAGCATGGGAGAGTCACTTAACTACTCTGCTTTCATTTTCCCACACTTCTTGATGTTTCTCAGCACTAGAGAAAGTTGCTGAATTAATAGCTAACATCCAGGAGGACCTGAGTTCAAATGTGGCCTCAGACACTTAACACAAAAACTAGTCATGTGACCTTGGGCAAGTCACTTAACCCCAATTTGCCTTCCCCACTCCAAAAAAAAAAAAAGCAAAAAAAAATAGCTAACATCCATATGACACTTTATTTATTTATTTATTTTGCTTTTTGGAGGGCAATTGTGGTTAAGTAATTTGCCCAAGGTTACACGGCTAGTTTTTTTTGTGTGTGAGTGTTAAGTGTCTGAGGCCAGAACCAAACTCGGGTCCTCCTGACTCCGGGACCAGCGCTTTACTCACTGTGCCACCTAGCCACCCCCATATGACACTTTAAGTTATGCAAAATGCTTTATAGTATTCTCTCATTTGATCTTGACAATGATACTGTATGAGTTAGGGTTCATTATTTTTGCCATTTTACTACTTTATTGCTTTATATTGCTTTATCATTCTACTGTTCCTTTGAATTGCACTGTGCTCCTCATGCTGCCTATGCCCAGTTATGTGAGCAATTGCCTTTTGGTTGGTTTTCACTGTGATTAGACATAACCTGGTGCTAATGAGGAAATGTCCATGGGTTTCCATACCCAGATGAGGTGAGTTATTCTAATCCAAGAAGTATTTGTTAGTATAGACTGTTCGCTTAGCACTGTGCTTGGTAAGACACATGAGGAGACGTGGTCCTGGCTTGGAGGAACTTAAGACTACACAGTTGAGGAAACAAAGCAGATGTACATCCCACATACTTTGAGCTTCACTTTGGCTTTTCCCCTGCATCTTAGCCACTATATTGGAAGTTTGAAGAGCTTTTGGTATTCTTCCCTCTTACATTCAGAGACACCCATCTCTTAGAACTGTGCCTTTGGCAATAAAGACCATGGATCTTTAGAGCTCAAATGGACCTCAGAAACCATCTAATCTTCTGTCCCCTCAATTTTATAAATGAGGAAACCAAGGCCCAGAAAGTTAAGTGACTTGTCCACAGTCACACAGACAGTAAAAAATATAGGGTTTGAACCCAGGTCCACTGACTTCAGTTTCCACTCTATTACTGCTGTGGATTAGGTAAGAGAGGGTAGATGGGTCAACTAGCATACCTTCTAGAAAAGCAACTGAAAGTATGTATCTTACTGTTGGTGAATCAATAGGTATCACTTTTCTCATTAGTAAACATGATAATTTATGAATAAAACAACATTGGTATCTCACTTTGGTAGCAGTGAGTGGGATGGACTAGACTGGGCAAAGAGTTAAAGCAGGGAGGGCCATTAGGGGTTGCACTGGAATAATCTAGGCTGAGGTGATGAAGGCTTGACCTGAGGCCTTCTATCAGACAAAAGGAACAAAGTAAAAAGATGAAAAAAGAGTAGTAACACAGAGAAGAGGGTGAGAAATCAAAGTGCTCTTAGTCCCTCCTTGCCCCTCACTCCCTGTTTCTCCCTCTGGCTCCAACTCAACAAAGGAGCTTCACTTACCTGGGGATGATGGTTTTTTCTGATCCAGGAAATCCTAGGATGGAACCTGAGAAGCAGAGCTGGGCAGGCTTTTCATAGCCAGAAAAAGAGCCAGAAAGCATTAAGGAAAGAAGACTTCCTAAAAGGTCATTCTCTTCATTCTCTTGCCTATGGACGGGACCATTCCACATACTCGTCTGGCTCACTCTAGGAGCCCAATAAGCACTGGAAAATGTGTCAGGATCAGCCTAGGCAGCAAGTGGCCAAATGCCTTCCTCTGAGGCACCTCTTTAGAGGCAGAATGTTTCTGATATTCTTCCTTCCTGATGGGGGTCTCTTCTACCCCATCATAGAAGGAACCTGGTCATGAATATGCTACATCCTGGGCAAATTTGAAGGTAAGTGAATGAAAATAGGCTAATTTATAAGTATTTGAATAAAGATGACAGGCTCAATCCTCTTCAGTCATCTGACTTACCATCTTTTCAGCAAATGAAGTATTTGGCCTTCCAGTGTTTCCTTTAATTAAGAGGGAATTGAGGAGATATCTAGCCACCTCTACATCTGTATGTAGATAGAAACCAAGCAAAAAGTATTTATCATGTGTCTGCTATGTACCAGGCACTGTGTTGGGTGTCAGGGGACAAGTACAATGAATGAAATAATCCCTACCCTCAAGGAATTTACATTTTAATAGGAGAGACATCAAGGACATATCTAAAAATATAGAACGCACAAAACTAATTACAAAGTAGTTAAATACAAGATAGTTTGGCAGAATGGGCACTGGAAGTTAAGGGTATCAGAAAAGATTTTCTGTTGAAGGTGGGGCTAGACCTTTGGCTTGAAAGGGACTCAATAAAACAGAGTGAGGAAGAAATGCATGGCCAGTGTTGGGGAGATGGGAAATATATGTTTGAGGAACAAAGAGAAGGTTTATTTATCTGGATTGTATAGTGCAGGAAGGGGCTGTAATACGCAATAATAAAGCTGGAAAAATCGTTGGGGCCATGTTTGAAGGACTGTGGAGGCAAAATAGAGGAGTTCCTATTTGATTCTAGAGACTATATGAAACTATTGGAGTTGATTGAGTAGGGGAATGATATGATCAGATCTGTATTTAAGGAAAATCACTTTGGTAGTAATGGTAGTAGATGGACTAGTCTGCGCAAAGAGTTAAAGCAGAGAGGGCCATTAGGGGTTGCACTGGAAGGTGATGAAGGCTTGACCTGAGGCCATATGCTGGAGATATTTAGGAGGTAAAAACTGCAGGATTTGACAACTGATTGTGTATGTGGGGCAAAGGAAAGTGAGGGGACAAGGATAATGCCATGGTTATGAATTGGTGGAAGAATGATGGTATCTTGGATAGAAATAGGTTGGATTTGGAGGACAGAAAAAAATAATGAATTCTGTCTTGGGCATGTCAGGTTTGAGATGCCTTCAAGACATCCAGTTTAAAATATCCAAAAGGCAATTGGCAATTTGAGATTAGAGTTCAGGGGAGAGACTGGGGCTAGCTACCTAGATCAACAGTGAGATAATGAAGACCATGACAACTAATGAGGTGACAGATGGACAGATAAATAGAGATGCAGAGAGAAGAGGTAGACAGACAAACAGGTAGACGGAGGCAGAGAGAGAAGTGGAGAGACAGAGAGGCAGGTAGAGGCAGAGAGTCTGTGTGTTAATAGGAAGAAGAGAAATGGGCCTATGAAAGAAGCTTGAGAAACAGTGACATGATATGTATGACAAACCAGCAAAGAGGTTTGAAAATGAGTTATTAGGCAGGTAGGAGGACAGCCAGGAGAAAGTTGTATCTCAAAAACCCACAAAGGACAGAGTAATCAGGAGGTGTGGGTAGCCAACAATATCAGAAGCAGTATGGTGCTAGTAAGGCTGAGAAGGATGGGGATTTTTAAAAAAAGACCATAAGATTTGGCAATTAAGAAACCATTAGTAACTTTGAAATGAGCATTTTTAGTTGTGATGAAATCAGAAGCCATATTACAAAGGGGTGAGAAGTGAAAGGAGAAGAAGTGTCAGCAACTGTAAACAGATTTGTCAGGGAGTTTGGCTTAGAAAGGAGAGATGGGACAGGACTTTGAGGGGATGATAGATGTTCTGTAACTCAAGTCCATTCTTTGGTAGTTTAGATTCAATACTGAAACAAAGTAAGACAAGTCATCTAAGTGAATATTTATTTGGTCATAGCAGGAGAAGGATAAGCCACAAGGATAAGCATTGAGGACACCTTGAGTTAATTCAGCTAAGTGAAGTATTCATTACACATGATCCCATCAGCTAAGCATCTCCAACATCTCATAGATACTTTGTATTCAAGCAAAGCAAGGTCACCAATTTGAATCCTTAGTTTCCTCAGCCAACCAAGTTTCAAGGAATGTCTCAATACCTTTTAAGGAAAAACTAGTCTAATCTGCAAGAGGGATATTGCTCCTACAACTGTAGGGTCTAGTGAAGGTTTTTTTTAAGCATGGGGAAGACTTGGGCATGTTTAATGACAGGAGAGAAGGAACTAGAAAATAGGAAGAAACTGAAGTTTAGAAAGAGAGGGGATAATGATCAAGACCGCAACTTGTTGGAAAAAACAGAAAGATACAGTATCTAGAACATATGTGGAGAGGTTGACCTTGGCAAGGAAAAGGATCACCTCATGGTCAGATCCCGAGGATCACTTCATGGTTAGATCCCAGGGGAAATGAGGAGAGGTTAAGGATGACCATAAAGGAATGAAGAAAAGGAGATGAGAGAGAACTCATATTGGATAGCCTCAAGTTTCTCCGTAAAGTAAGAGTCAACATCCTGAGTTGAGCGAAAGGAGGAAAGAGATGTAGGACACTTGAAGAAGAAGAGGTTTGTAGACATTTTTCAGGGAGGGAGATAGAGAACAAATTGGGAAAGGATAAAAGGATTGCTTTGATGCAGTGACAGTCCAGTTGAAGCAAGATAGCATGAATTTATTTATTCCCAGGCAGTTCTGTTTTATGACTTCCTCTAGCTCTGTCCAGCAGCATGTGAGGAGGAGCAGTAGAGGCAGATGGAAGGAGAAGACCAGGTCTGAGGTTTTACAAGGAATGAGCAATGATGGGACAAATATTAAGGGATTCAAGTATAGAGAATACTGCAGAATGTAATTGGATATGTATTATGGGTTGATTGAAAAGGGAGGGAAGTGTAGCCCAATGAGGGGAGAGATGGGGAATAATTATCTGGGAAAGTACTGTGAGTGGAGGGATTAGAGGGAACAATGAAGATGGAGAATGGGTTTAGGAGGGGTGAGACCTAAGGAGACATGAAATGACAGAAGATTATGCTCAGATAGAGGAATGTTAAGAGTTTTTAAATAGTGGGTTAGATCACTTGTGGGTAATGGTGAGATCAAGTGTATGACCATTATTGTGTGACTGATGGGTGAAGGGGTAGGTCACGGGATTTAAGGACACTAAGGAATTGAGAGGTTAGGGGAATTGAAGGGGCATCAATGTGGATGTTTAAATCCCTTAAGATAAAGGCAAGAGTTGCAGAGGAGAGGAAGACAATGAGCTAGGTGCTGAATTCCTTAAGAAAGGCAGGAAAATGTCCTGGGGGCTGGCATATAACAGCCATAACAATCTGTCTCAGATGCACAGTTTTTATTCTATGAATGTCAAAGGAAGAGAGTTTGCTGAGCGTTTGTGGGTAAAAGGAGGGTCAGGAAGTGCAGTGGGGACTACCCTAACTCCTCAAAGGTCAGAGATGTCTGGAACAATGAGTGATGATAGAGTTGGTGGTGTATGTGTGTGTGTGTGGGGGGGGGGTAGAAGGGGCAATAATGAATTGGTTCCATGAAGTAAAGAATGTGAGAGAAAAAGGAATCTCTAAAGAGTTGGAGACCTACCTTGGATATCCTTTTGTTTTTCATTGTTGCATGAAATGCAGCAAAATATTGTCAGGTCAAGAAGTCTTATTTGGAGGTTGGCACATGGTGCTATCTGGGTCTTTCTCATACCAAGGCCAGCACTCTATCCATTACATTAAATCATATTCATTACATCCATACTCTGCCACCTATGCTAGAGTCCATAATAGACTCCAGATATGGGACATGCCGTTCATGTTCCCTGTTTTATGTCCCCAGACAGAAGATACCAGGTACCAAATACTAAGTTGTGCTTTCTCCAGCAAGGATCAGTTGAAGCTGCTTCTGCTGCTATTTAGTTGTTTAAGTTGTGTCCTATTCTTTGTGAGTAGGGTCTTTTTGGGTCTTCTTGGGGTCTTTTTGGTAGAGATACTGGAGTCTTGTTGCTATTTCCTTCTCCAGCACATTTTATAGATGAGGAAACTGAGGCAAACAGGGTTAAGTGACTTGCCCAGGGTCACCCAGCTAGTAAGTGTCTGAGGCCAGGTCTTCTTGACTCCAGGGCCTGGAGCTCTATCTGATGTACCAGCTAACTGCTCCATTGCTGTTGCTCCAAAGGTGAAAAACACAAGATTCAAAGTAGGCCTCCAACACATACTAACTGTGTGACATTAGGCAAGCCATTTAATCTCTTTGAGCCTCAGTTTCCTCATCAATCATATGGGGGATTTACAAAAAGGAAGCAAATAGAGTTGGCAAACTATGAACCAATGACTTTGACTTCTGGTTGATAGCAAGAATCCCAGGGTTCATCTGACAACTAGAGGCGTTGAGCTAACGCTCTTGATCCTGTGATGAGATCAACAAGCAGTAGCCTTGGAAGTTCAGACCTCACTTGTAACTCATCAGTTCTCAATTGTTTGTCTCAACAGTTCCAGCTAACACCGTGGAGGAAATCTTGGAGGAAGAAGGACTATCATCACGGAAGCACAAGAGGGACTGCAGTGATGAGGTTTTCAGAGCAAAAAGTGTGGGTCTTATATTACTGAAGCCCATTCAGAGAGTAAGACCCAAGACAGTAATTTTCCATTTTCTTTCTCTTCTTTCTTTTCCTATCTTCTGAGGTATATGCCTGATGTTTCTCCATGGGAGACATTTCTATTTCTTTAAAAAAAAATGTTTGCCTTTTTGGCTACTTTGTCACTTAAACTAGCAATTGTTATCAATATTAACATCCACTGCATTATTAATCTAATGTGTCATCATTCAAATGCAGCAGAGAAGAGGTGATTGGAAGAAAGCTTCCCAGGAGAAGACAGAGAGATTTAAAACTGGTATTTTGCCTGACTTCATTCTTTGGCTGGGGGCTCAGAAAACAAAATAAAACTATTCATTCAATTTTGTCCTTTCAAGAGCAGAGTGATTACTTATTTTAGGGTCCTTCCCCAGGAAAAGAGAAGCAGTGACTAGAATGGCTCAATTATCTGGGCTGGTACTGAAGTAAGACTTCTGCCATTTTAATTCCCATTGTTTCTTGTAGGTTCTATTTGGAAGGAAAGTCATTGCTCCAGAAGGGTAAAAATCAAGAGAGTACCTGGGAGGAAAGTCTTACCCAGGAGGAAAGAGTAACTTGCCCACCAAAAGGTACAGTCAAGTGACTGGCAGCCTTGTTTCTTCACTCACCAGAATTGAATCCATGACATCACTGCTATAAAGAACTTTTGATGAGGAAATTTCCTCTATCAATGTGAAAAATTTAATGTCTTAGAGAGTTGCCAGAGATAGTGGATAGAGAGCAGGCATCAGAGGAAGGAGGGCCCAGGTTCAAGGCATTATTCTGACACCTTTTGGCTATTGGACCTTGGTCAGGTCATTTTACAAGTCTCCCTGAAGGGGAAGTAGGGAACAATTTAAACCTTCCTGAATACCTGTTGGCCAGTCTATAAATGAGGGGCTATCACTGACACCTTCCAGGGGATTTAATAACCCTCTCAGTTGCTTTAAAAAAAGCCCCGAATTTGACATGTCAGTGTTAAAAGACTAGGTCAAAGGCTATGCACATAATAGGTATGTAGTTCCGTTTTTGCTGGTGAATTTCAGTAATCTAGCAATCACTGAAAGATGAAAAACTTCGATTTCTGTCCTAGTTTGTGAGAAGACATGCTGTTTTAACTCCAAATGCCTTCATGGTTTCCTTAAATAATAAAATTAACTTGGGTTCACTGGTTCTGGAATCTTGTTACATCCAAGGGCTAAATTGTCTTGAAGGAATGAAATGGGTGTGTGTGTAAAATGTATTTTTTTGAGGCAGATCCAAAATTGTGCATATTTTAAATGTCTCTTTCCATCCAATTCTCATGATAAATTCCATATATTTGACCTAGTTCTTCTTTGCTGTGGTTTAATCTTTCATTTCTGTCATTGTAGAACTTGGAGTTACAAAGACCTAAATTCAAATTCTGCCTCAGACACGTACTAGCTGTGTGACCCTGGGCAAATCATTTAACCTCTTCCAGACTCAGTTACCTCAACTATAAAATAAAGGGGTTAGGTCTGATATCTTCTAAGGTCCCTTATACCTCTAAATCTATGACTATGACTCAAAAGTCCTTCAAAGATATGACCTTAGGTTTAGTGGCAGCTAGGTGGATAGGAGGGACAGGGCCTGGAGTCAGGAAGACCTGAGTACAGACACTTACTAGCTATGTGGCCCTGGATAAGTCACTTAACTCTGCCTCAATTTCCTCAATCTGTAAAAAGGGGCTAATAATAGCACCTACCACTCAGAGTAGTTGTAAGGATCAAATGAAATATTTGTAAAGTGCTTAGCACAGTGCCTGATACATAAAAGATGCTTAATAAATGAATGATGTTTATGAATCTGGGTATATTAGAAGCTTGTTGATGAAGCTCTGGGGTGATAGTTATTATTGTGGTGGTGGTAGTTGTGGTTGTTGTTGTCGGCAGCTAGGTGGTGAGTTGGATAGAGCACTGAGCCTGGAGTCAGAAAGACCTGAGTTCAAATTTGGCCTCAGACACTTACTATCCATGTGATCCTGAACAAGTCAATTAACCTTGTTTGCCTCAGTTTCCTCATCTGTAAAATCAGCTGAAAAAGGAAATGGCAAACCACTCCAGTATCAAGATGGGGTCATAAAGAGTTAGACATGACTGAAAAAAACCAGCAACAAAAACATCAAAGGTTTGTCAATAAAGCTCTGGGATCATAGAGAAAAATTTAGAATTTCATCAAGAAGTGATCTTGGAGAGATTAGAAGAAAAGTAGAAAACTGAGAAAAAATTACAACATATTTCTCTGATTATGCCTCTATTCAGAAACATGGAGAACTGAGTCAAATTTATAAAAATACAAGTCATTCCCCAACTGATAAATGGTGAAAGGATATGAACAGGCAGTTTTCAGATGAAGAAATTAAAGCTATCTATAGTCACGTGAAAAGATGCTCTGAATCACTAGTGATTAGAGAAATGCAAATTAAAACAACTAAGAGGTACCACATCACACCTATCAGATTGGCTAAAATGACAAAACAGGAAAATGATAAATGTTAAAGAAGTTGTAGGAAAAATGGAAAACTAATGCATTGTTGGCAAACTTGTGAACTGAACCAACCATTCTGGAGAGCAATTTGGAACTATGCCCAAAGGGCTATAAAAATATTCATACCCTTTGATGCAGCAATACCACTTCTAGGTCTGTATCCCAAAGAAATCATAAAAATGGGAAAATATTTTACAAAAATATTTATAGCAGCTCTTTTTGTGGTGGTTGAGAATTGGTAATTGAGGGAATGACCATCAATTGGGAAATGGCTGAACAAGTTGTGGTATATGAATGTACTAGAATACTATTGTGCTCTAAGAAATGATGAGCAGAAGGACTTCAGAAAAACCTGAAAAGACATGACCTGATGCTGAGGGAAGTGAGCAGAACCAGGAGAACATTGTCTATAGTAACAGCAACATTGTATGAAGACCAACTTTGGTAGACTTAGCTCTTCTCAGCAATGCAATGATCTTAGACAATTCCAAAAGACTCATAATGGAAAATGCTATACAAATCCAGAGAAAGAACTATGGAGTCTGAAGGCAGAACAAAGCATACTATTTTCTTTTTTGTTTTATTTTTGTTTTTTTCTTTCTTGTGGTTTCCCCCTTTGTTTCTGATTCTTGACTAATGTAGAAACATATTTAATATGATTGTACATGTATAGCTTATATCTTGGGAAGGGAGAGTAAATTTAGAACTCAAAATCTTATAAAAGTGAATGTTGAAAACTAAAAATAAGTCAACTAATTAATTTTAAAAACACTTAAATGAACTGATGCAAATTGAAGTGAGCAGAACTAGGAAAAGCAGGAAAACATTGTACACAGTAACTGTATAATAATCAGCTGTGAATGTCTTAGCTATTCTCAGCAATGCAAAAATCTAAGACAATTCTGAAAGACCTATGTGACCCACCTCCAAAGAAAGAACTGATAAGAGTTTGAATGCAGATCAAAGCATATTTTTAAAAGCTTTTTTTTGATCTGTGTCTTCTTTTGCAACATGGAAATAATGTTTTGTGGGATCTCACATGGATAATCTTTATCAAATTGCTTACCTTCTCAAGGCAGGGAAGGAGAGAAAGGTAGGGAAAGAATTTGGGACTCAAAACTTTAAAAAAAATAAATACTAAAAATTGTTTTTACATGTAATTGGGGGAAAAAAGTGATCTTGGATATCACTTAAAGATTAATTCTGATCCAACCATCTCATTTTATAGATGAAGAAACTAAAGTGAAATTATTTACCCAGAAAGATAACAAGTCATAGAAGTGAGATAAGAACTCAGATCCTTTGATTCTGAGAGTCAGGGTTCTTTGCACAATACCAAGCAAAGCAATGAGTTCATGGTAGATAAAGAGTGGTGGCAGGAACTGAGCTCATATGGAAGCATGGATTTGTAAGGTAGAAAGGCAAATATGGACCAGGAACAAGAAGGTAGAGATGTAGACTGGGAGACAGCCTGAAGCATTTGACTTCCTTTTCAGCAGATGGGTGCTCCCCCTTCCAGAGACCATAAGTAGACCTCACAAAAGTTAAGAAGGAAGTGTCCAATTCTGTCTAAGTCACTGCACCCATGCAACTGGTAGCCAGCCAAACAAGTAGGCAAATGGTTTCCTTGCTCTTTCCCCTTGATGAATATATAGGAGGAGCCATTTCTCTTATAGTGTGAATCTCATTTTATGCAGCTGTACTCAAAGAGGAACTAGAAACTGATACTACAATATGCTTCCCATCTCTCTACAAAAATGTCCACCTCAAGAAAGCCTTCTGGAACGTCCCCTTAAAGAGCCCTCACTATAAGCTGATGGCTGTGCTGTGGTGCATACATCAGGTAGATGTACTCACTAGATTCGGCTATGGAGTCAAAACCATGTTATAAATTAACATTTGACTCAGGGACACACACCAGGCTACAGCAGGCAAAACCGACACACCATCAGAGGCCAGGCAGAGTGGAAGATTTTCACTGGCTTTGTTAAGTTCTGGGAATGAGAAAACCACCACGAGGAAGGCTCATGTTCTGATTTTGGATTCCATGTATCATTATACTCTAGACTAAGCTAAAACTATGCATGCAACTGTTGGCTATTGTTGCAATTAAGAGGTGACTTGAGTCTGCTCTAGATCTTAAAAAATAATTTAAATGTTTTCAAGTAGGAAAATACATTTTTTCCTCTCTCCCATCATTTCCATTTTTTAAAACAAGGATAACAAAACCCAAGTAACAAATGTGCATTGTCAAGTGAAACAAACTTCTACATTGGCCACGTCCAAAAAATATGTGTCTAATTCTGCACCCTGAGTCTATCACCTCTCTGCCAGAAGGTGGGTAGCCTGCTTCTTCTTTAGTCCTCTAGAATTATGGTTGGTTATTGCATCAATGAAAGTCCTTAAACTTTTCAAAGTTTTTTTTTATAGCATTGTTATAAATTAATGTCCTGGTTCTTCTCATTTCATGCTACATCAGTTCATACAACTCTTCCCAGGTTTCCATGAAACCTTTTGTCATTCTTATGGCACCATAATATTCCTTTAAATCCATATACCACCTACCTATGGGTACCTACCATCTGCTATAGATTTGTAGTAATATAGGATAGGTGGGAAGAGACCTCCTTAGTGAAGTCTTCCCTCATTCACCCAGCTGAGAGTGTTCTGTCTTTCTCAACATTTCTAGAGTGCTTTGTCTGAATCTTTAACTGCTTCAGCCACGGATTCCTACATATTTTCTTTATCCATCCATTTCTCAAGCAAGCAACAAGCATTTAAATGTCTAATATGAAGCATCATATGCCCTTACAGAGTTTACATTTTAAAGGAGACCATGTGCACACATGTAAGTGTAATGGGGGTGATCAGGGCAGTCTCTTGCTCTCCCTGCCTAACTTACTTTTCCCCAGAGCTGAGCATGCACCTTGGCCTCTTCTGGTAAGCAAGCCCATTGTTTTATTTTTTTTTTTAAAGCAATCAGGGTTAAGTAACTTGCTCAAGGTTACACAGCCAGTTATTTCTGGGTGTGGTGCTGAGTATCTGAGCCTGGATTTGATCCAGGTCATCCTGACACTGGAGCTGGTGCTCTTACTCGCTGAGCCACCTGGCCACCCAAACAAGCCCATTGTTAAAGGACACGTACAGTCAGAGATTTCTGCTTGCTTCTCTGACTGGACTGTATCAAAAATGAGTGGTGTCTGAGTGGGAAGAGCTGCCTTCTCAGTAGACTTTAAAAGTGGAGACAATGTAGAGGATCATAAATTTAGGGTTACAAGAGAGCTTAGAGGCTAGTGAGTCCAGCCCTTCTGGAACATAAGGATCAGACAATCTGCCTAAATTGTATAACGAATAAGCGTCTGAGCTGAGAGTTGACCCCAAGCCTGTCTTGACTTCAAAGTCTAATGCCCTATTTACCATAAAATATTGTTTTTCTTTCACTATTTTTCTCTCTCTTCCATTCGTCAATAATGTCTAACATTTGTATAATATTTTAAAGTTTAAAAAAAGTGCTTTGCATATTATACCATTTGAACCTTACAACAGCCCTGTGAAGCTGGTGCTATAATTATTCCCATTTTATAGATGAAGAAACCAACTTGCTCGCACTGACACTGAAGCAGCAGCAGGAGTCTAATTTACATCTTCCTGAATCTGAGTCCAAGCCTCCATCCCTCTGTTTGCCCCCTTGTTGTGTATCGCGCATGTTAGGATTCTGACACCTTTTTATCTCCACTCCCTGACTTCTCAGCAGTTATAATGCCTGCTCTCAATGTCAGTTAAGGGCAAGAACTTGTCCAGGTAGAGCTCAAATCTCTGGCTGCTTTATTTGCTTCATGTTTCTTCTTCTAAGTGCAGATGACTGATAACAATCCTGAGATGGATATTCCTAGCTGGGGTGGAAATCCTATAAAACTGAGAGTTCAAGGTCCAAAGGTTGGGCTCTTAAATAATTTCTTAAAGGAAGATGAGCCTAAAGAGAATGTTGTGACTTACCAGAAAATAGGGACCTTGTGTGAATGGCTTAGAAAGGGTACAGATGGTATGAAGGTAAAATGCCTTTTCAACAATACCACAAAATATTGCCTTTTGTGACATTTTAAGTATTAGCCTCCAAGAGAGTATAATAGGAACTAGAGGTAGATTTTGTCATTCTTTAAATATTTGTTGGTAATTATGAATCTTTCTGTGTTTTGAGTAGGCAGCTAGGTGGGACAGTGGGTAGAGTACTGGGATTGGATTCAGGAAGATCTGAGTTCAAATCCAGCCTCAGGTGTTTATTAACTGTGTGACCCTAGCCAAGTCTCTTAACTGCTGTCTGTTTCAATTTCCTCACCCATAAAAAAAGGGAACTATAATAGCACAAACCTCCTAGCATTGTTGTGAAGATTAAATGAAATAACATGTAAATTACTTTGCAAATTTTTAAGTGCTATGTACATGCTAGCTATTGTTATTGTTATTTATGTTGTGATGAAAGAAATAAATAGCTGTCCTCTACCTGATTGATTTTGTACCTTGAGTGACTTTAAGAAAGGTATTTCCATTAATCCCTTTTAGGAAGACCCTATATATGAACCGGACCTAAAATTTATTTGAAAGATTATCCCTTCCTTTTTGTGGGGAGGGAGTGAAAGGGTGGTGATAGTAATAGTGTGTAATGATCCAGAGACAATGAGAGAAATATTGACCCCTCTTCTTTAGAGGTCAAGCTCCCTCAGGGACTGAAATAGTCTGCATGAGCCCAGACCTAGGGCCTCTTAGTGTGAAGGGACAACCCATCATTAACCCATGTCACTTAACTCATTGGTATGCCTAGATAACTGAGGAATTCTGTATTGCCAGAGGATATACCCTCATAAGTCTGAAAACAAATGAAGAACTGAGACCACTAAAGTAATTTTAAAAAACAGCTGGGAGAATCAGGACAAACCTCATGGTCAAGGTAACCCTTAAGCTGAAATCTGAAGGAAGCTAGAGATTTTAAGATGTAGAATGTTAATTCCATAGATGGGAGATGGAGTGCTGTGTGTAAGGAATAGCAAGAAAGCCAGTTTGATAGTACTTTACTGTGTGTATTATATATAATGTATATATATATATTACATATGTGTATGTGTGCATGTATGTATATTTCTTTCCTAGCAGAAGAGCAATAAGGTGGTACAATAGATAGGGTACTGGGTCTAAAGTCAGGAAGACTCATCTTACTGAGTTCAAATTTGGCTTCAGATACTTGCTAGCTTTGTGACCCTGGGCAAGTCATTTAACACTGTTTGCCTCAGTTTCCTCATCTATCAAATGAACTGGAGAAGGAAATGGCAAACAACTGAAGTATCTTTGCCAAGAAATCTGGCATCAGACCCTTACTGGCTGTGTGACCCCGGGCAAGCCATTTAACCTTGCTTGCCTCAGTTTCCTCATCTAACAAATGAGCTAGAGAAGGGAATGGCAAACTACTCCAGTATCATTGCCAAGAAAACTCCCAATGGGATCACAAAGAATCAGACATAACTGAAAAATGACTGAACAAAGCAAAACAGCAGTTCCATGACTATGAGTTTTTAAAATCTTTGTGTCCCTAGCACCTTGAAGGTAGCAGGTAAATCCTGATGAAATAAATAGGAGAGGTACAAGCAAAGGAGGGGAAAATGACTCCCATTGAAGCTGCTTCCAAACTTATCATCTGGAAAGTTTTTCTTGGTTTAGTCTGAAGCTTTCCTTTTAACCTAAATCATTCCTGCTACCATCTAATTTGAATTCCTTTTTATGGGCAATTCAGAACAATCAATTACTACTCATCTTATCTGATAATGCCTTTTATTCATTTAATAAACTTTTAGTAAGAGTCCATTATGTGACAACCTCCTCTATTCAAACTTCCACCTATTTACAAACAACACTATCATAACCGAGAGATTCCCCTTCCACATTAAACATTCTTCATTACTCAACTCTCTCTCTCTCTCATGGATATTATATTTTGAGAAACTACTTTAATAAAACACTTACTTGGACCTAATCTGAGTTCTGAGAAAGACTACAGGGCTCACCCACCATGAGATACTAATTAATAAATTCCTCTAATTTGTTGAGTAGTAAAAAAAATTAAAAAGCTGCCCATACAATCTTCCTTTGAAAATGACAATTCTGCAATAGAAGCTCTGCCCACTCTTAAGAACACCGAGTCTCCGAAACCATTTATCCTCTCTTGAGTGCTAAAAACTCCATGGAAGTTACAAAATTTGGCTTCTAATTCACTCACTTAGTATTTCAGTTAAGTATTCTTGGGTGCCCCTTTTTGCCTCCCCCTCTCTCCTGCTTCTGTGCATCTGGACTTCCCCATTCCTGAGAATGAAAGTGACTTGTAAATTGGTGTTCCCACCCTTCTGTGATGTCTAAAAAGACATGTTAGATTTTTCTGGGCAAAAAAAAAAAAAAGATTAATAGAGCTTCCTTAGTGCCTATGAAACTATTTAACCATGAATGATGAGTAACAGAATCATTAGGTCAAAAAAGGCAGGGTAATACACTCAAGAAATCTGGATTGAGCCTTGCTCTGACACTTACTGACTGCATGAACATAGGCAAGTCTCTTAACTTCTCTGAGCCTCAGTTTCCCCATTTGTAAATGTGATATCTCAAACTATCTATATAATAGACCAGAGGGAGCTTACTTTCTCGCACTAAGGAGCTCCAGTTCTGGGTTTGAGTGGATTAGGTTCATTACTGGAGAAGCCTGGCCTCTAAAGAGGAGGAACAGGCTTTATGTTTTTCCCCTCACACTCTTTGAATCCTTATGTTCCCAAACAAAATATCAGGGAAAAAAAATCACTTAAAGTTCAGATTCGGCTCATGTCTAGAGTAAGCTCAGAAAGGATCAAAAGAGTCTGTTCCAGAAAGGCATTCCATGTAAATAGTAGATCAGATAGGGCAGTAATTTATTTCTTCCACAAGGGAATGTGCTTAAAACATAGAACACTAATAAGAATTCATTGACAATGACTTAAAACATGAAACAGTAATCTATAACTACTCTCCCAGGAAGCTGATACTTAAAACATCAAAACACGAAACATGTTGAGGTACTGCTGAAGAGACATTTCAATTTCAATTTTGTACTTCCCTGTCCAGATAATTCCCTCATGGGGGAAGGGAGAAGAGAGAGATGGAGAGAGACAGAGAGTTCCATGCTACACGTTCAGGATAGAGAAGAAGAAGAAAGTAACACTGGAAGTTGTCTCTCCCATTAAAGTTAACTAAGTGGAGAATTCTTCCTGAGTCAGTGGCTAATCCCTTTGATGTGGTCCTCTTCCCCTTCTGCCAGTATGATGACGACAAATTACTCTTATTCAGCACTGAGCATGTCTATGCCTGGAAGTCACCAGTGGAAGCCAGCTCAGTTCCATGTATGCTCCAATGGGGTGTGCCCTAGGCAGACAGATGGGACACTGGGCCAAAGTTGGGAACAATTATCTTCTATTGCATCTATATATGCAGCATCACAACAGCTATGAGGTTGTTTGTAATTATCAAATGAGATAACATATTAAAGTCTTGGTAAACTTCAAAAGTGCTATGTCATATATGTTGTTATTATGCACAGTCACTCAATCTTCCTCTCTGGCTTTGGTCATGGAATTACATTTGCTAATTTTCTTCTAAGATACTTTGGAAAGGGAATTTGCATTTGTAGGAAGAAAGAAAAGCTTGTGCAAAACAATTCCAAACTTTAAAGCAGCTTGTCTTTTTCCTTTTTTTTCCTTCAACAATTTTCACACTGACCCAATTAAATCTTCTCTTCTTTTCCACTATCCCTTATTCTTCTCCTTTACCCAAAATATACATGGGTTTTCAAAGCCACTTTATTGTTGTTTATCCTTCATTCAGGAAGACCTGGATGATGTCTTGATTTGCAAGTGAATTAGATTTAAGTGAGGCAGAGCTGTGCAGAATTGTCAGCCACACTCTCTCCTCCAGAGTCATGGAGTCCTTATGTCAAGACAGCTGGTGGTGGTCCTAAGGCCAGTTGAAAAAAGCTGAAGGAAAAAGCAAGTTCCTGACTATAGCCTAGCTTGTAATTGTCTAATAACTCATCAATGAGGCTTGGATCAGAAGAAATGGAATTTCTTTGGGACTTGACCTTGACAAAATGATAAACTTGGGATGGCCAAATTTTCCCCAACTCTCACTGGAGAGTTGCTAGAGGAAAGCTAAAGGAGAGACTTATTTTTATACTATGTAGTACATAGAACAGGTTGCAACAGACCCTCCTACCTTATCCTCCAGCATCAGGAGATGCTCTCTCTCATCTTTAAGTACAGAAGTGTCTAACTACAGCCAACTAATCCATGTTGAGAATGAGAGTCTTTTAAGACTCTACTGTTATAGTCAAGATGAAAAAGCTGGTGGTCTTATCACCAAACTCCATAGAATTTATATTCTCAGCAGCCTGGGTCTGGGCCTGTTTCATCCCATTATTCCTTCTTTCCTCAGAAAGTGAAGCAACTTAATGCAAAACAGATTTACTTCCTGAACAAATGAAAGTTCTTGTTAGTCTGGGAATAAGAAGGAACCCATCCATCAATCATGGAGCATTTATTAAGCGTTTACTACATGCTCTGCACTGGGGATACAAAGATCAAAATAAAATAATCCCTGCTCTCAAGGAGCTTACATTTTATCATGGGAAAGATAAATAAGGAAAACATACATACATAGAAGTGTATAAAATAAAGCTTTCTATAAATAAATACAAGATAATTTAGTGAGAAGAAACTAAAAGCTGGGGCAGGGAGATCAGGAAAAGCTTCTTTTCAGGCCAACTAGGCGGTGCAGTGGATACAGTGCAATCATGAAGATCTGAGTTCAAATGTGATCTCAGACATTTTCTCTGTGACCCTGGGCGAGTCACTCAACCTTGTTTTTTTTATTTTGTTATTTTTCAAATCCTTTATTAACTTCTGATTTACATCATTCATTTCCACCAGATTTTGAATTGCAAATTTTCTCCCTGTTTTTCCCCTACCTACCTCCCCAAAATAGCAGTCCCACAGGATATCCCCTCCTCCAATCTGCTCTCTCCCATATTTTCTCCCTTTCAACTTTTCCAGTGGATCTCTATGCCCCAGTGTCTGTATATCTTATTTCCCAATTACATGTAAAATAGTATTAAAAATAGTGTATATATATATATATGTATATTTGAATATTTGATTTTAAAACTTTGAATTCCAGATTCATTCCCTTCCTCTCTTGTCACCCACCCTTACTGGGAAGATAAGCAGTTCAGTATAGGTTGTACATGTGTGGCTAATGCAAAACAATAACATAGTAGATATATTGTAAAAGACTGACTATATTTCTCTACCTCCTATCCCAACTCCCACTTGTTCTATTCTCTACTTTGATCCCATCCCTTTTCACAAATGGGTGCTTCCAACTTCCCTCCTCCACAGCCTGCACTCCCTTCCATCGTCCTCCCTCTCATCCCCTTCCCCATCTACTCTCCTAGAGGGTGAGATACCCTATTTAGTGTGTATTTCATTCCCTCCTCAAGCCAAATTCAATAGGAATAATGTTTAGCCATTCCCTTTTGCCTTCCTATTCTTTCCCTCCATTGTAACCATTTTCCCTTGCCTCTTCTATATGAGATAGTTTACCCCATTCTGTCTCTCCCCATCTCCTCTCATTATATTCCTCTC
>NW_027185903.1:36612327-36630854 GCF_028583685.1 Petaurus breviceps papuanus
AGTTTCATAAGTTACAATTATTGTTTTTCCATGTAGGAATGTTAATACTTCAACTTTGATAAGTTCCTTATGATTTCTTTTCCCTGTTTACCTTTTCATGCTTCTCTTGCTTCTTGTATCTGAATGTCAAATGTTCTATTCAACTCTGCTTTTTTCATCAAGAATACTTGAAAGTCCTCTATTCCACTGAATGACCATATTTTCCCCTGAAAAATGATACTCAGTTTTGCTGGGTGGTGACTCTTGGTTTTAATCCCAGCTCCTTTGACCTCTGGAATATCATATTCCAAGCCCTTTGATCCCTCAGTGTAGAAGCTGCCAGATACTGGATTATCCTGATTGTGTTTCCACAATATTCAAATTGTTTCTTCCTGGCTGCTTGTAATATTCTCTCCTTAATCTGGGAATTCCAGAACCTGACTATAATATTCCTAGGAGTTTTCTTTTGGGGATCTTTTTCAGAAGGTGATGGTTGGATTCTTTCAACCTCTATTTTGCCCTCTGGTTCTAAAACATCAGGGCAGTTTTCTTTGAGAACTTCCTGGAGGATGCTTTCTAGGTTATTACTTTTATCATGGCTTTCAAGTAGTCCAATAATTTTTAAATGATCTCTCCTGGATCTATTTTCCAGGTCAGTGGTTTTTCCCATGAGATATTTCACATTACCTTCTATTCTTTCATTTGTTTGGATCTGTTTAACTGCATCTTGATTTCTCATAAAGTCATTAGCTTCCATTTGCTCCAATATAATTCTGAAGCAATGATTCTCCTCATTGAGCTTTTGAGATTCTTTTTTTTATCTGGAAAATGGGCTTTTTAAGGCATTCTTCTCCTCATTGCCTTTTTGAGCCTCTTTTGCCATTTGAGTTAGTCTATTTTTTAAGGTATTATTTTCCTCAGTCAGGCTGTTCACTCTCATTTAGTAATTTTCTTGCATCGTTCTCATTTCTCTTCCCAATTTTTCCTCCACTTCTTTTATCTGCTTCTTAAGGTCCTCTATGGCCTGTAACCAGCTCGTATTTTCCTTAGAAGCTTTTGGTGCAGGAGTTCTGACTTCACTGTCTTCCTCCTGTTCCATGCTTTTCTCCTTTTTGTCCCCAAAATAGGAGTGTAATGTTGGAATCTTCTGTCTGATTTGTTTCCTTTGCCTGGTCATGTCTCCCCTTAGTCACTTGACCCCTGGGCTTTTTGCCACAGTAGAACTCTGCCACTAGACAGCGGAGCTTTTGTCCCAAAAGCTGGGGTTTTCTCAGCTGCCGGAGGTATTAGATGGGTTCCCTCTCTGAGTTCTCCACACGCTCTGGCAAGCTGGACACACACCCCAGGACCTCCACCCTAGAATGCAATCCAGATCCAAGCAGCTTAAAGCAAGAGCGATTACCCCTCAAACTGGTGCTTGGTCCCCCTACATTTTGTAGGCCAGGAGCTGAAGCTGCCATGTGACGCTGGCTAGCTGTGCTGATGTCTCAGCAGCTTCTTGCCCTGGGGCAAAAAGCTACACACTCCCACTTACTGGGTCCCAAAGTCCAGACTGCACTGACTCCTCACTTTGTCCTTTGCATCTATGTGTTGATAAATCTGGAAACAGCCACAGCTGCTGCTGATCTGGAGTCCCTCCACCAGCAGCTGGTCAGGCCGGCCCTGGGACTAAAGCCTCAGTGTGGGGCTGGGCTTGGCTCCCAGAGCACTGTGCTGGCCGATTCCTGCCAGCCTGCTGGGCTGTCTTCAGTGGGAGGTTAGCTTCTCTGTGTCATTTTGTGGGTTCTGCTGCTCCAAAGTTTGTTTAGAGTCCCCTTTCTACATGGATTGGGGAAGGTGGAAGTCAGAGCAGTGGGGAGGTCCTGCTTCTTCTCCTCCATCTTGACTCTGCCGCCCCCCACTCAACCTTGTTAACCTCAGTTTCCTCATCTGTAAAATGAGCTGGAGAAGGAAATGGGAAACCACTCCGGTGTCTTTGCAAAGAAAATCTCAAATGGGGTATCCAAGGGTCGAATATGACTGAAAAATGAATGAACAACAAAAAAGAAAAGCCCTTTTTCTTTTTAACTCATTTCTTCCCATTTATTGGAGGAAGATGCTAAACAGAAAGCTATGGAAGACCCACAACTGCCAAATAATAGCTCCATTACTGATCAATAATAGCATCATTTATTTAGACCTAGAAGGAAACCCAGAGGGACCTTAGCCTAACTCCTCATTTTGCAGATGAGGAAACCAAGGCCCAGTGAACTTAAACGTCTTACCCCAGGTCGCATGAGCATGAAGAGTGAGAATCTGGATTTGAATCCACGTCCTCAGATGCTAGATCCTCAAGTCTTTCCATTATACCGAGTTGCATTCTTAAGTAAGGGTAGTCACTGAGTCAAAGAAAGAACAACGTAGAAGTGATCAGTAAAGCAGTCTCTGGATACATTGGGCGTGCTTTGGGTGGAGGGCTGACCACTTTTGGTGCAAAGTAACCTCACACCATGGTCTTATGACAATTGGAAGTCACTTCAATATTTTTTCTTTTCTGGAAGAAAAGTATCTTTCATTTTATGGTTTTGTTTTGTCTTCCTGAATGAACCACAAATTTGGAGTGATGAGACAGAGTTGTCAGGAGCCAGGAGTCACACCTGAGAAGTATGTAGTAAGAGTCAGCCTGTGTAAAAATTAAAGCCTATACAAATGTTAGTTACTATTAAATGTCTATTGTTTGAAGAATGCTGTGTTAGACTCTTGGAGAGGTAGATGACTTAGATAAGACATGGTCCTTGTTCTCAGGGAACTTAGCTTAGTAATGCATGGCATGCATAAATAAATATAGTATAAAATTATATAATATTCTTGCGTAAGAGGAATGCAAACATGATGTGTGAGATCCAAGGGAAGAAAAGTCATTTACCATTGAGGAGAGGATGGATCAGGGAAGAGTTCATGGAGGAAGTAGAATTTAATTTGATAGTTAAAGGATAAGTAGAAAATCAGTAGGAAATAGAGAGTTGGTGGGGAGCTAGTGGTGGTGGTGGTAGTAGTAGTGGTGGTGAAAAACATTCCATGCTTAAGAAACAGTGTAAACAAAGATTATACATATATAAGTAAAAAGGGTAGGTTTGTCACTGGGGGATGAGGGATGGTGAATGACTAGAGTGTGGAGGAGGGGCTCTTAACTTGGGGTTGTGGGTCCATGTATACGTTTCCTTTGGAAAGAATTCATGATTCCAGAGGACAAATGATGAAGCATCCCATCCACCTCCTGATAGAGAAGTGATACACTCAGGGTGCAGGATGAGACATTTTTTGGGGGAGGAATGATGAAGGGAATTTGTTTTACTGGACTATAAATCTTTATGACAAGGAAAAAAATAGTCAGGAAGAGAAAGTAGACTCATATCAATAAAAATTTTAACTAAAAATTACTTTCATTTCAATATGATTGTTTTCTTTGTGATCCCATGAATTTTATTTCATACATTTAAAACCATTATTCTGAGAAGGCACCAGAGTATCAAAGGGGTTCATGACAAAAAGAAAGTTAAGAACTAACATAGAGCACATGGAAATGTATGTGAAGAGGCTAGAAAGGTAGGGTGATCTCCATATGGGGGAGGACTTGGAATGCCAGATCAAGAACTGTGACCTTTATTTACTGGAGTAGGCAATAGGGAACCACTGAAGAATTTTGAACTGAGCAGTGGCATGATTAAATTAATGCCTAAGGAATATTACTCTGGCAGCAGAAGGATAGAGTGAATGAATCAAAGGAGGTGAATGATTAGAGACTGAAAGACTTATTAGAAGGTTACTGCATTAGCCCAGGCTAGTGGTACTGAGGGACTGGATGAGAGTGCCAACAGTGGGAAGAGGAAGAGAGGAGTGGGAGAGATATTGTAGAGGGAGAATTCAATTCAACAAACATTGATTAGGTAGTGATATGTGCAAAGTCTTAGTTTAGGCATTAGGGGTACAGGAAAAAAGAACAGAATCAACAGGACTTGGTAACTGATTGGGTGTCATAGGTTAGGGAGAATGAAAATGAATCCATGATAACACCAAGAATTTGAAGACAGGAGACTGGATAAAAGGTGGTGCCCCTGAGAAATAATGGAGTCAGAAAGAGGTGAAGGGTTTTCTTTTGTTTTGGTTTGTTACATTTTGCACAAGATAATAATCTTAGTTTTGGATATTTTGACTATGAGGTACTAGCAGGCCATCCAGGCATAGACATCTTATAGGCAATTAGAGATTTCAAACAATTAATCAATAAACATTTATTAAGCACCTACTATATGCTGGACATTGTGCTAAGGATACAAAAAGAGGCAAAAAACAAAACCAAAACCAAACCCCAAACAATTCCTATCCTCAAGGAGTTTACAATCTAATGGAAGAGACACTATGCAAACAAATGTACAGAAAGCATGCTACACACAGGACAAATAGGAAACAATAAACAAAGGGAATGCATTGGAATTAAGAGAGGTTGGTGCCTAGAGCTAGAAAGTGTGGTCTGGGTTCATTATATACTTCTGGAAATCATCTACATAGAGACGATAATTAAAGCTGTGGGAATGAATAAGATTACAAAGGGAAAGGTTTAGATAGAGAAGAGAAGATGGCCAAGGACAGACCCTTAAGAGACTGGCAAGGGAATGAGTAGCAAAGAAAAGGAAGAAAGGGTATATTAGACAGGGAGGAGACAGGGACTATGGAGTTCCTGAAGTCAAGGAGGAGAGATCAGTAAAGGAGAAATCTAGAACAGGGATTCGGAACCTGCAGCCTCAAGGGCACACATGGCCCTCTAAATCCTCAAGTGCAGCCCTTTGACTGAATCCAAACTTTGTATTCCTGATCTAGAAGGAGGGAGTGGTTCACAGAAAGGTCAATAAAGGTGAATGAGTCTTTGGATTTGGTGAGTAGAAGGTTTTTGGGTGGTGAACTTTGAGAGAGAAATTTCAATAGAGTGGTGAGAACGAAAACCTCCATGCAAAGGGTGAAAATGAAAGGGTCAAGGCAAAAGGCAAAGTGGAGGCACTGGGTAAAGAAGTTGTGTTTTGTTTTGTTTTTCTCCCAAGAAGTCTGTCAATAAAGAAGAGGCAGAGATAAAGATGGGGCAGTAGCTGGATGGTGGTGGAAGGGGCAAGGGAAATTGGGATTGGGGTGACTTGGACATAATTCTGGTCATATGGGAAGCAACCAGTGGAGATGGAGAGATTGAAGACATATAGGAGAGTGGGTATGGATGATTTCTGGAATCTGTTAAAGCACAGGCAGCTATGGCTAGGATTTGAGGATTAATTTTAGATTTACAGCTACTCCTTTGATTATCTTTTAGCAATAATTTTCAGGAAAAAATTGAATGTAATTAGAATCACATAGGTCCAACTGCTGCTCTCTGGGTGATTTTTGAATTGAAGTGGACAGTTGTCCTTTGAGTCTCGCTAAGTTTTAGCATGCTAGCTGCTTTGGACATAGTCATCTCTGAGAGCATGTGAAATCAGAGACTCCCAGTCAGACTGCCTTTCATTTTGTTCCTTCTCAGTTAGATAAAATTGGAATGATACATAAGAGAAAACCAAGCTCTTCAAACAATTACAGTTAAAGTTTTTAGTAGATTGAAGGCATGATCCTTAAAATAAAATGGAGCTTAAAACCACTGCCCATTAGTTGTAATGAATCATGGAATTCATAGACTAGCTGGGTTGGAAGACACATGGCCTATTGGGTACTGACAAAATAGACTGAACAGTCCTACTTTTTCCTTTCCTGATGAGACTCCTTCCATTACTGAGACTTCTGAAGCTTAGCACTGTGATTAGATGAATTACTGTCCACACATTGTCATGACTCTGTGTGTGTGTGTGTGGGGGGGGACAGGAGGTTGACAATTTACCTTAAATCCTAAAGTCTCAGTGGGTCTACGATTTTCTGTCATATTCCTACCATAGACTTCCCCAATTGCTTATAAAGGAAAACTTAAGATCTTGCTTTTTAAGTTAATTAATTTGAGTTAATATTTCAGGTGCTCAGTCTACTAGAAATGAAAACCTTAAATCCATTTTACTGGCTCAAACAGATGAATTCAGTCTTGATTTGAGTGCTATTTTATTATATTTGGTATACCTGTGCTTCAAGCTTATCCCTTGCCTTTTATCATAATTTCTCTTTTTGATCACCTCCCCACTTCAGTTCATGATGATGTTTTTTAAAGGACCTGATAGGAATCTTGAGGGATCTTGAATTTAGATGGGTGGTGGAAGGGGAATTTCAGCCTGGATGGGAACCCTGGCCAACTGTAGCTCTCAGCCCTCCACTTACAGGGAATTGCATCATATTTGTTTGTTGGGAGGATTACAACTTCCAGGGAAAACAGTGTGGAAACCCTTCTGCTTTGGGAGTGAGTGTGGGACCCAGTGGAAGCATTCTGAGTGTCTCTCTGTCTGAGCGGCACTGGATCAACATGTTTCTCTGCACTTTCTCTTGCTCTCTCTGAGAGCTCTGTTATTACCCGGCTGCTGCTAGAGGTCATGCCAACTGCTTAATTACATGGAAAGTTATGAAATTTCCAGGGCACCAGAACATTGTTTGACTGTGCATCCTAAAAGAAAATAAACTTCTTTTTTTTTCGAATGGGGGACATCTGCCAGTAAGCTACTGTGTCTGGTGTGACCACATGCATAAATCCTATCTATGGCTGGGGGAGAACCTTGATTCACCTTTCCAAAGAGCACCACCGATCCTGAGTACAATAGAACCATTTTAAACCCAGAGAGAGATTACATCTGAGTACTTCAAGTCAGACTTTTCCTTTCATTGAATATAAACAATAAAATCTCTCTATGAAGCCTTTCCTGCTTCATTTAGAAACAGAGGACTACATTCTCTCTGTGAACAGTCCTTTAAAACCCTGAGTTTCATTTAAAAAAAAAGCGTTTTTGTCAAGGGGATGATTATTCGGACCTGAATTTCCCCACAATGCCCTTGGCCACAGAGAAAGGTATCTGAGGAGGAAGGGTTGTGTCCAGGGGAAATTGAGGCAGGGAGATGGGATGAGTCTCTGACTTGGGGTTGATTCAGCCTGACATGACTTGGGAGCACACAGGCATCTGGATTTCCCATGGTGCAATTGTTCTGTCTGTCTGCTTGCTGGGAAAAAACAAACACTGTAAAAATTTTTACTCCATTTGGAAAAAAGAGTAATGAAAACAGACCCTTAGAGATTCTCCTGAACAGTTCTTTTTTTCTTTTTTTTTTTTTTGCAAGGCATTAACTGCACTTTCTACAGGAAACAGCTTGCCCAGTGCGGAGGGTGGAGCCCTCTCTTATTTCTCTAAACACTTTGGGTGGGGGGAGAAGGATAAGGCACAAATACCAAATGTTAGCTTTAACCCTCAAAGTCCAAAACCTCTAGGTTAAGGAAAGGTTACTTCCCAACCTGCTGTAACGTGTGGGACTAAACTCAGACATCTGGTCATCTTCTGTCTTCTTGAAGAGGGAGAGGGTGTTTGTCTGTCCCTCCTAAGAAAATCTGAACAGCTGGGGGGGGGGGCAGGGAGAGAAGTGCTTGAATATTCAAAGTCATCATAACCCATAATTGATTAAGTGGTAGGTGGTGTTGGTCAGGGCACCAGGTTAAATATTGAAAAAAGTTTTCTCTCTGGGGCTACTCCTTCCTGAAAGTTAATTTGGACCATATCAAAGTTTTGATTGTGTGTGTGTGTGTGTGTGTGTTTTAAATGAAGGCATTCCTAGTGCCATTGTGCTATAAATCCTGTCTGATCCAACCTTCAAATATTTATGTAAACTGAAATATGTCTGGAAAGAAGTCAAAACAAAACAAATATGCCGCACAGCCTCATCATTCCGGCTTCTCCCTCCTCCCTCATTTACATGCATGCTTAAGCTTCTCCAACTGGCTCCCAACTGTTAGGGGGGTGGTTAATTAGTGATAATTGCTGAGACGATTCCTTTGAGTGCGCTGATGGCCTCCTGCTTTGCCAACCAATTTAGGCTGCAGCTTTCGGCAGTTGTGAAATGCATTAACAGCATTTTTTTTTTTATTGTAGCAGATAAGTATGATTGGGTTATTCTCCCTATGACTCGCTGCTGAAACAATTATTGCCTTTTAAATATACCTGTGAGTTAGTCACAGCCTGTTCCCTCTGTGGTGAACTCAGAGTTTACTCTTGTTCCCCTCATGATTAGGATGGGCTTTTCCCCCCTCTGTGGGTAGCACTGTGTTGTGCCTTTAATAGGCAGCTCTCTGCTAATAACAATGTATGTCACTTTCAGATCTGAGCACCACTGGGATCCCATCATCTATCCTTTGGCTTGTGGAACTATACAATTAGAAAGAGAAGAAGGATGCTAGGGGAATGACTATGGTTTCATATTCCAGGCTCATGAAACCCCAAGGAAAGCAACTGCTCACCAGTGTGAATGTTCTAATGTTCCTTAAAGGACTTCATCCTGACCCTGAGTCTGGCATGCAGGAAATGAGCAGATACCTGATGTTGCCCTCAAGTAGCCTATGTCTGACTGGGAAGAAGGAGCAGATGTATGACTCACTGGGGCTTACAAGCACATAGGTATGAGAGTTAAGGAGCTTGGGACATGAGCAAGTTAAAAGGTAGGGAGGATTGCTGGAGGAATGGAAGTCAATAGACTAGGGCTGTGATGGGGCATTTGGAAGAATATTCCTTACAACCTCTTTCTACCCAGACCCACAATCAGTTGCAATCTTAACCAGTTTACCACTAAAGGATGTTCGAGCTGGATGTCAGATTATCTGGTCCAACCCCTTTATTTTAAAAATCAAGAAACTTATATTGATGAAATGACTTGCCCAAGATTTCAGGTAGCAAATAGTACTTAGAGGCAGCTATGTGGTGCAGTGGGTAGAGTCCTGGACTTGGAGTCTTGAAGACCAACATTTGAATCTGGCTTCAGACGACTCACTAGTTGTGTGACCCTGGGCAAGTCACTTAACCCTGTTCGCCTCAGTTTCCTCATCTGTAAAATGAGGTGGAATGAAGACATTTCCCCCACCAAAAAAAGGTTTGTTTCTTTTTAATCCCAAACTACTCCAGTATCTTTGCCAAGATAACCCCCCAAAGGGGTCACAAAAAGTCCAGCACGACTGAGAACAACTAAACAACAGACATTTACTAGCTGTGTGACCCCGAGCAAATCACAGCCTCAGATTTCTCATCTGTAAAATGGGGATAATAATAGCACCTACCTCCCATGTAGGATCGAATGACATAACATATGTAAAGTGTTTTGCAAACCTTAAAGTATTATATGAATGCTGACCGATAGCAGCAGCAGAGAGTGTGGAGGAGTTGATCCAGGATTCATACCCTGGTGTGCTTTTTCTGGTCCTTTCTTACTTAACACAATATACTTACCTAGCCTGACTGGGGACCTAGCCTATATTAAATTCTCACTGGTCACACCCTTCATCTTTCTATGCATTAGGCAGTTGGAATTAGTCTGGAAAGACTTGATGGAAGAGTGAGGTGAACAGAATTTTGAAGAAGGGGAGGGCTTTGGTTTGGTAGAAAGGAGGTGGGAAGGATGCTGGAGGTGGGAAGATTGGCATGTGGTTCAGGTGAGACATAGAGGGGGTGGCAAGCTATTGGAGCAGGGCCAGTGAGCTGGAGGCCAGTTAAGAAAGTCTGCAGTGGAGGGCATGGGTGTGGGGAAGCTTTATTTGGATGTCAGCAAACCTTCAGTTTTCCAGGCGGTAGAGGCTTGTGCTCACAAGGAATGACACTTTCAAGACAATTCTTGCTGCTGAGTCTAGGATAAAGTGATAGGGGTGGGGAAAGGAGAAGAGGCAGAATCGAGAAGGCTGTCATATTCAGTAGTTCAGGTGCAAGGGAAGGAAGGCCTAGAGGAAACCATGTGACAATTTTAGGTACAACTGAAATCACCTCAGTTTAGTGAAGGGCAGTTAGGAAAGCACAGCAAATACTCAGTCTCTCTAAAACCAAAAACCAAACAAACATAGCAAAGAACTTATTTCTAGCCAGGGGGATTGAGGATAGAAAACATTTTACCTATTTGTTTCTGAACTGTGATTTTTCTACCATCTGCTCATATATTCAATAACTGAACACTCTACCAGTCAACCAAAAAGCATTGTTCTTTAAGGTTTATGAAGCACTTTACCTATGTTATCCTACTTCATCTTATTCAGAAATCTAAGCAAGTTACTCTGAGAATTAAGAGAGAAAAATCTACTTTTCCCTTAAATTGAACAATTGCCTCAAGGCTCTTTTTTTCTTAGTTAATGAAGTTCCACTCCCCACAGAAATCCTACCCTGATGCTTAAATAAGGTGTGGAGGTGACCCTGGCTTCTTGAAGGCAGTGTCAATAGAACATTAGCTCTGACAGGTTCTACCAAGCTGGTAAGACTTCCAGGATAGACATGGTGATAAACTGAGCCAACTATCCAAGGACAAGCCTGGTTGAGTATGTGGCACATGACTGTCTTGATGTGCAGCTTGTGGGGAAGCAAGAATGGACATCTCTGGTGTCTCTTCCCCCTTCCCTTCCCTAAGGGAGACTTTCAGAAGCATGAGGTTGGGGTCAGGGACAGGCTACTCTACTTTCTTCAGAAAGAGAATACTATTCTAGAATTATATTTGCCCCCTTAAATATTGTTAGACTAGGGGAAATAACTTCAAGGTTCAAACTAAATTCCTGATTTCTGTTCATTAATAGAGAAAAATGGCACCAAGTTCTATACCTGACTTGACCCCTTTCCCACCAGATAACAATCCCACAATGTACATACATGGTAAATGGCAAAGAAATCCATTTATTCAAGTTAATAGCAAAACAGAAATGAGAGAAAGTATATATTTGAGTGTATATACCAGATAGTACCAATGGAATGAAGTCTCCCTTTGGGAGTAAGATCACTCAGTACAACCAAAAGAGAGAGTCCTACATCTTAGTTGGCATAGCCATCTTCTCTCCCTTGAAATTGGAAGCCAGAAGAGCCCAAAGAGACTGAAGAGATGGAATCTCTCTTCTCTTCTGCCCTTTCCAACTCTGCCCAGTTCGCTCCTCTTCCCCCCAACCTCCCTAGGCACAAGGCATTGATCTGCACCAATGAGAAGAGAGTCCCATACCAAATGTAAGTGCCTGAGGAAGTCTTTGAAAACTAGATTCCTAACTTCAGACCCCAAACTTTCCCATCAGGTCATGAGACTCCTTTGGTGTTATCATTGTCTGATGTCCATTAAACTGACATGGCATAGCTAGGGAATAAGCATTTTTAGTGCTTACTGTGTGCTAGGTGCTGTTAAGTGCTTTATAAATATTATCTCATTTCATCCTCATGACATTACTACAAGGTAAATGTTCTTATCATCTCCATTTTACAGTTGATGCAGTTGAGGCAACCAAAGATTGCCCAGGATCACTCACTAATAAGTATCTAAGGCCCAATAGGCACTCAGTGGTCCTGTCTGTGGGACTAGCTTTCTGTCTACTGAGCCACCTCCCTACCCACCTAGCTGTTGGAAGGAACTAAATCACATCCACCTCAATATTATCAACATAAATTAAACCAGAGAACATAAAGAAATGATAGCTGAATAGAAGGATAGATCGCAGTTTCTCTTTGAGAGGTGAATGGAGAAGTTCATAAGATCACAGAATTTTAAATATCTCAAAAATAATTTAGTTGGTCTCATGGGACACTGCCTTTTGGTCATGCTGCCTTGCCACACTCATGATAAACAAACAAACAGGCCACCTGGAAGATAATTTAAGCTTATTTACCAATATCTATTGGAGAGAAATAAGAAATAGAGAAAGTGTGTGAAAAACTTTAGAAGATCCTTCAAAAGAATTCAAAATATCCCTTGAGACTCAATGACTTTAGGGTAAAAGTGGGCTCAGAGGAAATTTGAAAAGTTGTGAAAAACAAAACAAAAACAACACTGTTTGGGATTAATAAATGAAAGAGACCAGAGCTTTGGAAATTTTTCAGAATCCTCATACCTGTCTATCATTAGAGCTTTAATCAGGAAAAACTGCAATATATTCGAGGTGATAAACATTGAATATTATAAAGAAAAATGAAAATGACTCTCTCAACACCTAGCTACCTCGATTAGGTAGAATCAGGAAGGGTTAAACTTCCAAGAGGCAGAGATGAAGAAGGAGAGCATTCCAGGCATGGAAGACAAAGGCAAAGAGGTGGGAGATGAAATATCAAATAGAGTTAGGCTGGAACATTAGAGTATGTGAAGGGGGTTAATGTGAGGTCAAGAGGCAAAGTCAGTTTAGAAATATAGGTTGGGATCAGATTATGGAGGACTTTAAATGATAAGTAAAAGTGTTTTTATTTTAGCCTAGAGGTTATATTGATCCCCTAAAGCTTCTTAAGTCTCCAATTCGGTAGCTGTGTGGAAGTTTGGAGAGTGGAGAAACTGGAAGCAGGGAAAACAATTGTAGACTCTACAATGCCAGAGTATTGAATTTCATTCCAGTCTTCATCTTGTCATTTAATCATAATTTAGCATATATTCTTGATTTTTTAAAAGTGTGTTCTAGATTTAAATGGCATATTTATGCTCAAGTGTTGTAAATTATGTGTTGTAAATGTGTTGAGTAAGTAGTTTAAAAAAAGATGAGTAAAAGAAAAAAAAAGGCTTGGGGTGGAGAGAAAGACAGAGAGAGAGAGACAGAGAGAGAGAGAGACAGAGAGAGAGAGAGAGAGAGAGAGAGACAGAGACAGAGAAAGAGAGACAGAGACAGAGACAGACAAAAAGAGACAGAGAGAGAGATGGAGAGACAGAGACAGAGAGACAGTTGGGAAAAAGCAGCATGGAATTAGGATGAAAGATAGAAAATACAGAAAAGTAGGGAGTTTGGACTTGACCCTATAGTCATGAAAGGTTTGGGAGAGTGTTGTGGAAAGACTGGAGAGTGACATGATTATAGCAGTATTTCATTTATCTATCTATCTATTGAACAAGAAAGATTTTATTTACAACAGAGAAGACAAATAGCATCAGTACAGAACAGACCATTGGGAGCCACAAAGCAGTGTGTCAAACTACCCATGTGGGATACTCAATGGTCAGTGTCCATATGTCAGAGGAGGAGAAAGTCATGGACAAACAAAGTTCTTAGAGCTAAACAGTATAGAGGAATTTATGACAAAATCAATAGTAAATGATCATGATTACATTAAATTTCTAAAGAAGACAACAGCCATTTCCTTTCCTTCCAAGCAGGGAAAAGGGCCTTCTCTGCTAAATACTTGAAACGTGATCTGCCACCCACCCTAATTTTCAAACTAACTAAATCCTTAAAGCTTATGAACTAAAGGAAATGCTTATTTGTGTGTATTTTTTTAACATTAGCGTTAAACCAGTCTCTGTTTATGATTTTCTTAGGCTAACATTACATTTAGCTTTGTTTTTTTCATTTGGTGGCCTGGCCTGGGAAAAGGAAAGAGCATTTGTCAGGATGGCATGCAAAGTGTGTGAGCTAGATGGAGCAACCCTGGAATTGACTGGAGAAGATGATGTCATGGGACACTCTAAGCCTTCCCAAAGACAATAGGTATGTCAGCACAGCAAAGAAATTGGTAAGCGAGTTTCTTCATAAAAAAAACTAAGTCAGTGAAAATCAAAGGGAAAATCAAAAAATCAAAAGAAGAGGGAAGGAAAAAATGGCTTGGAATGATGGCCTACAAACCAATTACATGGTCCTGCTGAGCACATCAAGAAGAGATGATGGAAGCAAGGAGATTAGGGAACCAGAACCTTAAGGGAGCTATTTGTTTCTACTTCAATGGCCATAACACTTGAATTTTGCTTTGGGGTTTGGTGAATATTGATAAATGAAAGAAGAGATGCCAGGCAAAAGGTGGAGGAGGAAAGTTTTAAGCCCTCATCCTTAAGCCTGGTGGGCTCTGAATTGAAGAATTCATCTATGAGGCGTTTTATTTAGAACTATGAAGTTTTTTAGAATTCTTTAAAAGAACATATGATTGAATCAAGTCTTTGCCAATATAATTATCTAGATAAATTAATGGAGGGGAAAAACCAGCCTCTATGCACTGTAGTGATGCCTCAAAAAATGAAAACATAAGGCATTTTCATAACCAGCACATCTATTTGTATATATATATATATATGCCTGCAACAGTGGAAGAATTATTGACCTCAGGAGAGACTGATCTTTTCCACGATCCACAGGATCTCCATTCCTTGACTTCTCCATCTCCATCACCTTCACCAATCACTTCCTGCACTTCCTTATCAGTGAGGTGTTCCCCTAGCTCTCTAGTCACGTTTTAAGTTGTTGAAGCTCCGGTATCTTCATCATCCAAGAGACTGAAAGGCCTCATAAGCTCTTCTTTGGTGTCTTTTCAGCCATTTTTTGGGTTACTACAGCCAAGAAGTCATCGAAGTTGACTTTTCCCGTCCCCTCCTCTTCAATGTCAGCTATCATTTTATCGATCTCTTCTTTCTGGGGTTCGAAGCCCAGAGCTCTCAGGGCCACCTTGAGTTCTTTAGCATCTATTGTCCCAGTTTCATCTGTATCAAAGAGATCGAATACTTCTCGAATGTCTTGTTTCTGGTCCTCTGTGAGTACAGGTTTGGATCCCATCTTCTTTGCTGTGGGGGCGGAGTTCAGATTTGGCTTCTGGATGGTACCGGCCAAACCTCCACTCCGGCAGGCTAGCGCGCAGACACTGAGTCTCAAAGCTCCTGGAGCTTCAACTAAACCACTGTTGCCCTGCCCCTCTGTTGCCTTGGTTCCGCTCAGGCTCCGCTCCCTCCTGTACATCTCATACAGAACCCCGCTCCCATCAAACCCCGCCCCTTTCCCCCCCTTTGTGGCTCCTCCTACCTCCCCTGGAGCTCAAGAGCAGGCATACACAATATATTAACAAAACACATCTGTGTAGCATGAATTGGAGATAAGAAAATGGACAGGGAGTAAGACCCATATGGAGGTTATTGTAGTAAACCAGATGTGAAATGATAAAGACACTAGGACAGTGACAGTGATATTTCAAAAGAAAGATTGGATGGAAAAGCCATAGTGAAGAATAATTGGTAAAGTTCTGTGTCCAGGTGAGTATAAGAATAGAGTCATAGGAACAAATTTTGAATACACAAAGCTGGAGAATGGTGGAAGGGTGACTAGTCATTTTTGTTGGTAGGTGGAACTCATGAGTGTGTTTTTAGATACATTGAGATAATGGTGGCACATTCAAGGGAATGCATTACAGTGGGTAAAAGAGACGAGAACTTAGACACAAAAAAAATCTACAGATGAAGATTTAGGAATCTTTTGAACAGTGAATAGGGTTAAAGTCAGAGAGTATCTACAGAGGACAGAGGGCCAACAACTGAAATCCTTCCAAAATGCCCACATTTAGGGAGTGAAAGGAAAAAGAGGCTTTGAACATGAGATTTAGGGTACCATAGCTTTTGTTGTGTTCTGGATTTGACAGCACTTCAAAAAAGAGGGAATGGTCAGCAATATTCCACACTGTTGAGAGGTCAAGAGAGATAAAGATCAGAGCTGAGAAATACTACATATTACCCACAAGTCTGTTCTCTTCCTTTCTCATTCAGCTGGCCAAGATGTCAAAAGGGAAGAAGGCCAAGGGGAAGAAGGTGGCTCTGGCCCCTGCTGTAGTAAAGAAGCAGGAGGCCAAGAAAGCGGTCACTCCTTTGTTTGAGAAGCGTCCCAAGAACTTTGGCATTGGTCAAGACATCCAGCCCAAAAGGGACCTTACTCTATTTGTCAAATGGCCTCGGTACATTAGACTGCAGCATCAAAGGTCTATCCTTTATAAGCGTTTGAAGTTTCCGCCAACAATTAACCAGTTCACCCAAGCTTTGGATCGTCAGACAGTAACTCAACTGCTTAAACTGGCTCACAAGTATAGACCAGAGACAAAGCAAGACAAGAAGCAAAGGCTGCTGGCCCAGGCTGAACAAAAGGCTGCAGGCAAAGGAGATGTCCCCACTAAGAGACCACCTGTTCTCAGAGCAGGCGTTAACACTGTTACTACCCTGGTAGAAAACAAGAAAGCCCAGTTGGTAGTGATTGCACATGACGTGGACCCCATTGAGCTAGTGGTCTTCCTACCTGCCTTGTGCCGGAAAATGGGGGATCCTTACTGTATTATCAAAGGTAAAGCAAGACTCGGATGCTTAGTTCACAGAAAGACCTGCACTAGCATTGCCTACACACAGGTTAACCCTGAAGATAAAGGAGCTCTGGCTAAGCTGGTGGAAGCCATCAAAACCAATTATAACAACAGATATGATGAGATCCATTGTCATTGGGGTGGCAATGTTCTGGATCCAAAATCAGTGGCTCGTATTGCCAAGCTGGAAAAGGCAAAAGCTAAGGTACTTGCAACCAAATTGGGTTAAATGTGTATTTGATTTTTCCCTATGTAAAAATAAAAATTTAAACAACAAAAAAGAGAGATAAAGATCAAGAAAATCCATTGGATTTGTCAGTTCAGGAAGGGAAGGACCTTCAAGAATACAACTTCAATTTATTGTTTTATATTGAATCCTCTCCTATGTTCTGTTGTGTACATGGAAATGTTCTTTTTTTCCTTTTCTCATTTTGTATTTAAGTTGAATTGAATAAAACAATAATCTAATTAAATAAAATTGAATAAATATCTGTTGAACAAATTGGATATTTGAATAAAATTGAATAAAAATGGAATAAATTGACCAAAAATACTTAAAAAAAAGAATACAACTTCAGTTAAATGATGAGACTTAAGTCAGATTGCTGGCAGAAGAGTGTTAAGGGGTAAATAGTATGGTAAATAGTAAATAGTTGAGGAAAATTTGGCTATGGAAGAAGAAGAATAGGCTAGCTAGAGGGAGTAGCTGGGTCATGTGAAAGTTATTGTCTTTCTCCCAAGATAAGATAGTGCTTTTGAAGACAGAGGGAAGAAACCAGTTAAAAGACAAGTAGGAAGATATTGAAGAGAAAATGTCATTAATTAAGGAAGCAAAAACTTAGAGAGATTTCAGATGGAAGGGCTGATTTTGGAGTAGAGAAATGCTTTTTCCTTTTAGCAAGGAAGAAGGAAGGGAGAATGGCTGTAGGAACAGGGATGTTTTCATTCTTAATCCATTTGGCCCAAAGTTACCTACTGTGGTCCATCTAACCAAATTTTTCTGTAAAACCTCAGCAAACTCAGTCAGAAAACTTTGAAAAATACCTGGAGACAAAATACACCACACAGAGCAATATAAACTAAAGGTTGGAATGCCACATTTCTGTTGGGATCCCAACCTCCTCTCCTGAGGTCCATAATGATATGAAGCTCTCTATGCTATATGACTTTCCTGGTTATTTGGTAGACAAAATGTCACTTTGAACAGCACTGGGTAACAAGGTGCTTATGTATGCTAAAATCTGAGGATTGAATGAGGTAATGTGTATGAAAAGTACTTTTAAACTGTAAAATATTATACAAATATTATTATTACCTGAAAGGAAAGGGCAAAGGGGAACAAAAATAAGAATAGACTAGAATATTAAGGACCCCAAATAAAAGTTTTGGATTTAGCAGGGAGTAGCAGGGGGAGAGAGAGAGACAGAAAGAGAAAGAGACAGAGAGACATGGGGATAGAGGCAGACAGAATAAGGAGTAATAGAGAAAGGGGAGTTAGATGGCACAGCAGATAGAGCTCTAACCCTGGAGTCAGAAAGACCTGAGTTAAAAATCTATCCTTAGACACTTAGCAAGTTGTGTGGCCTTGGGTAAGTCACTTAACCTCCATCTGCTTCAGTTTCCTTACCTGTAAAAGGGGAGTAATAATAGCACCTGCCTCTCAGGGTTGTTTTGAGGATAGAATAAGAATATCTGTAAAGTGTTTTATAAAACATAAATGCCAGCTGTTATTAAAAAGTAACCTGGATATAAATTGAAAGGGGAGAAAGAATTCCCCCATTCATTAGAATGGAGAAATAATCAACTTTGAGCGCCCAGATGTGCAGTGCACTGTTAGACCCTGTGACTGGGGGGTTGGGGTGGTGGGGCAGATGCTAAGAAAGTAAGACAGTCTCTGCCTTCAAGGAGCATGTAGTATAGGTGGGGAAATAAGAGAAGGACACATTAACGAAGGATGATGTGAGATGATGTATACTAAGTGCCAAATGAGTGACACAAAGGGTGGAATGTCAGAGGAAGGAGGCTGGAATGGGCAATTTTCTAGGAATTAGAAAAGTGGAAAGTAGAATAGGAAGTGTTTCAGATAAGATGAGCATCATACAAAGACAAGGACAGGCATGAGTTCCAGGGATAAGTCCTTGAGATGGTGGGCAGACCAGACTGGTTGGAATAGATGTAGGTGCTTAATAAACCATTGTTGCTTGATGTGCAGGGCACAAAACCCTGTTGGATTTCCCTGGAAGAAAGGATCTGAGTATGTTCATTGATATTTAACAATAGCTCTTCCAAGATGAGATGAGATGAGATGAGATGAGATGAGATGAGATGAGATGAGATGAGATG
>NW_027185903.1:36630864-36676619 GCF_028583685.1 Petaurus breviceps papuanus
TGAGATGAGATGAGATGAGATGAGATGAGATGAGATGAGATGAGATGTACCGAGGTTCTATCACACCACACCGACCTTAGGGTTAATTTTATTTTACATACACATACATTTTTGCAGCTATTGCTGGCAAATCTCAACCTTTTACTCTTAAAATCTGTCATTTAAAAACCCTTATTTGCCTAAGGTCCCTTTCTTCTTTTCCTTGTACTTATTGACCTTGATATTCATATTGTTGGTATTCCTAACACCCTGGGCTCTCAATTTATCAATCCCTTCAACAGTACTGGATTTAGACACAAGCTAATAAGTAAACTACACCTTAGGGACATATTATGAGAGACCTTTAAGGATGTCAGAGACAATGACATAGAACTTCATATTTTGATGTAGGGCCATAAACTTTATATTGTTGTAAATAAATTTATTAATGATTTTTGTTTTTATGCTGCAAACATTTCTGGATATAGATAGTCCTGAACTGAACTTTTCTTTGTACGACAGGAAAATAAAAACAAAAATAACCCATACAGTGACCACATTGGACAACATATGCAATATCCAGTCCTTACAATCTTTCACCTCTCTGTTAAGGGGAAGGAGGTGTGTTTAGTTGTCTGTTCTCTGGGACCATGACTGAATTTTACGATTATTCAAAGTGGTGCTTCCTTTTAGGATCATTTTCATTTACATTGTTATAGTCATTATGTATATTGTTCTTCAAGTTCTTATTTCACTTTGCATAAGTTCATACTAATCTTCTCATGTTTCTCCAAATTCATAATGCTTGTCATTTTTTTTTACTGCTCATTGGTATTACACAATATCTATACCACAGTTCAGTCATTCCTCAAACCAATGGGAATCTACTTTATTTTCAATTCTTTGCTACCTCAAAAAGTGCTGTTAAGAAAGTTTGGTATATGTTATCTCTCCTCTCTTTTCCCCTTTACTCCTTCCCTCTCTCATTTCCTCCTTCCTTCCTTCCCTCCTTCCCTCCTTCCTTCCTTCCTTCCTTCCTTCCTTCCTTCCTTCCTTCCTTCCTTCCTTCCTTCCTTCCTTCCTTCCTTCCTTCCTTCATTTCCTTCCCTCCCTCTCTCCCTCCCTCCTTCCTTCCTTTCTTCTTCTTGAGGTATATATCTAGAGTGAGTTCATTGGGTCAAAGGGTATAAAAAGTTTAGTCACCTTCCCCCCCCGCCATTTTCAAATAGTTTTCTAGAATCACTGAAACAATTCCTAGCCTTCCAGCATTTTATTAATGGGCCTGTCTTACCATTGCCTTTTCATTATTGACAATTTTCATTTTTATCATCTTTTTCAATTTTCTTGGTGTTACATAAAACTTCAGTTATTTTATTTGTATTTTCCTTATTATTGTTGTTTGTCTTTAATTTTCAAAAAGGATTAATGACAACATGGGGTGATGTCTTGACTCCTGCATGAATTGGATTTAAGTGAGACAGAGTTTCACAAAGTCATCAGCCTCACTCTCTCTTCCAGAGTCATTGAATAGCAAGATAAAGTTAAGACAGCTGGTGATGACCTGGGATATAGTAGATGACCTTGGCATCTTCAAAGTGCTCCGTAGCCACTACTTGAGCTACCTTCATGGCCACTGGAACAAATTGTTCTCATCCACCCATTCTGCTGAGGAAGTTTTCACATGCTTAGGGTAGACACTCCCCTAATTCAATGATGGGTTTGAGGCCTGTTGGTCACCTTCAACCTGTCTACCAAAATGGTTTTACCGAGATGTGGCCACTGCACATGCTATAGCTTCTTGGAGCCACAGATGAGAGTTGAGTGCCAGGTAGATGCCCAAGATGAAGGAGTAGCCCTGAAAAAAGCTAAGCAAGCCCTTATACCAGACATGCTAATCCTCTGTGAATACCCTGTTTTCATATGATTATTATTAGTTTGAAATTCTTCTTTTGAAAACTGCTCGTTCGTATCTTTTGACCATTTATCTACTATGGCATGGTTCTTGGTCTCATATATTTGTCTTAATCCTCTATATTTCTTGACTACTAGACATTTCTCATTGATATTAGATGCAAATATTTTCTCCACTCAAGGCTTCTCTTCTTAGTTTAGGTGTATTGATTTTGTTAATACAAAATTAAAAAAATTTTATTTGATCAAAATTGTCTCTTTTAGCTCTTACAATCAACTCTATCCTTGTACAGATAAAACAAACTCCCCCTGCCCCTCCTTAGCTAAAGTTATGAAAGGTACCTTTTATCTTTCTTTCTCTTTCTCTTTTTTTTTTTCTTAGACTGACTTTTGGTAACCAAATAATACATTCATTTGTAGTTTATGATTGTATATGGTGTAAGAAGCTGTTTTAAGTCTGATTTTTGTCTCCCCCCCCCCACTATTTTCATAGTTTACTAGCATTTCCAATTTCCTAGCAGTTCTAGATATAGGGGTATTGATTCTATATAACAATAATTTCTGTTCTTGAGGTCGCTAGGCTACTGGGTTTTTAAATTATTATTATTATTGCTTCTCATTTATCTAGTCTATTCTACTGATCTTTTCTACTTTCAATCAGCTGCAAATTTTGGAAGATTCCTGCTTTATAATGTAGTGTGAGGTCTATTAATATCCCAGCTCTGTTTCCTTCCACTTACAAAAAGTTGCCTGGAGATTCTAGGCCTTTTGTCCCTCCAAATGAATTTTATTATTGTTTTATCTCAAGTCGACAAGCATTTGTGAAGAGGAGAAGAGGGGGAGAATTCCAAGCATGGAGAAGAGTTCGTGAAAATGCAGAGTTGAGATATGGGATTATGTGATCTTTGAGGAACCGCAAGGAGGCCAATATTATTGTATAGCAGAATACATAAGAGCGTTCGTGGGAAGGAGCAAGGTATAAGAAGACTGGAAAAGTAGGAAGGGAACAAGCTATAAAGGGTTTTTATTTATTATTTATTCATAATGGATGATTTTATATTTGATGTTGGAGGTAATAAGGAGCCACTGGATAGAGGGAGGGGAGTGACATGGTCAGACCCATGCTTTAAAAGTATTATTTTACCACTGGACTAGAGTGGGGAGAGAGGCCAAACAGAAGGCTATTAGAGTAGTTCAGGTGTGATGCGATGAGGGTTCGAGGTATGGTGGTGGCAGTGTTAGAGAAGAGAAAGGAACCTATATATGAAAGTTAGAAATGACAAGATTTGGTAAGAGATTGGATATGGGGAGTGTCTATTCTATAAACTGTCTCTTTGGTAACTTGATTGGTATAGCATTAAATTGATAAATTCAGGTTAGTAGGTTTTAGACCTTTATGGTCTTTATTGACTTTAGAGATCATCTAGTCCAATTCCTTTCATTTTTCAGATGAGGATTAATTGCTTAATCCCAAAGAGAGCAAGCAACTTCCTTAAGATCAGACAAGCAGTAAATTGCAGAGCTTGAAAATTTACATTCAAGGTCAATATTCGTCCTACCATGCCTTTATGTTTAGGGTCTCAGTATTTGTTCATCTGGTCCTGCTTTTCAACTCTTATTTCCAACCTACCTCAGTTACCCTCATATAGCAGATTATATTAGTCATTATTAGTCAAACCTGCTCCACTTCCAAGACCCTAAACTTTTCAGTTCCTCTCTCTGATGACAATTTCATGTCACACTAACTCTTTTACCCCCTCACTCCTCCTGAGTCACCTCTTTCACTCTCATTATAATCTACCATTCATGAATCTCTTCCTTGTTCCTTTAATCCATCATCCCTGTTCTGGCTTCAGTTATCTTCTTTCACAGTCTTGACAATATAACAACTATTAGAAACAATAATTCAATGTCTTCCATCCTTGTATCTCATTTCCCTTATTCTTTCACTGATTCCAAATCTTGATTTATGAGGAGATATGTAGTACCCTAATGTAATACTATAATATTGCATTTGGCCATTACTGTGATTAGAAATTATAAGTGTTTCAAAGGTTTTGTGAAAAATTATTTTTTGTTATTGTAATGCTCTTAATTCATTTTTTTGATACTCACAATTTGCCTTCTTCCTTTCTTTTTTGTAATCAAATTATCTAGTGACTTCTTTATTTTGTTTAATTGTGTATTAGGGAAGCTAGCTATTGATTTTATTTGTTAATTCATTTTTTTGTTTTAAATGTTAACCTTTTTTGATTTTCAGAACTTCTATTTTTTTGTATTTAATTGGGTTTGAAAAATTCATTTGTTTACTAGGGTTTTTTTTTGTTGCATGCCGAATTAATTGATCTGTTCTTTCTCTTTTGTTAATTAAAGTTTTTAGAGATATAAATTTTCTTCCAAGATTGCTTTGTATCCCACGATTTTTGTATGTTGTCTCATTGTTGTCATTTTGTCTGATGAAATTATCTATTGTTTTTGTGATTTATTCTTTGACTTACTAATTCTTTAGGATTAGGTCATTTAGTGGCTCATAAATTTTTAGTCAATTCTTCAGTGACCCTTTATGTTATGTATAATTTTTGTTACATTGCAGTCAATAAAAGATATGTTTTGGGGCGGCCAGGTGGCTCGGCGAGTAAGAGCACCAGTTCCAGTGTTGGGACGACCTGGAGATCGAATCCCGGGCTCAGACACTCAGCACCACACCCAGAAATAACTGGCTGTGTAACCTTGAGCAAGTTACTTAACCCCAATTGCTTAAAAAAAAAATAAAAGATATGTTTACTATTTATGCTTTTCTGTATTTGTTTGTGAGGTATTCATGCCCTTAATACGTGGTCAATTTTTAATAGTTCCCTGCACAACTAAATACTATGTATGCTTCTTTCTATTCCTCTCCAGAGACCTATTATAATCTAAATTTTCTAAAATTTTCAGGGCCTTAGCTTCTTTTTCTTTCATTAGGATTATCTAAGTGTGAAAGGGATGCACTGAGATCTTTGCATCTATTAGCTTAGTTCAAGAAAAGAAATGAAGTTAATCTGTCATGATATGTTCTTGATGAAACTATTTTGTGGTTGTGATGTGTGATGAAACTCTTTGTAATTACAAAGATGCTGTCCCTTCCTACATGTTTGAAAATGGTTTCTTTAATGATGTCTAATGAAATTTTCCGGGTAATTAAAGTCAAATTCTGCTTGTAGTTTAATAAATGTTCTCTTCCCTTTTTAAAAATTAAGACAATATTTGATTTCTCTATTTTTGTGACACTTCTCCCATTTTTCATGATGTTTCAGATTTCACTTGACAATGACCCAATAATCACATCTACCAGTTGTTTCTGATTCTGAGGAAATAGTTCAATTGGGCCAGGTAACTTGAGTTGATCAAGGGCCATCAGGCACATTTTTCCTATCTCCTTACATATTTTGGATATCAATTTCCTTTTAGTTATTTTTGTTCTGTTGTTTTCAGGGCAAATAGAAAATAGAAAAGTGGAAATAATGCAAGAGTGAATGACACTGTCTTTCCTCTCTTTTTAGTTATCATCATCCCATCCACCTCAAGATTCTATTCTGCCTTTGATCTACATTTTTCTCAAAATATAGCTTAAAAAATATTTTTGTCATCTTTAGTTTCCATTGCCAGGCTAAGCTCATTGTCATACCTTACCATTATTTTACAATGCTTTATCATGTTCTTATTTTGCTTATTCCATCTTTTGTATATTCTCTAACTATATGTTGATTTGTGAGTCCTCTATTCATCCACCTTGATATCCTCAGACAAATCCCATTCCCCACCCGTTTTGAAATTGTTTCTCTTTTGTGTCATTGGAATTTTGTACTTGAACATTTTTATACCCACAGAACTACTTTTCCTGAAGCATTTTGTCCCATTGAATCCTATTTATCCTTGTTTGTGATGCTTTTAAATTGGATTTCTAAAATTTTGGATGAATGATTATGACATCTTGGGCAAGAAACTGAAGAATATTAGAGTACAAATTGGGTTTTCCTCAATGTTACCCATCGAAGGCAATCCTTTTTAGGTTCCTTTTGGAAAAAATGTATTTGCCCACATGAATCACTAGAAGTGGGCAGTTATTATCCATTTTGATGAGTCTTTGGAGATTCTCTTATATCTTTAGTACATGCTCTGGGAAAAAAAATGAAAACAAAACCAGACCACTCCATTGTGTTATCAATTGAGAAGACAATCACCAATTACTTTTTTCTTCTTCCTCTGACCCTTACTAAATGATCTCTCACCTGATAGCTTTTCTGGGTCTACTATATCATTCTTTGGAGGACAAACATCTTCTTTCTCAGGACATTCATATCCTTTTGGATATGAAGAGCCTCAAATCTGTTTTTAAATTCTAATTGTACAGCTGTCCCTTATTTCCCTTTGTCTCATATGACATCCTTCCATTTTCTTTACATTCTGACAAAGATTCAGTCTCCCCTTCTCCATGATAGGTCCATTTACCTCCCTCCACTGAAGCTTTGCATCTTTTTGGAATATTTTCTCCCTCTAACAAACTGGAGTGTGGGGAGCCTCTTCACATCCCACCCCAGGAGGGAGGTCAGCCTACACTTGGAACATAGATAACTGTAGTAAAATTACAAATGTCATACACTCCATGAAAGTCACTGCACAATTTCTCCTGTTCCCTCTGGCTGAGATTTTAAGCCTTTTAAAAAAATAAAGAAAAAAGAAACTACTTGTTGATATTTACATTTAAACCCTAAGTATCTGGTCAGAACTTTTCAACAAATGATTCCTTCTTGATAATGATAGATAGTAATGATATTCTCTTCTGTAATCTCACCAACAGCTCTACATTCACACCCACCTCCTCTTCAGACAGGCAGGAAATAGGCATTTATTATTATGTGACAGGCACTGTGCTAATCACCAGAGATAGAAACACAAGCGAAAAAAGCAACAACAATAATTTTTCACTAACCTCCTCTCTGTTTCACCAGTTGGCCCTAATCACCCATCCACTCTAACAACTTGTTTTACCCTCTCATTGTTCCACTTACCTCATCTTACCTCAACTTGTCTTGAAGCTACCTTCTTTTCCTTCGCGTATCCTTTTTAGCTTCTACTCCCTAATTCTCCTTGAGCTTCCTCAAAACCTTTTTTTTTTGTGTTTTTGATTTTTGGAGGGGGGAAGGCAGGGCAGTTGGGGTTAAGTGACTTGCCCAAGGTCACATGGCTAGTAAGTGTTAAGTGTCTGAGGCCAGATTTAACCTCAGGTCCTCCTGACTCCAGGGCTGGTGCTTTATTCACTGTTCCACTTAGCCACCCGTCAACACTTCTTGAACCTTAATTGTCCTTGATCCCACTCCTCTTTCAAACCTAATGTAGATTCTGGACTAGTAATTGGTCATGGACATTGTTCTCTTTCATATTTTTCTCAAATTTCTCTTCCCCAGATTCAGCCTCTGACCTACTTCACTGATCTAAATCTCTCCAAGTCACCTACATCATTCCTTTGTCTCTCAGACTAAGTTTACATCCTTCTGTTTTCTCCTGGTACTTTACCATGAACCTCCTCCCACAGAAGTCCTATTTTCTAGGGACTTATGATTAGGATAGAATGAGACATTTGATCTCATTAAAATCATCCGTTCTTGTACAATGACTCTCTTTCAGACTATGACTTCAGGTTTTGTTGAAGAATCAGATCTTACGTTGTATATAGTATTCTATTGTAACCTTGATACGACATCATCCTATATTGTATCCCATTGATTTGTGCATATATTTTGTGCTTTGTCCTTGAATATAAGCTCTGGGAGGGTAGGAGTTGTATTTCTTTTTAATCTTTATCTAGTCACCTAGCACAAACTTTTGTGCATAATGGGTGTTTATTAACTCTATATTTAATTAAATTGAAGTGAACAGAGATAAGACTAGAAAGGAAGATTGGGGAAATAAAAGAATATGGAGGGAGGTAGAAGGGAGTGAAGGTGACTTCTATGTATGGGTTACTCAGGCTATCGGGGTGTATGTAAATTAAAGACTGGAACTGAATTGGACTAGACCTGGTGAATCATACAGAAGTAACCTCATTTCTACATTTCTTAGAAGAGTTGAGGGAGAGTTCTCTGTTATTGATTGGGGGCTGGGTAGGGAGGATAGGGTAGCAGTCTGTCAAAGGAAGAAAGAATGAGGAAAGAATAAATAGGCTTCTCTCAAGAGGAAAGAAAGACTTGAGCTAGAAAGGTGGCTGGCCACTAGAGACCTTAAGCACTGAAAAATTTGTGAGATGTAACAGCCTCTTAACCTGGACAAGGTTGGACTACATACTTTTATTATGCCTGTAACTTGTCTTCCCATACACACTGTAGTTTGTTCTAGTAGAAATCCCCCCTGCCTGTATTCAGTCCAGTTACTGCCACAATACAAACACACTCAGTCTGTGTTTGAACTGTGTCTGAGGATGTTGCTGAATCACTACAAATGGCTCTGAAGGACATATGAGTGAGGATTTGGAGGGGGTGATCATAGCCCAAGCAGTAGATTTCTTTCTCTCTCTCTCCTGCCCATAACCACTCCAAGGCCTGTGAAGAAGAAGTTTTACCAAAAGCATCTAGTCTGAGCCTGTTTTTTTGCCACAGGTCCATGCGGTCCACTTTCCTCTCCCTACTGCCCATAAGCCTCCCATTCCAAGGATCATGTTGGTGGCAGTGTCCCCATACCAGCCTGGTTCGGGACTTCAGGAGCTTGGCTGCTACTTCCAGCCTTGTCCTATTGAATGTTCATCAAAAAGAAGCCCTTCCAGATTTGAGGAATTAGTTGTGAAATAACTTTTGTGATTACAATTTACAAGCTTAATTAGTAAGCTGGGAATTAAACCTCTGAAACCTGACAAAATGAAAATTTGAGATACTCCCAACAAACACCTAAGATTTCCCTGAAAGTTGCCTGACTCATCCATCTCACTTTCTTCCCTCCAGCTGGTGTCTGGCACACCTTGCTCCTTCATGCAGAATTGATCCATTTTCTGCAGCTGGAATATGTTGACTGCTGAGGTCATCAAGGACCCCATTCTACAGCTGTCTGCCAAAAGTAGTAGCTTAAAAGAAAAACTCTGCTTGATGGGGAAGATTGGATCATAGAGCAGAACAACACACCCTGAAAAAATGCACTTAGCCTACTTTAATAGAAGTACGTTGTCTAGAACAAGATAGGTTTTGGTCTGTCTTGTAATTTCAAACCACATTGAATATATTGAATGCTGGGAGTCATGTTTGAGGCATGGCATTGCCTGAACATACCACATTCAAAGGAAAGTGATTAAGATGGTGAAGGGAACTCAAAACCTTGCCACAGAATTAAAATAAATGGGAAGGTATATCCTGGGGGAGAAAAGATTTGGTGAGGGACACATGATCCCTCTATTCAGTTATTTGAAGATATTACGGACCCAGACACTCATAAGGTCAGGACATCCATTGCCCTGGGTCCCTTGGCTCCTTTCTAAGCATTCCCTTCATCTTCTGAAGAGACTTCGGCGAGCTGAGAATGCACTCTTTGGGGCATCAGAGAGCTCAAGACTGATGCACAGTAAAAAGAGCCCTGAATTTGGACTCAGATGACCTGTGTTCAAATGCTGGTCACCAGTGTGACCTTGGGCATGTCATTTGACTTCTATGAGAGATGGAATGATTGTGCTCAGTTAAGTTATTGATTTATGTTTTAAAAGTATTTAATGGGCTCTTATGAGTTCATTAGAGTTGCACCTGTTTCCTCACCTGTTAAAAGAAGGGCTTAGATTAGATGTTTTCCCTCTCTAAATGTATTCTATTACATCTTCTCCCAAATTTGAGATCACTTTTTAGCTCTAGGACCCACTTGTTCTCTGCTCTCTTCAGGATGGTAAGGATGTATACCCTGTCTTAGCCTGGTATAGAACCTGATCTCTATAGAGCCAATCCAAAATTGGTGCCTTGAATTTACATAAAAAGTTATACTAGTTACATCCAGATATATGGTCCTTTGGGTTTCCAAACATATAACTTCTTCCTTTCAACACAAATTTGCTTTCTCCTACTTACTCTAATGACTGGCAACAAGTTATTTCTCTGACCTCAGTATCTGAGAGCCAGACTGCTCTTAGCCACCTTCTGAGTCACAGGCAGTGTTCCTGAGGGGTTGGGTGTTTCTTCTTTAATGCCATTGGCTCAAACCCTCAGTATAGCGAGGTTCTCTCCCCCCCCAATAGTGTTTGGAGCTTGTGATTAGAGTCCCAGTTCTGTTTAGCCAATTAATAAAATTAACTTTTACAAAAGAGTATTTGATTTGAAGATAATAGCAAGAAAAAGAATTATGAATATTTATCAGCAGTTCCTCAGGGGCACAATCTCTCCTTTGCTCCCTCTGTCTCTGGGATAGGTGGGCTCAGACTGAACACAGTTTCTACATGACATTGGTCCCACCAAGATCACTTCCAAATGTCTTCTGTCTTTCTTGGGGCATTAGTACTGACTTGGCTGCAAAACCTGGCATGAATTCCACTCAGACTTCCAGATGACTTTGTATACTCATCTCCCCAAACTTGCAACATCATAGATTCTGACCTCAAGTAAAATGAACAAACACCTAGACAGAGAATTGAAGTCTGTTTTCAATTGGCCACATTGTAGCCCTGGAGAGGAGAGAGCTGAAGGTTTCTCCCCTTATAGAATTGTGTTTTATTGGATTCTGTCAGGGAAGGAAAAGGACCAGTCTAGAGAGGCTGACTGAAGCCTTTTGAAGGCACCCCCAATAATAGTCCTGCAAGTGCAGCCAATTGAAGAGGATGCATTCACCACATGGTTAGCAGATCAGAACCAGTACAAAAGGTCTATGCATGTTTCAAAGATTCTCCAAGCATTTCCATTATACATAATTAAGACTCTGCAGATGCAAGCTCACCAGGCGAGGTGCATCAGGCCAGCATATCAGTGCACTGTGTGCAAGCTAATGCGGATTGTACTTATTGTCCTTGGCGGTTCTCTGTTATACTGGGTATGGTGATGGTGGCATATTTTGGCTCCAAAGCCAGTTATCATAGAGAGAGGCAGCAGAGATCTATCAACAAATGCCTCTTGAACCTCAATTCTGCACAAAACACTTTGGCAAAAATGGGGGTCAATAGATTTTGAAGACAACAGCAATTATCTCCTGTATATTTAGTGTTTTAGAAAAACTGCCAAATTGGCTTCCTAAAATTAAGGACTTACTATAGATGACAATTTAAAACAACAAAACCTCTAAGCAAAAGATCTCCCATCATCTTGGCTACACACAACCACAACAAAAGAGGCCACATGATGAGGGACAAAGAGCTTGTATTTGGAGACTGGAAACCCATGTTTTCATTACAATTCTGCATAAGTTAGATGTGTGACCTTGGACAACTTATTTAACCTCTCTGGGTTTCCTTTTTCTTAATTGTTAAATAAGAAGATGTGGCAACATGGTCTTTAGAACCCCATTTCAGCTGTAATCCCTATGTTTGCAGATACTGAACATATTTAGTATCAAGGAAGTTGTCATTGTATTTCCCCACATTGGGCAAGATCCCTATACTTTTCTGAGAGGGGAAGAAAAGAGAGGGACAGGAAAGAACATGTTAGAGATTTTACAAGTTAAAAAAAAATAAATGTATTTTACAAATATAATCAAACTTGAGCATTTACATATTTCACAGAATAGAAAAAGAGAATTATACATGAAACCAAAAGTCTCTGTTATGGACAGTTATGGAGGAGTGTACAGGGCAGCAACAAGGATCTGGAGGGAGCCTTGACAGAGGAGAGGTGGTAGCTGAGGGATAATGGCACAGGCCTAAAGGAGGCAGTGGGAGGCAAGGCCTGGGTTCACTTCTCCCTCATTGTGTGCAGAGTGCATGACAGAAGACATGGCCTATATTGAAGGGTGGTGAGAGATATTGTGTGTTCAGGAGAAGGTCAGGTTTTAGGGCATACCAGGAGATATCTCGGGCAAAGAGATTTAGATTCAAACATGAGGGGAGGGAGGGAAAGAATGATTAATAAGGGGTGGCTAGGTGGTGCAGTGAATAGAGCACCAGCCCTGGAGTCATGAGGACCTGAGCTCAAATCCAGCCTCTGACACTTAACACACACACACAAAAAACTAGCCATGTGACCTTGGGCAAGTCACTTAACCCCAATTGCCCTACCTTCCCACCTCCAAAAAGCAAAAAAAAAAAAAAAAAGGAATGATTACTAAGTACCTTCTATGCACCAGGTGTTTTATAAATATTATCTTATTTAATCCTTACAACAGTTCTGGGAGGTAGTGCTATTATGATCCTCATTTTACAGTTGAGTAAACTGAGATAGAGATTAAGTGATCATAAAACTAGTAAACGTCTCTGGTGAGATTTGTGCTCAGGTCTATAACTGTTCCTTACTCCAGGCCCAACAGTATCCACTGAACCACCAGATCTGGGACTGGAAGGCATTACCTTAGAGGTCATTCAGTCCAACCACCCCCTTTTACAGATAAGGAAACTGAGGTCAGAGTAGAGAAGTAACTTGACCAAGGCCATTAACTGGAACGAGGGATGGACTGTTTCATTGATATCCCTAGTGCTCGGCTCACAGGAGATACTTAATAAAGAAATCTTTGCTGATGAACCAACAGTGATAGACTTGGGACTCCAAGCCAGTCTCCAATGTACTTCTTGCCATAACCCAGGGCATCATTCATCAGTTCTCTGAATCTATTATCTTAGGAGATACAAACTTAGCTAAACTTTCTGACTAATCTGATCTGGAGATAAAGGGTATATAGAGAAAAGCTGAGATGAGAGAGTAGAGGAAGCAGTCCCACCAAACTCTCCCCAAATCCCCTTATAAACAACTTAAAATAATACATCAAATCAAATTCTGTAATGGCAGAGCCCACAAAAGGTTGGGGTGAGACATTTTTCCAGCCCAAGACAACTTAGGAGGTTGGAAGGAGAGGTCTATGACAATGGAATGGGGTTGACCTAGATTCCATGCAACAGCACCCACAGAAAGTCTTAGGGGTGGCCTCAACAGCAGCAACAACAACTTTGGGATCTCTCATCCAGTAACAGAGAGGGGGTTAGACAGCTTGTCAGAAAGAGATTACAGGAGACACTGAACTTATGCTGTATGCTATCTGGAAACTCCAGTTCCCACACAGAGTTCTGGGTCTCAGGTCCAGAGAGGAGAGAAGTACTTATGGTCAGTAACAAGGGAAAAAGGTCCCTGGTCACAGTTCAAGGGCCAAGAGGAATGCTAGTGCTTGTGGCTGCAGGGGAGCAGGGACCTACCCTGGTAAAGACCAGAGCACAGACCAGGAGAGCAGTGACCACAGGATAACCCCTCCTTGGAACCACTGAAAAGCTGATCCCCAGAACTAGCTCTGAAAATAGCAACATAAAAGTCCTCAAGCTTGGGACAGTGCCTTACCACTCTCACTCCAGAAAAAGAGCCTAACTTTAACATAAAGTTCAAAATCAAGAAATAGTCTGGAAAAAGGAGCAGACAGGAATAACAAAAAAAAAAAACTTTATAAGCTACTATGGTGACTGAGAAGATCAAAATGCAAATTCAGAAGAAGACAACAATATGAAAACAGCTATAAACAAAGCTTCAAAGAAAAATGCACATTGGACACAAGCCCAAGAATAATTCAGAGAAGAGAAAAAGAAGAAAGAGAGAAGACTGGTAGAGGAAAAAAAAATTGGGAAAAGAAATGAGAGTGATGCAAGAAAATGATAAAAAGAGAATGAGTAATTTCATAAAAGTGGCACAAAAGAATACCGAAGAAAATGGCATCTTAAAAATAGAATTGACTAAATGGTCAAAGAGGCACAAACATTCACTGAAGAAAATGAATTCTTAAAAATCAGAATTGGTCAAATGGAAAAAGAGGTACAAATGCTCACTGAAGAAAATAATTCCTTAAGAATTAGAATTGGACAAGTGAAAGCCAATGACTATGTGACATCAAAACATAATAAAAACAAGTAAAAAGAATGAAAATAATAGGAGAAAATATAAAATATCTCACTGGAAAACAACTGACTTGAAAAGTAGATCAAGATGAGATAATTTAATAATTATTGAACTACCTGAAAGCCATGATTTAAAAAAAATAGCCTGGAATTCATATTTCAAGAAATAATGAAGGAAAATTCCCCCAATATCTTAGATCCAGAGAGCAAAACAGAAGCTGAAAGAATCCATAGATCACCTTCTGAAAGAGATCCTCAACAAAAAACTCCCAGGAACATTATAAATAAATTCCAGAATTCCCAAGTCAAAGAGAAAATATTATAAGCATCTAAAAAGAAACCACTCAAATGTCATGCAGTCAAAGTCAGAATTACACAAGATTTAACAGCTTCAATGTTAGAGGAGTGGAGGGTTCAGAATATGATATTCTGGAGGGCAAAGGGGCTAGGATTACAACCAACAATAACCTCCCCAGAAAAACTGAGTATAATACTTCTGGGGAAAAATGGGTATTTAATGAAATAGAGGACTTTCAAATATTTTTGAGGAAAAGACCAGATCTGAATGCAATAGAAAATTTGGCACTAGAACACAAGATTTAAGAGAAGCATAAAAAAGTAAACATAAAAGAGAAATTATAAGGGACTTAATAAGGTTAAACTGTTTAATTTCCATATGGGAAGATGACACATATAACTCCTAAGAACTTCATCATTATTAGAGCAGTTAAGAAGGAGTCTATATAGACAGAAGATATGGATATGAGTTGATATTGGGATGATCACAAAAAAGAAAATGAAAGGGTTAAAAAAGGAGTGCTTTGGGAGAAGGGGAAATGGAGAAGAATGGGGGAAATTATTTCACATACAAGAGGCATGTAAAGAAGAAAATGTGGGTGGTAGTAGGCAATACTTGAAATTCATTCACATGTGAGTGGATTAAGGGAGGTAGTGGTCAAATGAGCAAAACAGACTTCTGAGAAGGGAGAGGATAAAAAGAGAGAAAGGTTAAACAGAAGAAGATAGGATGGAGGGAAATGCATAGTGAACATAACTGTGAGTGGGAGTGGGATGGATTCACCCATAAAATGGAAGAGGATTGCATAATAGATTAGAAACCAGAAGCCAACAATACGTTGTTTACATGGGACACACTTGAAACAGAAAGAAACACTTACAGTTAGAATAAGTGACTGGCATAGACTCTATTATGTATCAGTGAGGTTTAAAAGAAAATTGATAGCAATCATGATCACAGACAAAGCAAAAGCAAAAACTAAACTAAAATTAATTAAATAATTTAATAAAAATAATTAAAATAAAAAGATAAGCAGGGAAATTATATTTTGTTAAAAGGTGTCATAGATAATGAAGTAATATTAAAAATTTTACAGCAAGTTTCTCTAATAAAGGCCTTGTTTCTCAAATATACAAGGTGCTAAGTCAAATTTATAAAAAAAATAAGACCTATTCCCCAGTTGATAAATGATCAAAGGATGTGAACAGGCAGTTTTGGGGAGAAAAAACAAAGCTATCTATGGTAATATTTTTTAAAAATGCTCTAAATCACTATTAATTAGAGAAATACAAATTAAAACAACTCTGAGGCTCTTTCCCATCTCTCAAGATGGCAGACAAAAAAACCACCCAAGGAAAAGAAGGTCAAAAAGGAAAAAAAAGAGAACAAAAAGGAAGATGTAGCTGAAAAAGTCAAAAAGCCTCAAAAGCATTGCAGTTAGAACCCAGTTGGTAGATACTCCAGGTCTGCAATGTATTCCCAGAGAGCCATGTACAAGTGGAAATACACTGTCCCCAATACCCAGATTGAAAGGAAGAAGAAAGAAAAAGTGCCTGCTACTATCTCAAAGCCTGTTGGTGGTGATAAGAATGGAGGAACTCGAGTGGTAAAGATTCGCACAATGCCTAGGTATTACCCTACTGAGGATGTGCCTAGAAAGCTGCTAAGTCATGGCAAAAAGCCCTTTAGCCAGCATGTGAGGAGACTCTGAGCTAGCATCAAGCCAAGTACTGTTCTGATCATGCTCACTGGCCACCACAGGGGCAAGAGAGTGGTTTTCCTGAAGCAACTAGCTAGTGGCTTGCTACTGGTGACTGGACCTCTGACCATCAACCATGTTCCTCTGAGAAGAACCCATCAGAAATTTGTTATTGCCACTTCTACCCGGGTTAACCTTTGAGGTGTGAAAATTCCAAATCATCTTACTGATGCTTACTTCGAGAAGAAGAGGCTCCATAAACCTAGACACCAAGAAGGAGAGATTTTTGACACAGAAAAAGAGACATACAAGATTATAGAGCAGCGCAAGGCTGATCAGAAATCAAGAAAATTCCTCAGCTCTGTGGCTACCTGCGTTCTGTCTTCTCTCTCTCCAATGGAGTTTATCCTCACAAACTGGTGTTTTAAATGCCTTGCAGAGAACACTTATTAAAATATTTGCAATAGCTAAAAAACAACAACAACAACTCTGAGGGACCACCTCATACATATCAGATTGGCTAACATGACTCTTTTGTTAATGTATTTTTTCCTTCATGGGAAAATCTTTCCCATCCATTAATAGGCCCATGTGACATGCTTAAGTCACATGGAAGTCTAAGTCATATGAGTTTGAGTCAAATGAGCCTAGGTGACAAGGGCTGTGATGCCCTCTGACCCTGAAAAAGTGTATATATACTCTGAGGTTAGCATTTTGCTTTGGAGCTCACACTCATGGGATGAATGTTTGTGTGAAGTAGCCAGATGAGACTCTGGATAGCTGTTAAAGAGCCTCCCTTCCCCTTCTCTTCTCCACTCCATCCTCCCATCCCCAGGTTTGAAAACCGAGATGTTGTGCTTCTCTCTCTAGTAACTATGTATCTATGTAATGATCAGACAGTTGAATCGATCTGTTGATCTGCGATGTATGTATTATTTGGTCAGACAGTTAGAAGCCCTGTCTTTTGGTCTTTATGCTATTATTTCTGGTGGTAATTTTTGTTTGTATTTTCTCTGAAGTTCAAGGTGATGACTTTTTCCCCTGAGCTAAGTAAATGGTATATATGTTTGATTAAAGTAAGATTGTTGACCCTTTTTGAGTTGTTTTCTTTTAGAAAAGTAGATCAAAGAACCTGGGCTAGCAGCCCTCCTGTGTGCTGCTGTTATTGGTCTTATGCCCCCACAGTAGCTGCAAGTAGCATTGTTGTTACAATGACAGAAAAGGAAAATGACAACGCTAGAAGGAATGTGGAAAAATTGGGACACTGATGCATTGTTGGTGGAGTTGTGAACTGGCCCAATCATTCTGAAGAGCAATTTGGAACTATGTCCAAAGGGCTATAAAATTGTGCATATTCTTTGAGTCACTACTAGGTCTATATCCCAAATATGTCAAAGAAAAAAGAAAAGGACCTGTATGTAGAAAAATGTTATAGCAGTCCTTTTTGTGGTGGCAAAGAATTAAAAATTGAGGGGATGTCCATCAGTTGGGGAATGGTTGAACAGTTGTAGTATATGATTAAGTCGGAGTACTCTAAGTAACAATAAGAAAAATCTGGGAAGACATATATGAACTGATGCAAAGTGAAGTAAGCAGAACCAGAAGAATATTGTGCACAGCACTAAGAACACTGTAATGACTATCAACTATGAAAGATTTAGCTAATCTGATAAAGTCAATGATCCAAGACAATTTCAAAAGAGTCATGATGAAAAATGCTATTCACATGCAGAAAGAACTGATAAACTCTAAGTGCAAATTGAAATATAATTTTTCACTTTCTTTTTTTTGCAACATGACTAATATGGGAACATGTTTTGCATGATTTCACAAATATAATTGATATGCTGTTTGCCTTCTCAATGGGTGGTAGAGGGAAGGAGAGAATTTGGAACTCAAAATATTTTTTTAAATATTAAAAATAAATCAGCAATAAGTTTGAAAGAAAAAAGGCAAACATTACAGTACTTTTGCATTAAAAAGTATATAGACATATTTCTGTGGCATGCTAGTTCTCCTAAAATCTTCGTTTTCATTGTGCCAATCAACAGGAAGGGAGAGGACATTATTTGGTGATGATTGCTTTCAGATACTACTGGAAACTTTTTGCTGAGACATAATTAACTCCTCACCCTCCAGCCTTTCGAGGGGGGAAGTGCCGAAGTCTAGTGGAGAGAGGGAGTAGAGGTGTGAATGGGTTTTTCTTTCCTCAGCCTTTCAATTATTCAGTTAAATACAATTCACACCTCCTCTCTGCTCCAATCAAGTCAGCATCTTCAGCCTCCAGTTGTGGAAGTGTGCCAGGAAGAGGGTAGGGGTGGAATCGTGTTTTCAGATGGGTGCTGGTGGCATTTTTGAGGAGAAAACATTCAAATAAATATGTTAGATGAAATTTGCATAAGTAACCTAGAGCCTCCAGAGAGCTGAAGCCCATAAAATCAGCCCTATATAAAACTGTTTTCAAGGTGGGAAACCATCTCAGGCCTTTTCCACTGTCTTTCTCTGAGAATCTACTTTCCTGATGGATTTTAAGCTAATTCAGTTGAAAGTTATACAGCTTCTGATTTCCTTCTTTTCAGCAGGGAAAGGGGGTAGTAAAAGGCTATGAGTAACTGAGTTTACTTTTATATTGTAAATTAATTTTAATTTTACATTTATATACAGATTTGGGGCACATTCTCAGGAATCTGATAAATGTGTTTCAGTATAGAAATTTCTCAGTTAAAACTATTTCATCTCAGAGCAAGAGTTTAAAGTAATCTTAGGGCTTATTGTTATCCATCCCCTTAATTTTATAGATGAGGTAACTGAAGCCCAGACAGGTCAAAATGCTTGGCCAAGGTCACATAGGTAGTAAGGGGCAGGATCAGAATTTAAACCCAGGTTTTCTGACTTTAAATCAGTGGTATTCACGTAGTATCAGTTCAGATTGGCTCTAGAGAACTGATTATTAAATTTTCAGTGTGAGTATTTAGGCCTTGGAAATCGACAAATACTACAAAGTGAGACTTGATTCACTTGTTTTTTTGACTGTCTAGATTTAAGAAAGCAAGGGAGAAAAACATTAATAGGGAAGATTAAACTTAAAAGTGTGTTGTGCATACATCCTGCCCCCCTCCCTTACACAACCCTCTTTAGACATTTACCAGCAAAGCAATAATGCTGTCCTAAATCCATCATGGAACACTGTCCTCTGAAACACACCATAACATACCATTTTAATAATTGTTATTCAGTCTTCTTGGACTCTCTTTTTTTTGGTCTTTATTAATTTGTTTACTATTAGTTTACAAGATTCATTACCACAATTTCTTGAGTTTCAAATTTTCTCTCTCTCACCCCTCCCCAACATGGTGGCATACAATCAAGTATAGTATCTGCAAATACTTTCACATTAGGCATTAGTCAGGTTATAAAGAAGGATTGTATCAGATGGAATGAATGGGAAAGAGAAAACAGAACCAAACAGGAAAAAGATAAAGAGCAGGTAGTTTGCTTCAATCTGGGTTCAAACTCAGTTCTTTCTCTGGATGTAAACATCTCTCTCCATCACGAGTCTTTTGGGGTTGACTTATGACTCTGGATTGCTGAGAAGAGTCCAGTTATCAAAGTTGGTCGTCATACATATGTTGTGTCTGTAATTGTATACAAATTCCTCCTGGCTCTACTCTTCTCACTCAGCATCAGTTCATATAAGCCTCTCTAGGTAAATATGAAGTCCATCTGCTCCTCATTTCTTATTGCACAATAGTATTCCATAACATGCATATACCACAAGTTGTTCAACCATTCCCCAATTGATGGGCACCCTCTTAATTTCCAATTCTTTGCTATCACAGAAAGAGCTGCTATAAATATTTTTGGACATATGGGTCTTTTCCCCACTTCTATGATCTCTTTGGGATACAACCCTAGAAGCGGTATTGCTTGGTCAAAGGGTATGAAATTATTTATAGCCCTTTGGGCATAATTCCAGATTGCTCTCCAGAATGGTTGGATCAGTTCACAACTCCACCAGCAATGCATTAGTGTTTCAATTTGTCCACATCCTCTCCAGCATTTGTCATTTTCCTGTTTTGTCATCTTAGCCAATTGGACTGGTGAGATGTGGTACCTCAGAGTTGTTTTGATTTGCATTTCTCTTATCAACAGTGATTTAGAGCATTTTTTCATATGCTTATAAATATATTTAATTTCTTCCTCTGAAAACTGCCTGTTCATATCCTTTGACCATTTATCAATTGGGGAATGACTTGTATTCTTGTAGATTTGACTCAATTCTCTGTATATTTTAGAAATGAGTCCTTTATCAGTGATATAGGTTGTAAAAATTCTTTCCCAATTTTCCATTTCCCTCCTAATCCTGGTTACATTGGCTTTGTTTGTACAGAAGCTTCTCAATTTAATGTAATCAAAATTATCCGTATTTAATTTTATAATGACCTCTAATCCTTGTTTGGTCATAAAGTCTTCCCCTCTCCATAAATCTGACAGGTAAACTATTCCTTGCTTTCCTAGATTGCTTACAGTATCAGTCTCTATACCTAGATCATGCACCCATTTAGACTCGATTTTGGTATATGGTGTTAGATAATGGTCTATGCCTAGTTTCTGCCATACTATATTCCAGTTTTCCCAGCAGTTTTTGTCAAATAGTAAGATCTTATCCCCAAAACTGGGGTCTTTGGGTTTATCAAACAGCAGATTATTATAGTCATTGACTACTGAATCTCATGTACCCAAACTATTCCATTGATCCACTACTCTATTGCTCAGCCAGTACCAAGTAGTTTTGAGGACTGCTGCTTTATAGTACAGATTAAAATCTGGTACAGCTAGTCCACCATCTCTAGCATTTCTTTTCATTAATTCCCTTGATATTCTGGACCATTTGTTCTTCCAAATGAATTTTGTTACTATTTTTCTGCTCTATAAGGTAGGTTTTGGTAAACAGATTGGTATGGCACTAAATATATAATTTAATTTAGGAAAATTGTCATTTTTATTATATTAGCTTGACCAGCCATGAGCAATTGACGTCTTTCCAATTAATTAGGTCTGATTTTATTTGTGTGAAAAGTGTTTTGTAGTTGTGTTCATATAGGTCCTGGGTTTGTTTTGGCAGGTAGATGCCCAGATATTTTATAATGTCTACAGTAACTTTAAATGGGATTTCTCTTTCTATCTCTTGCTGTTGAATTTCATTAGAAATATACAGGAATGCCAAGGATTTATGTGGGTGTATTTTATATCCTGCAACTTTGCCAAATTTATTTATTGTCTCAAGCAGTTTTTTACTTGATTCTCTAGGATTCTCTAAGTATATCATCATATCATCTGCAAAGAGTGATAGCTTGGTCTCTTCTTTGCCTAATTTGATTCCTTTGATTTCTTTTTCTTCTCTAATTACTACTGCTAACATTTCTAGTACCAGATTGAATAACAAGGGTGAGAGTGGACATCCTTGTTTCACCCCTGATCTTATTGGAAATGCTTCTACCTTCTCCCCATTACATATAATACTTGCTGATGGCTTTAAATAGATGCTACCTATTATTTTAAGGAAGGCTCCATTTATTCCTATACTTTGTAGTGTTTTTAATAGGAATTGATGTTGTATTTGGTCAAAAGCCTTTTCTGCATCTATTGAGATAATCATGTGATTTTTGCTAGTTTTATTGTTGATATGATCAATTATACTGATGGTTTTCCTAATATTAAACCATTCCTGAAATAAATCCTACCTGATCAAAGCGTATTATCCTTGGGATAAGTTGCTGTAGTCTTTTTGCTAGTATTTTATTTAGAATTTTTGCATCTATATTCATGAGGCAGATTGGTCTATAATTTTCTTTCTCTGTTTTATCTGATTTTACTGATTTAGGTATCAGTACCATATTTGTGTCATAAAAAGAATTTTGTAGGACTCCTTCACTAATTTTCCTGAATAGTTTGTAGAGTATTGGAATCAACTGTTCTTTAAATGTTTTATAGAATTCATTAGTAAATCCATCTGGCCCTGGAGATATTTTCCTAGGGAGTTCACCGATGACTTGTTTGATTTCTTTTTCTGAGATGGGGTTATTTAAGTAATTTACTTTCTCTTAGTTAATTTGGGCAGCTTATATTTTTGTAAATATTCATCCATTTCCCTAAGATTGTCAAATTTATGTGCATGCAACTGGGCAAAATAATTCTTAATTATTGGTTTAACTTCTCTTCATTGGTGGTAGGTTCACCCTTTTCATTTTTGATACTCATAATTTGGTTTTCTTCTTTCTTTATTTTATCACATTGACTAAGGGTCTGTCAATTTTATTGGTTATTTCATTAAACCAGCTCTTAGTTTTATTTATTAATTAAATAGTTTTCTTAATTTCAATTTTCTTAATTTCTCCTTTGGTTTTCAGTATTTCTAATTTAGTACTTAATTGGGGATTTTGAATTTGCTTTTTTTCCTAGCTTTTTCAATTGCATGCCCAATTCATTGACCTCTCTTTTCTCTAATTTATTCATGTATGCACTCAGGGATAAAAACTTCCCCTTGGGACTGCCTTTGCTGCATCCCACAAATTTTGGTATGTTGTCTCATTGTTGTCATTCTCTTGAATGAAGTTACTGATTGTTTCTATGATTTTTTTGTTTGACCCACTCATTCTTTTAGGATTAAATTGTTTAGTTTCCAATTAGTTTTTAGTCTGTTTTTCCATGGCCCTTTATTGCATATGATTTTTATTGCATCATGATCTGAGAAGGATGCATTTATTATATCTGCCTTTCTGCACTGAATTGTGAGGTTTTTATGTCCTAGTACATGGTCAATTTTTGTATATGTGCCATGTACTGCTGAGAAGAAGGTGTATTCCTTTTTATCCCCATTCAGTTTTCTCCAGAGATCTATCATACCTACCCTCTCTAAAATTCTATTCACCTCCTTAACTTCTTTCTTGTTTATTCTGAGGTTGGATTTATCAAGTTCAGAGAGGGGGAGATTAAAGGTCTCCCAGTAGTATAGTTTTGCTCTTTACTTCTTCCTCTAATTCCCTTACCTTCTCCTCTAGGAATTTGGATGCTATGCCACTTGGTGCATATATGTTAAGTAATGATATTGCTTCATTCTTGATGATGTGTTGTTTTTTTTTTTTAAGCAATCAGGGTTAAGTAACTTGCTCAAGGTTACACGGCCAGTTATTTCTGGGTGTGGTGTACGTATCTGCACCCGGATTTGATCCCCAGGTCATCCTGACACTGGAGCCGGTGTTCTTACTTGCTGAGCCACCTGGCCGCCCCAAGCAATTGGGGTTAAGTAACTTGCTCAAAGTAACACAACCAGGTGTTCCTGGGTGGGTGCTAAGTGTCAGAGCCCAGATTCAATCCCCAGGTCATCCCGACACTGGAGCCGGTGCTCTTACTCGCTGTGCTAACTGGCTGCCCCGCGATGATGTGTTTTAGCAGGATATAGTTTCCTTCCTTATCTCTTTTAATTAGATCACTTTTTGCTTTTGCATTATGTGAGATAAGGATTGCTAACCCTGCTTTTTTTTTACTTTACCTGAGGCATGATATATTTCACTCCAGCTCTTTACCTTTACTCTGTGTGTATCCCTCTGTTTCAGATGTGTTTCTTGTAAACAACAAATTGTCAGATTATGATTTTTAATCCATTCTGCTATCCACCTCCGTTTTATGGGAGAGTTCATTCCATTCACATTCACAGTTATGATCATTATCTGTTTCTTTCCCTCCATCCTTTCCCTGTTAATGCTTATATTTTTTCTCCCCTTCTCCCTTTCCCTCCCTAATAGTTTTCCTTTTGATCACCGCCTCCCTCAGTATTCCCTTATCAGCCCCCCTCCCTTTTCCTCCTCTCTCCCCTTACTTCTTCCCTCCCTTCTCACCACCACCCCCCCTTTAATAGCCCTTTCACCCTCCTACTGCCTGTAGGATACTTTTATACTTAATGAAGTATGTTATTTCTTCTTTGCACCAAGAGTGACAGGAACAAATCTCATGTGAAGCTCCTCTTCCCTCCCCCCCCCTTTTCCCTCTATTATGGTACATTTTGCATCTCTTCTCCATAGAGTCCTATGCTTAACTGGTTGTATTATTCTCTCCTTTCAGCAGAACCAATGAGGGAAAAGCTCATATAATATTCATCTCCCTCCCTTCTTTTCCTCTGCTATATTGTTTTTATGCCTCTCCGTATGGCATAATTTACCCTTTTCCACTTCATTCATTCCTCTTCTTCCATTACAGTACCTTTGTAGCCCTTAATAAGATTTTTTTAAATCATCAATTTGTGTAATTTATACTCATACTCTCTACTTGTCTATAAACAGTTTGCTCTTACTAAATAACAGGGTGTGTGTGTGTTTTCCTTCTTTACCTTTCTATGTCACTCTTGCATCTCGTAATTGTAGGCTGAATTTTCTATTGAGCTCTGGCTTTTTCATCAGGAAGGTCTGGAAATCTGTTATTTTGTTGAATGACCATCTCTTTGCCTGGAGGAGTATGCTCAGTTTCGCTGGGTAGGTGATCCTTGGTTGTAACCCAAGCTCTTTTGCCTTTTGGAAAATTGTATCCCACTGCCTCCAATCTTTCAGTGTAGAGGCTGCCAAATCCTATGCGATCCTCACTGTGGTTTCTCGATATTTGAATTGTTTCTTTCTGGCCACTTGAAGTATTTTCTCTTTTACCTGGTAGTTCTTGAGTTTGACCACAACATTTCGAGGACTTTTCAGTTTCGGATCTCTTTCAGGAGGTGTCCAGTGGATTCTCTTGATTTCTATTTTACCCTCAGGTTCTAATATCTCAGGGCAGTTTTCCTTAACGAGCTCTTGGAGAATGTTGTCCAGGCTCATTTTTTCATCATGATTTTCTGGTAGGCCTATGATTCTCAGATTATCTCTCCTGGATCTGTTTTCCAGGTCAGTTATTTTTCCATTGAGATATTTTACCTCTTTTTCTAATTTTTCATTTTTAATGTTTTGTTTGACTAATTATTGGTTCCTCATAGAGTTATCTGCTTCAATTTGGTTGATTCTAGTTTTTAGCGAATTATTTTCCTCAGTTAATTTTTGGAGCTCCTTTTCCATATCATACACTTTTCTTTTTAAGGAGCTGTTTTCTTCATTATAATGTTTTTCTAATTCTGCAATTTTGATTTTAAAAGAATTATTCATTTTGTCTTCTATCTCTCTCATTTGGTTTTCAAAGTTCCTTTTGATCTCATCTAGGAGAGCTTTCTGTATTTGGGACCCATTCCCTGTTGATGTTTCAGCTGTGGGTATGAAGTTAACATTGTCTCCCTCTGAGCTTGGTTCCTCCCTCTGAGGATAGTAGGACTCCAGAATCTTTGTAATCTGCTTTCTACCCATTTTGAGGCAGGGCCCTAGCTATGCCCTTCCTCTAGGGTTCCCAAGCCTTTACTGTTTAGGGTTTTGCCCCGGGGCAATACTTACTGTGTTTTCAGGGTGAGAGGGGTGGTTTGGATTAGCTGGGGTTCACTCTGCCATCCTGGTCCTTGGAGGTCCTGATAGGGGCTTTTTAAATTTCTGGGCTATGGAGTGGTAGCCCCAGGAGTATTTGCTATCCTGGACAAGGGCCCTGCATTTGATTCTTACCTTGCTCTTTCCAGTCCCAGCCCTTTGGTGATAGGCCTGGTAGTGGCCCTTGTGGTTGGTGGGATGACTTGCCCCCCCTTGTTGAACAGGCCTCCCACCAGCCTGTGCCGCCGTCACTTCCCAGCCTGTCCCCTTCTTGGACTCTTCATGATCCCATTTGGTGTTTTCTTGGCACAGATATTGGAGTGGTTTGGCATTTCATTTTACAGATGAGGAAACTGGGGCAAAAAGTGTTAAATGACTTGCCCAGGGTCACCCAGCTAAGAAGTATGTGAGGCCAGATTTGAACTCAGAAAGATGAGTCTTCCTGACTTCTGGCCCAGCTCTCTATCCTCTGCACCACCTACCTGCCCCTATAACACTATATCATACCATATCTTGGGCCCACTAGCAGCCCAACCAGTTTTAATTTAGGACTGCCAGGAGATGAGGAAGCTTGAAGAGAGTGCTTTCACCATCCTAGCTCTCCATGTAGGCTTTCTCCATGTAGTGCTTTCACCCAGATATTCTAGCAAAACTAGGTGCTAGGCAGAAGGGTGCAGCTGAAGGGTTATTATTGGAAGCTGACATTTCTTCTTCTTTCTTAATCCCCCAGCAAATTCTCCAGGCACCAAAATTGATTGGGACTCTTCACATTTAAGGTAAATTTAGGCTATTTTTTGACAGGGGAAAGAGGACTCAACATATGTGAGATAGCTTAGTTGTTTTCAACATTTGATGGTTCTACTTCAGGCTTCAGTGTATATTTGAACAGCCAGTGTCGGATCTGTCATCATTCCCATTAACAAGTCCAATTTCTGCCAACAACAGTAACTGGGGCATGGAAAACAGGGATGTCCAGGAACATCATTTTTGAATGTCAAGACGTCTCTGTGGTCTGACCCCCTTGCATTGTTTGGGAGCTGATTTGACCTTGCGTATGTGTCTACTTCCTGGTAATTTGTCTTAATGGGTGGGAAGCCACCCCATCCATCCCCTAGGATGAGTTACTGTGTGTAAACTTTTCCTACAGGTTTATCTCTCTTATTTTGTTTTTCTTTAATTTTAAAATGTGTCTGAGTTCCTTTCCCATGTGCAGGCCAGAGATTTACTGGGTTGCAGGGAGAAGCCAGCATGGGATTTTAAATTTGCCACAGATAAACCACAAAATTGATAATCCACATATGGTGAATGTCAATTTAGTTGCAAAGCTAAATTTGATATCCCACTCCTCTTTCTGCATCCCATACTCCTGCTCCCAATAATGTATTAAAATAACTAAAGTCAATGCTTTTTACTAGAAATCATTGTTACTCACTTTAGGGATGTGTCTGTTTGCCGCTCAGAAGTCTTCCTTTCTCCTTCAAAGACCCTCCGTTCAGGGTGTTAGGACTTCTGTGCACTAATGGGAAGGAAAAGATGACTTAGGGAACTGGAACTTTACCAAATGGAGTGTCAGACCTGCTGGGAGTGTCCTCTGATTCACAAGCATCTTCCTGATCTATTGAAAGGCCTGATCCTAGTTGAGGCTTCCTTTTCTTTTGAATTCTGGGCTAGCAGATGGTGAAAGTATTGGCTTTTGGTCTGCCCCCTTCCTATTCATAACTGCTTTTGGGGTTCATCAGGTAGATAGGCTTCTTTTGCTTTAGGATGGTGCATGCAACAAGATTTGGAGTCAGAAGGCCTGGGTACAGGTTGTACCTCTGATGCTTACTAGCTGTATGACCTTGGGGAAGTCACTTTACCTCCTTAGTCCTCAGATTTCTCATGTGTAAAATTAAAAAGTTGGACTATAGGACCTCTGAGGGCCTGTCCAGTTCTAGAGCTATGACCCTATGTAGTGGAAGAATACTAGACTTGGTGTCTATTAAGAGAGATCTGGGTTCAAGTTTCTCTTCTTCTAATAATAATAATAGTTAATAATAATGATAGCAAGCACTTATCCACATCCAGAGAAAGAACTGATAGAATCTAAATGCAGAATGAAGTATATTATTTTCACTTTTTTGGGTGTTTTTTTCTTTTGGTCTGTTTCTTCTTTTATAATATGACTAAAATAGAAATATATTTTGCATGATTGCACATATATAACCAATATCAAATTACTCACCATCTTAGGGAGGATAGAGAGGAGGGAGGAGAGAGGAAGGGGAGAGAGGACAAGAGGGAGAAAATTTGGAACTGAAAATTTTTTAAAAAGTGAATGTTAGAAATTGTCCTTAGATGTAATTGGAAAAATAAAATACTATTTAAAATGCAAAAATAATAACAAGCCTTTATATAGTACTTTAAGGATTATAAAACACTTTACAAATATTATCTCATTTTAACCTGAAAAACAATCATGAGAGATAGGTACTGGTATTATCTCCAGTTTACATTAGGAGCAACTGAAAAAGAGGTTAAATGACTTGGCCAGGACCACACAGCTAGTATAATAGGTCAGATTTGAATTCAGATATTTCTGACTCCAGGTCTAGCACTCTAGGCCTTCTACTGACTGCCTCTCCTTCTAGCCACAGACAAGACAGATCACCTCTCAGAGCTGCAATTTCCCTATCTATAAAATTGCAAAATTCCCTCTCTCCCTCACTGCTGAGCTCAGTGAAATCAGAAAAAAGAATCAAAGCTTCGAGGCTGTAGTTAGATTTATCCATTTTTAAAGCCAAAGTGGATTGGGCAGGGCCCTTTACTGAGTTTTGTATCTGGAATGAGTGTATCTGGATTTTTTTTTTTTTTTACTTAACTGCATTATCTGTGTAATAGTTTTTCTTTTCTTTTTTTCTCCCAAGTGTTAAAAGATCCTCCTGGTTTCTTTTGAAACCTGAAGAAATCTTCTCAGGCTTTTCAAGAACACTTGAGAAGAACTCTTGAGACCTTGGACAAAATATAAGGTGTAGCTAACTACTAATCTTGTTGGTGATTTCTGTCTGACTTTTTATGACCCCCATCTGAGGTTTCTTGGCAAAGATACGGGAGTGGTTTGCTATTTCCTTCTCCAGTTCATTTTATATCTGAGGAAAATGAGGCAAACAGGGTGAAGTGACTTGCCCAGGATCATACAGTTAGTTAAGTGTTTGCAGTCAGATCTGAGCTCAGGTCTTCCTGACTTTAGGCCTGGCTCTTTATCCACTATACCATCTACCTGCCCCAAGTTCTAATCTCAAGGGGCCACCCCCCCAAAAAAACCCTAAAATAGAATCTACTCCAAAATTCAACAACCCCAAGCCTACTCCAAATTATTAGTGGATTTCATAGTTCCTGAAGTCTGGATAGGGCAACATTCATTGTAATGTAAATTGTACTTTAATATTCATACTAAGTTCAAATTGGCTGAATGTGAACCACCTGGAGTATATGCATGAGGAAAACCCAGGTGGGGCACCTGAAGAAAAAGAGGTTGTTCACAGACTAGAAGGTCAGCAAGTACCAGTGAGTAGACAAAATAGGATAATAATAATAAAATGATAATAGCTAACATTTATATTGTGCCCACCATGTGCCAGACAGTGTGCTAAGCACTTTACAATTGTTGTTTCATTTGATCTTCACAGTAACCCTGGGAGGAAGATACTGTCCCCATTTTACAGATGAGGAAGAGAAGGAAAACAGAGGTTAAGTGACTTGCCCAGGGTCACACACCTAGTAGTACTTAACGAGAAAGAATGTCAGACCCTGAGTTAGAAATCCTGGGTTCTATCACAAGCTTTGCCAGTTACTCATCCTGTGGCCTTATGCAAGTGATTTAATCTCTTTGAAACTCATTTTCCTCCTCTGTAAAATGAGGTGGTATTGTGGAAAGAGTGTTGCTTTTTTTTTTAAGCAATTGGGGTTAAGTAATTTGCTCAAGCTTACACGACCAGTTATTTCTGGGTGTGGTGCTAAGTATCTGAGTCCAGATTCGATACCCAGGTCATCCCAACACTGAGGCTGGTGCTCTTACTCGCTGAGCCACCTGGCCGCCCCAAGTGTGTTGCTTTTGTAGTCAGAGGACTTGAGTATAAATCCCACCTCTGTTCCTTCTTAGCTATGTGACCTCGGGTAAGTCAATTAACCTCTCTGGGTCTCAAGTTTCCCATCTGTAAAAAAAAAAATAGAGTGGGACTAGATGAAATATCATTTAGTTCTTCATCCTGTGACAATATGACTTCCATTTTCTTTCTAATTTTAGCATTCTCAGTGCCTTAATTGATCAGAACCAATTTAGTTAAGTCTTGAAAATGGAGGGAAGGGCTGTTTTCAAAGAGAGACCTGATAAGTTGATTTTAAGTGAAATTCAAGGGAAGAAAGAACTGCTAAGTTGGAATTCAGAAAAGAATTGGAACTAAGAGAATCAGAGCAAGTAAGGGTTGAATAATTCAAGGGTTTTGGATAAAGATATGACAACCAAACCCAAAGTAATAGTCCCCTCAGAGTCTGATGCACTAATCAGACCTTGCAGACTGATTTCAATATTGGATTATTTATAAAGACTATGTACTTTTAACTTATATTATGGTTTGCGTTTTATCTCCTGAGATTTCCTCATGGTCTTATAAAATAATTTAAATGACTGACCAAGTGCTGTGCTCATGGGGCCCAGTGGATCTGGACTTGGCTCTTATTGTTAGCAATGATATTGAGAAAGGCATGTGGTAATCTAAGACAGCTTGGTTATCAATGACACAAAGCTAGAAGGAATGGCTAACACTTGGAATAATAGAGGCAGGATCCAAAAAACCAAATCAAAACAAAACAAAATTCAATTCAATAGACTGGAACATTAGGCCAATTCTAGGAAGAGAAAATGTAATATGCACAAATGTAGGGTCTTACAAGTTTGATTCCCCAAATCAACTTCATAAATACAAGATACAGGAGATGTAGCTAGACAGTCATTTGCCTGGAAAAAGTGTAAGAGTTTTAGTATTTGAATGACTACTATGACTACTATGTGGTAGATGAATTGATGGGCCTACAGTCAGGAAGACTGGAATCAAATCTGACCTCAGATCCTAACTAGCTGTGTTTCCTTCAACAAATCACTCTGTCTGCTTCAGTTTGCTGAAGTTAAAATGTGAAGAAGAAGAAAAAAATAGCATCTACTCCCCAGGGCTGTTGTGAGGATCAAATGAGGCAATATTTATAAAGCACCTGGCACATAGTAGGTGCTTAATAAGCCCTTCCTTCCTCCATCCCTCCTTTCTTTCCTTCCTCTCTTTCTCCCTCCCTCTCTCCTTCCTTCCTTTTTTCCTTCCTTCCTTCCTTTCTCTCTTCCCTTCCTCCCTTCCTTCTTCCTTTCCCTCTCCCTTCTTTCCTCATTCACTTCCTTTTGCCTTCTCTCCTTCCCTATTTCCTTCTTCCCTCCCTTTCTTTCTCCATCCTTTCCTTTCTCTCTTCCTTCTTCCCTCTCTTTTTTTCTTTCTTTCCTTCCTTCCTTTCTCTTTTCCCTTCCTCCCTTTCTTCCTCCTTCCTTCTACCCTCTCTTTCTCCCTCCCTCTCTCCTTCCTTCTTTCCTTCCTTCCTTCCTTCCTTCCTTCCTTCCTTCCTTCCTTCCTTCCTTCCTTCCTTCCTTTCTTCATTCCTTCCAACTCTTCATAACCACATGGACCATAGCACTCCAGGCCCTTTTATCTTCCACTGTCTCACAAAATCTATCCAAGCTCATGTTTAATGCTTCTGTGACACTATCCATCCCTGTCATCCTCTGCCATCCCCTTCTCCTTTTTCCTTCAATCTTTTCCAAATCAGGGTCTTTTCCAATGAGTCCTGTCTTTTCATTATTTGGCCCAAGTATTTAAGCTTCAGCTTCAGTATTTGATCTTCCAGTGAATGGTGTGAATTAAATAATTTAAGTATTGACTGATTTGATCTCCTTGCTAGTCAAGGGACTCTCAAAAGCTTCCTCCAGCACTACCATTTGAAAGTGCTGATTTTGCAGGGCTCAGCCTTTCTTATAGTCCAGTTCTCACCTTGCCACTGGAAAAGCCATTTGGTTGTTGTTCAGTTGTTTCAGTAGTATCTGACTTTTCATGACCCCATAAGCATGGTAAAACACTGTGGACTTCTGCCCATAGGTCTTCAGGCTCTCTCAGCTACCAGATCAAATCTCTTAAATCTATTCATTACTCCCACTTCATATTCTAAGGTGTGTTATTTATATATAAACAGAAAACTCTGTTTCCCTGGGTACTGGTTATAGGAGGTCATCAGAAGTGGAACACAGACATAGACTCATGAAGAAGGGAAACACACTTTAGAAAGGCACACTTGCCACTCTCTCACTGGACCCATACTGTGTGAATAACTCAGAGATTGTGGAATGCAGAGTCCAAGCCCCTTGCCCCTTCATATTGTGACTTTAGTTCTGTCCTGATCCTCTGCCCTGAACAAGGAACCATCTTGAATGATCCTTTTCTTTCTCCAAGATGAGCTTTGTTCGGGAATTCTCCTCCTCAAAATAAAAGGCCAGACCTCAGAACTCTGGAGCTCTGGAACTGCATTATTTGCAAGGTAACCCCTGAGGCTGGTGTTGCTTGGGAAACTTCTGCTTTTCTGGTTAGAAAAATCTGGTCAAATCCAAAAATGTTACTTCTTAGGGAAATCTCATTTTTTTTATGTCTAGAAGATGGTATCCTAGGACCCTAGAAGATGGAACTGATAAAGAAGAAACCCTCAGGAACACCCAGGTACTCTCCCAGAAAGCTATAATTCAGGAATTCACAATATCCAGAACACAAGCACGTATTTTCCTTTGCCATGTATTTCTTCAAAGCTACCATTAATGAGTCCCCCTTTCTAATTACTACACTCTCAGGATCTTTCTGGAATGAAGTCTGAAGGGAAAAAAAAAATGAAAGGTCGGTCATCTCCCTTTTGTGAAGTTTGGTTGAAACAATCAATCCCACAACATTGGTATCCAATCAATTCCCTTTAGGGATATCCCTCATAAGAGGATGCACATCAATTGGAAAAGGCCTTTTGGAGGGCAATTGGGGTTAAGTAACTTGCCCAAGGTTACATGGCTAGTTTTTTTGTGTGGGTGGGTGTTAAGTGTCTGAGGTCGGAACTGAACTCAGGTCCTCCTGACTCCAGGGCCTGTGCTCTTACTCACTACACCACCTAGCCGCTCCAAAGTGTGGTATATTAATGTAATGGAATACTATTGTTCCATAAGAAATGGTGAGCAGGCAGATTTCAGAAAAGCCTGGAAAGAATTACATGAACTGATACTAAGTGAAGTGAACAGAACCAGGAGAACATTTTATACAGTAACAGCCACATTGTATGATGACCAACTTTGATAGACTTAGCTCTCCTCAGTAATACAGTGATCTAAGACAATTCCAAAAGACTCATGATGGAAAATGCTATCCACATCCAGAGAAAGAACAATGGAATCTAAATGTAGATCGAAGAATACTATTTTCTTTTTTTTTTTATTTCTTGTGGTTTTTCCCTATTGTTTTGATTCTTTTTTCACAACATGACTAATATGAAAATATGTTTACTATTATTGTACATGTATAACCTATATCATATTGCTTGCTGTCTTGGGGAGAGGGGAGGGGAAGAAGGGAGGGAGAATAAATTTGGAACTAAAAATCTTATTAAAGTAAATGTTGAAAACTATCTTTACATGTAATTGGAAAAAACAACATACTACTAACTGGGGAAAAAAGAGGAATACCCTTCATAAATGAAACCTACCCATTGAGAAAGCAAGAAAAATAAAATCTTTTATAAATATGTATAGTTATGCGAAACACATTTGCAGATTAACCAAGTCTCCCCACCTACCCTCCCCCCCCTGCAAAAAAAAGAAAGCAAAGAAAATATACATTAGTCTGTACTCTGAGTACATCAGTTACTCTGTCTGGAGGTGAGTAGAACATTTCATCATGAGTCCTTTGGAGCTGAGGTTGGCCATTTAAACAATTCATTTTAACTTCATCAGAAAGGACTAAAGAGTGACTAAAGACTTTAAAGGACTCGATAAAGTGTTAATGAGAATGAGACCCTTTATTTAAATTCTCATCAAAGTGATCAAGGAATACCCTTGATCTACCCCCCTATATTCTATAAGTGCATAAAAAGGACATAAAGTGCCTTGGGATCATAGGTTTAGAGAGACTTTCAACATCACCTAGTTCAAATTTTTTTTTTCATTTTAAAACTGAGGAAACGAAGGCTTAAGGTCAAAGCCAGGATTTGAAGCAAGGTCCTCTGGCTCTGAATTTATCATTCTACCATACCATATGCTAGATGATTCACCTGGGGTTATCCAGATAAGCTACATGGGGGAGGTTGCATTTGATTTCAAAGGGCAAGTTATTGGGAAGGAGTATCAAGGGACAGGGAACAGCTTGAACAAATGCACAGGAGTGGAAAGAATAGGATATGTTTGGAGGACAACGTCTGATACAGTTTGACTGGAGCCTAGAGTACAAGATGGTAGCAGTGAGGGATAAGGTTGCACTGGGAGTTTAGAGTTAAATTGTAGAGGGCCTTGAACGACAGACTAAGGATTTTGGTCTTTATTCAATTGATGCTTCAGAGTGATTGGAATTTTTTCACTAATGGAATGACATGATCTGACTTATGTACTGAGGAACCCCAATCTGGCACCAGCATGTAAGACTAATAGTAGCTAACATTCATATATATAGTGCTTTAAGGTTGACAAAACAACCCTGGGAAGTAGATAATATTATCTCCATTTTACAGAAGAGGAAACTGAGAAAGAATGAGTTTTTTTTTTTGGTCAGGGTCACATAGGAAAGTGTGTGTCTGAGGCAGGTTTTGAATTCAGATCTTTTGAGTGAAATATGAAATTTCACTTTTAAAAATCCATCTTTCACATGGATGCCAGACTAATTTTCCTTATGCGTGTATCTGGTCATGTCAATACTCTGCTCAAAATTTGAAAATGGCTCCTATTGCCTACTGAGTAAAATTTGAACTTCTTAGCCTGGGATTCAAAGCCTTCCATTATCTGGCACCACCCTATTTATCCCACTTTATTTATACTACTGCCTTCCATGTACTGTCTGTTCTAATACAATCAGGCCACCCACTTTGCCCTGTATTGGATCAAACTATTCTCTCTGCTGGGAATGCCTTTCCTCCTCTCTTCTTCTGTTGGAGTCTTAACCCAGCCTTTAAAAGCCAACCCAAATCACATTCCCTCTGGGAATGTTTCCCTCCCACTCTCATTACTGTCAGTAAAGATCTCTCTTCCCATGGTCCTCATATAACATTTTGTTGGTGCCTTCTTTGTGTAGTCATTAGGCATTATTTTGTATTAAGTTTTATTCTATCTTCCTACTAACTTATTTCCCCCCAGATTCTACTCAAGCTATACCTTATTTATGAAGACTCTCTCACGTCAAGACTCTCCTATGCTTCTACTACCCTCCCAAATTATCTTGCATTTATTTTATATAAGTTTATTTATGTATATAGTTTCTCCTTTTAAAATGTAAGAGAACTGTTTTATTTTTGGTTTTTTATCTCCAGTACCTAGAATGGTAACTGACTTATAATAGAAGCTTAATAAATGCTGTTGATTGATGAAAGTAGGGGTCCAGCATTATCTTAACTTTGTATGTCTCCCAAGGCCAGGCATAGCATTTCTAATCTAGTAATCAGTAAGTCAGTCAAGAAACATTTATTAAGTGCCTAATAGTGCTAGTCAGTGTATTAAACACTGGAGATACAAAGAAAGGCAAAGGATAGTCCTTGCTTTCACAATCTAATGGGGAGACAACATGAAAACAATTATATACAAATAAGACATATACAGGATAAACTAGAAATAGCAGAGGGAAGGCATTAGAATTAATGTTTGTTGAATTAAATTCAAAAGCTGAAAGATTGAAAGTATATTTATAATACTATCTAGTTAGAAAATGTGAAGGGAGGAAAGGTCCATACCTTTGGTTCCTGGTCATCTGAGCCATATGCATACTCATGAGGAGATGAAGATCCCTACAGATCCTCTATCTACAGCCCTTTGTCCTTGGGACTCCTCCAAAGTCAGTCTTATCTGGGTGTATGACTACCATCAACCAGTACTATTCTTAGGAAAGTATATATATATATATATATATATATATATATATATATATATATATATATGTCTATTTGAAGGGTAGTTCCTTTCTCCTATCACTTTATAAAGTGAAATATTAGCATAGTTTTCTTTACTAATTCTATTTCATATCTTAACTTGAGGTCAATTAACTCCTTTCCCTGGGGAAAGGAATTTTTTTCCTCCCACCAAATAGAAATTCTGGAGCTTTCCATTGACTTTCTTCTCTTTTTCTTTCTTCCCACATACAAATGGTTGCCAAAATCCAATGCTTGGTTCTTTCACCAAATTTTGGAGTTCTGTGTTTTGTTTTCTGTCTTGACCGCTATGTCTCTTTTGTCTGTCAGGACTGTTCTAGCCCTGCTCAATTGACTAATTTCTTTGGACCTTCAGTTATACATCCAGTGTCTCTTTCCCAGCACTTCAGACTACTTAAATAATTGCCTGTCTATGTGGTCATTCCCTTTCATCCTCTAATTATTCCTCTGGAACCCACTGCTGGCTTCTAATCAACTCTTTATCATATTTTTTATTTGAAATTTTTTTTTCAACTAACAAGGATCTATTTTCTTTTCCTCCCACCTACCTCTTTATTGAAGAGAAAGAAAAGCAGTTATTCAGTCTAATTGATAAACATTGATTGTGTACCTACTATGTGCTAAGTAAGCACTGAGAATAAAAAAAAAAAAGCAAATTACAGTCTCTACCTTCCAGGTGTTCACAGTCTAATAGAGGAGATAACACATAAACAAATATATCCAAACCCTTTGTATTATATAGGACAAATAGTAAATAATCAGTAGAGGGAAGGCACTACAGTTAAGAGGGATTGGGAAAGGCTTCTGTAGAAGGTGAGATTTTTTTAAGGTAGTCAGAGAGCCAGGAAATAAAGACAAGGGAGAACATTTCAGATATGGGGGGAGCAGCCAGAGAAAATGGCAGGAGAGGAGAGAATGATGTGTCTTGTTAGGGGAACATGAAGGAGACCTGAGTCATTTGATAGAAGAATATGTGGTTGGGGAGAGGAATACTATGTAAGAAGATTGGAAGAGTGGGAGGGAGAGCTACATTATAAAGGATATTGAATACCAAAGAGAGGATTTTGTATTTGATCCTGAGTGTGTGTGTATGTGTGTGTGTGTGTGCACATGTGCCATGTTTGGACCTGTACTTTAAGAAAATCACTTTGTTGATTACATGGAGGATGATTTGGAGTGTAGAAAGACTAGGGGTAGGCAATAGCCTAGGTGTAAGGTGATGAGGGCTACACCAGGGTAGTGGCAGTATCAGAAGAGAGAATGGAGTATATCTGAGAGATTTAACAGGTCAGGGCAACAAATCAGATATGGGAGAAGAGGGGTGAGGAGCCAAGAATGACATCTATATTTCAAGTCTAGGAGACTGGGAGGATGATGTTGCTCTCAACAATAATAGAAAAGTTTGGAATGGGGTAGGGAGTGGTGGTGGTTGTGATGGTGGTGGCAGTGTTGGGGAGGTGGTTGGGTGGGGGATGAGGGTGGGGAGGATTTAGCAGGGAAAGATAATGAGTTCTATATTCTATAAGTTGAATTTAAGATGTCTACTGAACATTCAGCTTGAGATGTCTAGAAGGAAATTGTATATAGGAGACTGGAGGTGAGTAGAAACTGTAGGGCTACATAAGTAGATCTGAGAATCATTCGTATAGAGATGATATTTAAATCCATGGCAGCTGATGAGATCACCAAGTGAAATGGCATAGAGGGAGAAGAGAAGAGGGTCAAGAACAGGGCTCTATGGGACACCCACGATTAGTGAACGTGACCTGGATGAAGATCCAGTGAAGAAGACTGAGAAAGATTGATCAGGTAAGTAGGAGGGAGTGGTATCCCCAAAACTTAGGGATAAGTGAGTATCAAGAAGAAGGTGATTGACAGGAGAGAGGTCAAGATAGATAAAGACTGAAATTAAGAGATCATTGATAACTTTGGAGAAAGCAGTTTTGGTTGAATTTTGATGTCAGAATCTATACTGCAGAGAATTGAGAGTGAGAGGAGAGGAAATGAATGTAGCTCCTGTAAACAACCTTCTCTAGGGGTTTAGCCACCAAGGGCAGACCAGATATGCAATGATAGTAGAGATGAAAGGGTCAATTGAAGCTTTTTTTGAAGGCAGAAGGGAGATTGGCATGTTGGTAAGCAGTAGGGAAACAGCTAGTAAAAGGGAAGAGATTGAAGATAAATGAGAGAGTAGGGGTGACAGAGGGTCCAGTCTGCTGGAGGAGACAGGATGGGATGGAATCACTTTCGCAGTTAGAAAGGTTTACCTTGGCAAGGAGAAGAGGCACCTCTTATGTGAAATAGAGGTAGGAGAGGACATGATGGCAGAAGGCATCTTAGTGACACGAGATGAGGAAAGAAAGAAGAGGGAGCTCTCAGTAAATGATCTCATGTTTTTGTTTTTGGCAGCTATGCTAGTATTTTGAACCTTGGGAAGTTGCCTTTGCTTGGCATTATATTATGGTGTAGTCGGTAAGGATTACAAAGCATAGTGACTCTATTTGTCCCAGGATCCATGGCCATTTAGATTGAGATTGTAAGGCCAAGGATCCTGGAGGGGTGGAATGTAATAGTGTGGAATGTAATGGTGAAATGTAATAGTAATGGAATTTAAAGATCCCCCTGTATTGGCTTGGTTTTTGGACTGATTGTGTTAAAACCCAGAGCTTGTGAATCTCACTTGTGGGATGGACTTGTTGATGTGAAAAGAGAGTGCTGAACTGGGAGGAGCTGGTGATGTAAATTTAGAGAGACACAAGCAAAGAGAGAGGCAGAAGAATTTTTTGGAAGCAGCATCTTGGAGGCAGGGAGAGACCGAGAGGATTGCTGAGGGCCAGTTTAAATTGCCCAGGACTTTTGAGAGCTGCCACCAAGAGCTGCCAAGGACTGAGGAGACATGGCTGTTATGCTGGTACTTTGTCTGTCTGTTTTAATGTTTGTTTTGCCAGATTTGTTCAGTGGTGAAAGACAGTCCTGTTGTTGCAGAGGTTCTGGAACCTTGCTGTTGGTTCAGAGCTCCTGAGACTGTTCTGCAGACAGAGAGTGAATTGTGCCCACTGGTGAAGGCCAATGCTGTTGTTGTCAAGATCCTGGAAACTTGCTGTTGGTTCAGAAGCCCTGAAGAAGGATTTTCTTGTTGTATATTTACAGAAATCCTGGAAGAGGGTTTTGCTAATGTTTTCAGGGGTCTTAGGACCGTTCTGCAGACAGAGAATGAATTAATGAAGACACTGGCAATGTATCTTGTGGCCTTGCTAAGCTTTGTCTCCCCAGGAACAGAGATTGCTGAGAACTTGCCTCAGGTCAAGATGAAGAAAGACCTCTCTTTGGGTATTAAATGCTGTGCTTAAGCTTGTTATAACTCTGGGGTAGATTCAGTTGTGATCCAAGGGTGGGGAACTTTTGACTTTTTTGTGCTCTGTGATTGAACAAATAAATGTATTTTACTAATGATTGGAAACTAATCTCCATTTGAGAAGAGGGGCTTTGTGATTGACTAATGAATGTACTGCCTGGGGGTAGAGTAGTATTTAGAAGAGGGACTTTGTGATTGATTAAATGAATGTAATGTCCAGGGGTGGAGTAGTACTTGATTGAATTACACTTGGTGAATGCTGTATTTTGAATTATGCTATATTTTGATTTTCTCTGTTCTTAATTTGTCACTGAATAAAATGGAGAGCAGCTATGCTGGTATTTTGAACCTTGGGAAGTTGCCTTTGCTTGGCATTACAGGTGTTTTTTTTTTTCAGTAAAATGGAGGCAAGGTTCTTAGCTGAAAGGATGGAGGGAGGGAGAACCAAGGGAAGTTTGAGGAGAGATGAAAGATTTGGAAGACCCAATATGGAGAGTGAGATAGTGAGTTGATAAGGGAGAGATAGTAGGATTGCTTAACAGCAGCGGGAGCCTGGTTGAAGTTGTATAACATAAATTTGTGGAGGACCCAGTTGGAATGATTTTGTGATTTTCTCTGCTTTTGTTCAGCAGCACATATGTAGGAATAAAGGTGACAAATGTTGGGAATGATTCAACATTGAGGCTTGGTAAGGCACAGTTGGCAATATGATAAGAGGATAAGGGATTTAAGAGAAGAAGACAGTGTAGAGATGAACTGGTTCACTAACAGATAAAGATAGGGAAGGAAAGATAGTGTAGCCAATGTTGGGGTAAGGGACTGAAAAAGAACTGAGGGTTGAGGAATTAGAGTTCATGATGAAGAGCAGAGTTTGGAATTGCAAGTTGGGGAGAAGTGGCATAACAATAAATTGTGATCAGATAAGGGAATTTCAGAGTTCTTGAGCCTGGAGTTGGTACATTTGTGGGTGATGGCAAGAGCAAAGGGTATGACCATTTTTGCTTTGGCTGAGGTGGGGTAGAGAAGGTTATAGAAAGTGATTAGATTGAGGAAGTTATGGTGTTTGAGGGAACATAAATATGTATCTTGAAGTCCCCTAGTATGAGGGCAGGAGTTGGGGAGGAAAGTAAGATTGTGAGCCAGGTAGTGATTGAGGAAGGAAGGGCAATGACTTGGAGGTCTGTAGACAACAGCTACCAGGATTTTGAATTGGTAGAAGATGTGGATTGGATGTACCTCTAATGTATTTGCTGATCTCTTATAATTTCACAGGCTTCACTTTGCCCAATTCTAATTTTCAAGGTGTCATTTTTTTCCTTAAGATTCTGGATCTCCTTTTCTAATTGGTTGACTTTCTTTCATACCCTTCTTGTTTTTCTTGGATTATTCTTTTTTTTTTCTTTTTGTTTATTTTTTAAAAGTTTTTCCTTCATCTCTGTCATTTGGTTTTTAAAGTCTTTTCTTTTTTTAACTTTAATTTATTAATTTGTTTGTTTACTTTTAGTTTACAGGATTCAATTCCACAATTCCTTGAATTTCACATTTTGTCCCCCTCCCTCCCCTCCCCCTCATGGCGGCTTATTATCAAGTATAGGATCTGTAAATACTTTCACATTATACAATGGTCAGGTTATAAGGATGGATTGTACCAGCTGGAATGAAAAATGGTAAAGAGGACATAAAATCAAATAAGAGAACAAAAAAGATCAGGTATTTTGCTTCCACCTGGATATAAATTTAGTTCTTTCTAGTTCTTTCTCTGGATGCACGTTTTTCTCTCCATCATGCGTCTTTTGGGATTGACTTATATCCCTGTATTGTTGAGAAGAGTCCAGTCTATCAAAGTTGGTCATCACACATACGTTGTGTCTGTAATTGTGTACAAATTCCTCCTGGTTCTACTCTTCTCATTCAGCATCAGTTTTTTAAAGCCTCTCCAGGTAAATATGAAGACCGCCTGCTCCCCGTTTCTTATAGCGCAATAGTATTCCATAACATGCATATACCACAACTTGTTCAGCCATTCCCCAATTGATGGGCACCCCCTTTAAAGTCTTTTCTAAGATCTTCTATAAATTCTTTTTGGGCAGGTGTCCATTTGACATTACTCGTTGGGGGTTTCTTTACTTCAATAACTTCCTCTGAAGATGAACTGCAGTCAGCTCTATTCTCATAATAGCTTTCTATGGTTGGATTCTTTTTCCTTTGCCTGTGCATTTTTTTGTGCCGATAACTTAATTTTTGTAATCACCTCTAGCCCTAGGATGTGGGAAATGGTGCCTCTTGCAGAGATCTTCAGTTCTTCCCTCTAGCCTGGAACCAAAGCTAAACCTTCAGCCTCCTGTGAGTGCCCTTAGCCAGGGGCTTTCTGCCCCACTGCTTTGGCACTCACCAGACATATACTGGTTCCTTCTCGCCCCCACAGCACAGCTGAGTCTGAAGTTCCTGGTCAGCAGAGGTTCTCTTGATCTTCCTCGGCTTAAATGGCCAACTCCCCTCACCATCCCCTAGAGGTAAAAGTTCCAGAGCCTGGGGCCGAGACAACCTTTCAAACCAACTGCCTGGAGGTGTTTATTCTTCACAGAGAACAAACCTCACTCAGGGATTTTCCTTCTGATCTCAAATTGTCCCTGGAGGGCCCTGGTTGTGCCCCAGCTCTCCTTGATCTCTGCTCACACTTTGTTCTCCCTAAGGTGCTATTTTAACTTTTTTGTGGCGGAGACCTTGTGAGTTTGGAATTTTCTGTCCTACTCCTCTATCTTCCAGAATCCTCCGCCAGATCATGTGTACCTCAGAGGAGGAGAAGTTACTGAGTGATGAGAGCAATGGGGAGAATCTGGGCAACAAAGAACAGTGAATAGTCTAACTCCCCCACCTTGACCAATGAGCCAAGGGGCACGAGTGACAGTGCACCAAGTACTGGAAAGGGTGTCCAGAGAAACTATGTAATCGAGGGGAAGCCATGTCTCAGGGATAGCCAAGAGATGGAAGGAGGGCACAGAGGGATGAATGGGTGGTGCTTGGTTGGTACTTTTGGAATAAGTGGACTGAGGGGAATGGGAATAAAGAATAAGGGAAAGGGAAATGAGAATGGGGGGTTGGAGGATAACCTATTGGGGATCAGAATCCTGGGCTATGCAGGCTATGACCAAGTGAATTTGCTAGTCATGAAGTAAAAGGTGTTATCTGGCTTTTAAAACCTCTCATCACCTGACCCCCTTCTACCTTCCATTTTTCTTACAGCTTCCTCCCCTCCAGGTAATCCTCAGTCCAGACACACTGACCTCCTTACTGCTCCTCATGCAAGATCCTCCATTCCCCAACTTTGCACATTTTCATTGGTTATCCCCTATGCATGGGGTGTTCTTCCTCCTCATCTCTATCTCCTGGCTTCCCTGACGTCCTTCGAGTCCCAGGCAGAATCTTTCCCATGCCTTATCCTCCTCATGCTAGTGCCTGCCCTCTTCTCTAATTTATCCCCTTTGTAGTAGTTTCCATGTTGCCTCCCCTATTAGATTTGGAGCTCCTAGAAAGCAGGAACTGTTTTATGCCTTTGTGTCCCCAGCACTTAGCACACTGCCTGGCACATAATAGGCTTAGTAAATACTTGTTCACTTGACTTTACTTGATAGGTCATTGCATTAACCACAGTCCTTAAGCCATTCAAAGTTGCTTAGCTTTTAAAATGTTATTGTATGTGTAGTGAAGACCCATGTGTAATGAGATCCCCTGTGGGGACCTCATATAGAGGTGGCATCGTGTGGACTAAAGGGAAACAGGATAGATATCTCCATCTTCTCTCCAGCCCTTCTCCAAGGGAGACTTTAATTCCTACCAGGAGGACAAGCGAGAAGTTGGGACCAGAGGCCACCATTCTGCTTATCTCAGAGAGAAGGGTACCAGGCTAGAAGTATATCTGTCTTCTCTCTTAAATATTGTTAGCCTAAGGCAGCACTTCTTAAACTGTGGGTTGTGACCCCATATGGGATTGCAAAAAATTTGGCAACAGTAAAAGCTTTCTGAATGAGGAATGACCAAAAATTAGTTAAAAATCAAATGTGTAATGAATCCAAGGTGTTTCTGGAAGTGCTTTCCCATGTTGCACTGGGCAACTTCACTGTAGCCTTGGTTCTGAACACAAAGCATGTCCACTTTGCACTTCATGTGTCCTCAGGCCACACAATGCCAAGGAACACAGTCAATATGAAAAAGGGTTATGGGTTGAAAAAGTTTAAGAAGCCCTGGTCTAGAGAAAGTGATTAGGCTCAAGCTGACTTCCAGTTGCTGCTTCTTTAGTAGAGCAAGCAGGACACCGAGTTCTATACCCCAGGCTTGACCCTTTTTCTACCAAATTCTAGGTTCCACAATGAACATACATATAGCAATTAGCCAAGCAAACTCATTTATACAAGGAAGTAGCAAAACACAGATTCGAGAAAGTATGCATATACACACGTATATACATATGTATATGTACATATGTAAATGTATATGTCAGGTGGCACAGTGGCTTGAAATCAGGAAGACTCATCTTTCTGAGTTCCAATCTGTCTTCAAACACTTCCTAGCTGTGTGACCCTGGATAAGTCATTTAACCCTGTTTACCTCAGTTTCCTCATCTGTAGAATGAAATAGAGAAGAAAATAGCAAGTCACTCCAGTATCATTGTGAAGAAAACCCAAAATTGGGTCACAAAGAGTTGGACACAACTAAAACATCTCAACCACAACAATGAGTGTGTGTGTGCGTGTGTGTGTGTGTATTTGACAATATATGTTAGACAATGCAGAGTGAAGGAACTCTCTCCTTGGGAGTGAGATAACAGCTCAATAGAGAGGAGAGAGACAGAGACAGACAGACAGACACAGAGAGACAGAGAGATAGATACACACACACAGAGCCAAAGATACACACACGCACACACACACACACAGCCAGAGCCAGAGAGAGAGAGAGAGAGAGACAGTCCTAAATTTCATCCAAGGAGTCTGTAGTGTAGTTAGCTGGGGACAGGGACATGATAGATATTACTAACTCCTCTCATGTCTTCCTTCTCAAAGCTGGAATCTAAAAGCCCTCCAGATGACTGAAATTTTGAGAACTCAAGTTCCCCTCTTTACAGGTCTCACCTGCTTCCCCCCTTATGCAGGTGCAGGCATTGATCTCTACCACTATGAAGACAGTCTCATGCCAGAGGGCTTTGGGACTGGGGTCACATTCCAATGTGGTCATGGTTCTGCTGGCTTCTTGGCTCTCTATCATATTTCACCTACTTAATACTTCAAGAGTCTGTAATTTTGGCAGCATAGGGAGCCCCTTAGTCATTGCAGATCTTAACCCTTATATATCTTAGTTAATGGCCTCTGAGAGTGGCTGTGACCCCAAATTCATCACCTTGTGGTGAATAATGGTGATAAGTCTGTCTCTGTCTGGATTTGACTAGGCCAAGCCACTAGGGCCATATTTAAAGCTTCTCTAGCCTCCCTGGCATAGACTTTAGGAATCTGGTGGCATCTCTATTCCATGATAAGGCACTTGAGTAATAACATTTCCTAATAATAATTCATATTTCTTTAAAGTATAGAGAGTAATTCCCCCCCCCAATCACCATGGGCATTAGTATTGTATGGTAGAAAAACTTGTGGATTTAGAATCAGTTGGTCTGGGTTCAAATCTTATCTCAGCCACTCATTCTCTACATCACCCTCCCCATGAAAGCTTAGCACATAGTAGGCACTTAATAAATGTTTATTGAATTGAATTAAAAAGTAACAACCTCTCCAGGCCTGACTTTCCTTAGCTATAAAAGGAGGAGATGACATCAGAAGTCCCTGATTCTGTGTGAAGTAAGTGTATTCAATTGTTATTACCCCACATTAGAGGTGATGAAATTGAAGCTTAGAGTAGCTAATCATCTTACTTATTGTTACATACCTCTGAAGTGTTAAAGCTGGGATTTTAACTTAGGTCTTCTGATTAATATTCCAGTGTCCTTTTCATATGACACTGAAGCTGCAGTTATGAAGAACTGAGTTCAAATCTAGCCTCAGAAACTTACTAGCTGTGTGACCCTGGGCAGGTCACTTAACCTCTATTTGCCTCAGTTTTCTCACCTGTAAAATGGGGATCATAGTAGCACCTGCCTCCCAAGGTTATGAGAATCAATTGAAATAACATTTGTAAAATGTTTAGCATGATGCCTTGCAAATAGTAGGTGTTATAAAAACTTAGCTGCTATTATAATAATTATTATGGTTATTGTTAAGTTCTTGCATTCCTCTCTCTCTCTCGCTTATTTATCAAGATACTATTTTCCTTTATTCAAAACTGACCAGCATTTTTTTATTCATTTGACATTAATTGAGCACCTATTAGGTGAGGTAGTTTGGCACAGCTAATAGAGTGCTCACTTCAGAATTAGGAAGACCTGGGTTTAAGCTCCCCCACCCTCCTTCCATAGTAATAATCATTTTTTGACTTATTCTCTCAGTGTCCCAGGCAATTCTCTGAGATTAGAAATGAAAGGGGACAAATAAAGGAGTCTCCTTAAAAAAGAACAGGGGTTCACCTACACTGGTAGAGGGAATCTCCTTATGGAAGTTCCCTATGCCAGTGAAATCACATGTCTAGTCCAGTGTGAGAGTGTGTGAGAGTGTGTGTGTGTGTGTGTGTGTGTGTGTGTGTGCGCGCGCGCATGCAAAGCACAGTGGTAGGGGCTGGGGTTTTAAAGAGAAAAAAATGAAACAGTTGTGTTTCTCCTTCATTTTCGAAGAAGACCCTGACAT
>NW_027185903.1:36681619-36801245 GCF_028583685.1 Petaurus breviceps papuanus
GAGAGAGAGAGAGAGAGAGAGAGAGAGAGAGAGAGAGAGAGAGAGAGAGAAGCAGCCCCTGCTTAGATCCTGCTCCAGGAGGCCCATTTAGCTTGCAGTCTGAATCCAGGGGTCCCACCCTCTCCCTTTGGTGCTCAGATATCCGGCTGACATCAGCTCCTTGTTCAGTGAGAGAAACCCAGGCTATGCCAAGAGGAGATTAAATGGTCATATATGAAGAGTGCACTGTTTCTGCTGACTGAGGAGGGATCCAGGAGGGGGTCAAATAGGTTACTCTGTGAGCTCTTGTATTTAGGTTTATGGACAGAATCAGGGAAATGGAGACCCTCACAGCTGGCCTTGATCCCTTATCCCCACCCTTGAGCTTAGAGAGTAAAGTGAGTTTCATCAGCCACTGTTATTCTTGTTGCTTAGACAACCAAAGGAGAAATACTCTACGCCCAGTGCAGGTGCAAATGTCTCCATTATTATTTCCTCTGGGACTGTGAAGCAGAAACTGGACACTACACAGAGAGTGACCTTAGGTCTCTTCCACAGGATGGCCAGTTAGGAGGCCTGCATACCTAGAGACTGAAAGGCCCTGAGTTTATAGGAACCACAACTCTGGGTGCTCCATGGCCTCACCCCCTCCTTCGTTTAGCACTTGTCCCTTCCCTAACCCCCTCCCCCCACATGCCCCTCTGCCTTCCACTCCCTGGTTCCTTCCCTAAATGCTGAACTGTGTGGTGTCTACTCCATCTGAACTTCTAGCTCTTCCTTGAAAGTCTGATGTAAAGTTTCAGTCACTGGGGCTGTGTGCTGGCATGGGAGGTCATTGGGAAGTCCATCCCAACATCCTGTCCCGTCTTCCTCATTTCTGTTATGGAGTAAATCACTTTACTATGGTTTCACAAACCACATAGTCTCTTATCTCTAAGAACAAGCTTTCTCAAGCTATTAGATTTCTAGTCTGCCCCTTTCTTCCTTACAGAATTTAATGAGCTCGCCTGAGTCTGCTGTTTTCATTGTATGGAGAGAACCTAGGCCCCTTCCCCACCCCAAAGTGTCTATGCTTTGGACTTCTAGGACTGAAGGGAGTATTTTTCTGAAGATGAGAAGGAACTAGGAAGAAATTAAGATGTTATTATTTTACATTCAGTGGAAATTTCTCTGAATATTTGTGAAACCTTACTTCAGCTTTCTCTAGGGATAATTCTTTAGAGAGCAATTTGGTGTAGTAACCAAAAAGGCATCCCTAGATACAGCTATGCTGAAAACTGCCCTTGCAATGACAAGAAGGGGGAGAGGGAGAAGTTAAGAATAGGGCTTCTTTTCTCCCCTTTCATGTTAAAATCATATTTGTAGGCAGTACACTAATGAGAGTTCCCTCTGCAAAATTTTACTGGTCATAATGCCAGACTTTAAATTGAGGTCCTTGACATTGTCATGTACACAAAGGCCTTTAGGTGCAGCCAGAGGTGATTAATATAGGTACCTACTTAAGGCACAACACACAGGTGGCCATGATGAGAAGCACTTTAAAACATATCTTTTTAGTACCAAGTTCTTACAGAATGTAAGCTCCTTGAGGGTAGGAGCTATTTGCTTTGTGTTTTAGTATCCTCAGTGCCTATCACAGAACCTGGTACCTGGTATGTGCCTAATGAATGCTCAGTGGTTATTGATAGATTATAAATGCACAGGTTTTAATATTAGAACATTTTTCTCTTCCAGGCACTTAGGTGTTTATTTTGTGATGTCTTGTGGGTTAGAGGGAAGGCTCAAACTTTCCAGTGGACAGTTTGAAGCCTTTGTCTGAGAGCAGGGGTTCTTAACCTGGCATCTGTGAAAATTTGCTACACTTTTTGGTGGAGAGGAAATTGTGGGGGGCCATAAAGCAGTGGAAGAGTTGGCGATCTGGAGAAAAAGTGATGTTGGGTTGTGAATAGCCCAGGATAAAAATGTAATATTGGCTGCAGATAATGTGTTGGTCTTGTTGTCTCCTCTATAATGGCTCTTCAAAGCAGACGGAAAAAGATCCCATCACATACAATTAAATGAGCAAACTATGGGAAACTGGCAAAGGGGGCATGGTGCTACTCATGGAAGAAAAACTGTAATTTCTAATTTTTCTAATTTGAATAATCAAAGGAATTCTGTATTTTCAAAACATGTGTTGTCATTTCTGAAGGAAAAAAAATCTACCAAGGAACCCAGAACTCAGTCTCTCCATGAAATGTGAAAAGAAGCTCCCACCCCATTATTAAGAGGAAAGAAAAAAATTGATGCAGCTAACATAACATGAGCCTTGCCAAAATCATCCTGCCCTAATTCTCTTGTCAGCAAAGCCACTTAACTGAAGAACTATTAACCCAGGATTTGTTTACGTGATTGTGCCCACCCCTTCCTCTGCAGAAACCTCCCCCTCCCCAGCCGGGTCCCCACCCCTGTCTCTGTATTTTCATCTTTTAGATATTCTTCAGGCTCTGGGCCAGGGGTAAGCCACTAAGAAATTCCGTTGAGAGCACAATAAACTAACATCAATGCGTGTGAATGGCCACAAATGTCACATTGCTTATCTCGCTCTGGGAAACACCAAGCAGCTGCTGGCCTGAAACATTTGAGGAGGTAGCTGTGGCCCCTGTACAAACCAGTTAGTCATACAGTGCTTTGCTCTGGCCGGAGCAGCTGATTTCAGGACAAGAAAAGAACAAAACCAAAGCTGATGACTTTCCTCCTGAGATGGCCCCACATCCTTCCTTGGGCAGGAAGAGCAGGTGAATAGGACACAGGACATTTGGCCGCTCAGAGGCTTCCCTGCTTTGGCACACTCTCCCCTCGTCTGCATGGGGGGAGAAAATGACCTTTGCAGAGATCTCTAACCTCCCAGCAACCAACTCACCAGTGAGCTCCGGAACCAAAACATCCCTCTTAACTTCCCCAGTGGCAAATAGAAAGGAAAAAGGGAAGGGGAGAGGGAGGGAGAGGGCAGGAGGGAGACAGACAGAGACAGAGAAAGAGACAGACAGACACAGAGACACAAAGAGAGATAGAGACACATAGAGAAACAGAGACAGAAAAACAGACACAGAGAGAAACAAACAGAAAAGAGAGAAAGAGAGAAACAGAGAAAGAGGAGGGTGAAAGAGAGAGAGACAGAGAGTTCTGCCCAACTCCTGGAGCTGCTTCCTCTACTCTGTAATTAAGGCAAGAAGTAAACATTAAGGGAATGCCAAACTGCAGCTTGATACCATAATAGGTGCTTTGGCTGAACCACTGCCTGTTCAGACCTGTGCCTTGAGACAAAAGGATTGGCTCCCAGGTAAGGGCTGCCCCCCTAGATGACACGGCCACAATGAGACCAGAGGCCACAGAATGGGAGCCTGGGTATAAATGCGTGGCAAAGTAGGGGCTACTTCTCAGTCACAGCCTAAACCGAAGTTCATATACTATCAGGCATCCTGGGAAGAAGCAGAGGAAAGCCCTTCTCCTTCTCAGACTAGTGTTCTTTTATCCCATCTGATTCTAGATTGTAAACTGGACAGTGGGGATCTCCCAAGCAGACTCAGCCATGGGCCCAAAGAACACAAAGCACTCTCTCCATGAAAAGCAGGTCTTCCTTTTACAAATGCATTGGAGAAGTCAGGCCTTTTACTCTCAGACTGTCTTTTGGGTGACTTTATCTCACTAAAAAGAAAAATCTATTTCCTTCCAGTTGTAGTTTGTGGCTACCAAAGCATTTTATCGCCAAGGTCATGGTTAAACACATATTTTAATTAGATTAGTAAAAGCACAGTAAAATCTGGAAGCGTATACTTCCTAGCTCCAAACCCGCTTTCAGGTAGGAGTCCATTTCCTCCCTCTTCAGTCTCCAGGTCTCTGGAGAAGGGTCAACCAGGAAGTTCGTTTATTAATAAAACTCCTATCTCAAAAATCCTATGATTGGGAAATTATATTTGTTATTCATGCTAGTGATAATAATAATGATGCTAAAAATGTTAACATTTACACAGTGCTTACTATGTTCCAGGCACTGTTCTAAGCACTTTACCAATATTATTATATTTGATCCTTACAACATCCCTTACAACATACCCACAACATAGCCCAGACTGAGGGGGTACCTGTGTCTGTGGTCCAGGAAGATGAAGTGATATCGGCCTGGACGTGCACATCCAGCAGGAATCTCCCAGAAGGTGAATGTTTCTTTGGGCTACCAGATTTCTCAAATTGTCTATGAAAATCCAACCTTTTGTGTAGTCATGGCAGTAATAATAATCAAATATTATTACATTTGATCCTTACAACAGGTGCTATTATTAATCCTATTTTATAGTTGAGGAAACTGAAGTAAATAGAGATTAAGTGACTTGCCCAAGGTCACACAGCTAATTAATATATGAGTCCAGATTGAATTTGAGGCTTCCTGACTCCAAGACCAATGCTTTATCCACTCTACCACTTTACTACCCCTGTGGCTATAACTATGCTAAAAACTGTCCTTATAAAACCAGGCAATTGCCTTCTCTGGGCTGGTAGAGTGGCATGTGTTGGCTTCCATGAGCCAAGCTCTACCAAGTTGCTTTCTTCAGGGAGGCCTCATGCCTCTTCATCTTTTTATGACACCCATCTCTGTTCCTCATAGCATAATCTGGCTCAAATGTTCCCTCTCCTGCAGGCTAAGAGACAAGAGTATCCTGAATTCTCAGTGGTGGAAGATTCTTCTCTCTCTCTCTCTCTCCCTTGTCTTCTGTCAAGGACAATGTGCAAATCAATCAATCCAACCTAAGTCCATTAAGAAATGAGTTCATTAATTACATAGCACCATAATAATTGCCAGGGTTTGGGTGTGTCCATGCTCTGGGCTCTGGAGGCCTTTTCCTATCCTCTAGCCCCCTCCCCAAATTGGTAGGGACCTTTGTACATGTTTTGTATTTGTTTGTCTGTGTGTCTAGTGGTTCCCTCTAGTAGCATATACCTTCCTTGAGGATAAACACGATTTCTCTATGTGTATGTGTGTGCATATGCGTGTTTTTAAAATATCTCTGCTGCTTAGCACATAGACAGGCACATAGCAAGTGCATGATAAACACTTGCAGAATGAATGAATGCATGAATAAATAAATAATTAATAGGCTCAGTCTCTCTACACAAGTGAACAGGGAACTAAGCAATACCTCTTAACAATGGAAGAAACAAGGAGTCCTAAGCAGGATAGTCAGGTGAAATTGTAGAGATAATGTCCTTTGCTGTAAAACTCACATAATATAGCCCTGATTGAGGTGGTACCTGTGTCTGTGGTTCAGGAAAAGGAAGTAATATTGGCCTAGATGTGCACGTCCTGTGGGAAACTCCAAGCAGGTGAATGTTTCTTTGGGTTCCCGGATTTTTCAAATTGTCTATGAAAAGACAACCTTCTGTGTAGTCATGGCAGTAAGCCTTAAAACTTGCCTTGGGGCCTCTGGAATCACTCATATATGAACGAAGGATAGGAAAGCTCTGCAGGGATCTTGGAGATCTGTCTGAGATGCTGTCCTGGTAAGAGCATATCAGCTACACCTCTTTCCCCTTGTATATTCCAGGTAAGCTGCAGATGCCATGTATAGGAAGAGTGGATTCTCTTCTCCATTTATTGGGGTTCAATACATTTTTCCTTAGAGGTCTTCTCTGGCTACATGTCTTTATTAAAATGTCAACTGGCAGGGCAGTTCATTTTGGCATTTATGTTCCCCAATAGTTTCTAGGAACCCCCAAATGCCCATTTCCCCACCCCCTTTTCCCCATCTCCCAACCCTGTTTGTTCACTAAATATTAATTAAATGTCTACTGACTGTAGAACATTGAGAGAGATACAAAGCTTAGAGGTGTCAAGGTCCCAATTTAAAATTTAGAATTAAGTGAGAACAAACACAGATATCTAAGTTGAAAAAACCGTCTTGAGGTCAGAGAGTGAAGGTTATTACTGAGTAATCAAGGAAGGCCTCACGATGGAGGTGGCACATAGCTGGGTTTGGAAGTCTAGGTAAGAATTCAACCTGAAAAGAGAGAAAAGATTTTTTTTTCCAGATACAGAAAACACAATGAGCAAAGACACTGAAGCAGAAAAGGGAAAGGTAGGAGGAAGGTGAGTCAAATATGGTTGAAGTGTAGAGTAGAAGGCAGTATTCATGGGCCTCAATATATGATAAGGTACCGGTTATGGAAGGCCTTGAAAGGTAAGAAAACTAATTAGAACTTTGTCCAGTGGCAATAGGAAATCACTAGTCATTTAGATGTGTGCCTAAATTGATACTATTCTAGCAATAGTGCAATAGTAGGAATGATAGATTGGGGGATAACCTCTTGTAATTCCTACGTTCCTGCAAAGTTCAAAGCTCAGATTTCACCTCCTACAAGAGATCTTCCCTCTTTTTCCTCCTTTCCCCTTCAAAATCACCTGGCATTTGTCTTGCAGATATTTTCATATCCATCTATACGTGCATGTTGTCACTTCCTATAGAATTTAAGCTTCTGGAAGATAGAGACAATTTCATTTTTGAATGGAATTCAAAAGGGAAGGCATTTCAGCAAAGCAATTGGTACTTATTGTAGGCCCTCAACAAATACTTGTTGATTGATTGGCTAATATGATAGAAAAGAAAAATGATAAATGTTGGAGAAGATGTGGGAAAACTGGCACACTAATGCATTGTTGGTGGAGTTGTGAACTGATCCAACCATTCTGGAGGGCAATTGGAATTATGTCCAAAGGGCAATCAAGTTGTGTATACCATACCCTTTGATCCAACAATATCACTACTAGGTCTGTATCTCAAAGAGATTTTTAAAAAGGGGAAATGACCTATTTCTACAAAAATATCCCTAGCATTTCTTTTTGGGTAGCAAGTAAATGGAAATTAAGGTGATTCTCCTCAATTGGGTAATGACTGAAAAAGTTGTGGTATATGAATTTAATGGAATGCTAATGTACTATAAGAAATGATAAGAAAGAGGATTTCAGAAAAACCTAGAAATACTTACATGAACTGATGCAAAGTGAAGTGAGCAGAACCAGGAGAACACTGTATATGGTAATAGCAGCATTGTACAATGATCAACTAGGAGTGACTTAGCAATAAAAAGATATGACAGTTCCAAAGGACTCATGATGAAAAATGCTTCACATCTGGAGAAAGAACTGATAGAGTCTGAATGCAGATCAAAGCATAATATTTTAACTTTATTTTTTTCATGTTTTTTTCTTTTGATCTATTTCTTCCTTCATACATGACTAATATGGAAGTGTTTTACATAACCTACATACCCTACATAAAATTGCTTACCATTTTAGGGAGGGAGGGAGAAAATTTGGAACTCAAAAAAAAGATTGTTAAAAATTGTCTTTATGGATAATTGGGAAAAATAAGATACTGTTAAAAAATAAAAGCTTGTTGATTGATTGCTCATAGGAAGACCAATTAGGAAATTTTTGCAATAATTCTGGTGGTGGTAATTACAGCCCATATTAAAATGGTATGGCAATGGGAATGGAGAGGAAGACTAAATGTAAGAAATGTTACAGAGCTGGAATCAACAGGAAGAATAAAAAAAGAACAGATTGAAAGGGAAAGATAGTGAGTTTGGTTTGGGACCTGTTAAGTTTGTGATGGTGGTAAGGAGAAATTGAGGCAGAATAGTGTGGTATGGTAGAAGAGCTGAATATAGAATGGGGGGACCATGGTTCAAATCCTTTCTCTGATACTTACTACCTGTATGACCTTAGAAAAGTCACTTAATATTTTTGGGCCTTAGTTTTCTCATCTATAAGATGAAGGTGTTGCATTAGATGACTTCCAAAGTGCCTTCCAACTCTAAACCTATGAGCCTATGACTTTTTGGGAAATAGTTTCCTATAAGACACTGTATGGTTTGGGTTTAGGTTTCAATAGAGTCAGTCAGAATATGAGGGTCTTCTGAGGCTTTCACATGGGCTTGAAGGCAACTGCACTTAACCTCTATACTTCCTGTCTTCTTTCTTTGTGCTATGGGCGCTCAGGCAGGATTGAGGTCCTGGGCTCCTGGACACCGCCATCACAGTCCTGAATGCTCCATATGTTGTTCTTCAAATTCTTGGCAGAAAAGACATTTTCAAGTCCCACTGTCCCAGCAGTCTCCTTCCACCAACCAGAGTCGGCACTTTATGATATGGTCTCATAAGAAGTGAAGTTCTGGGCACTTCAGTGAAACCTTGCTTGTGACTGGGACATCAAGGACAATGTAGCCCCACGGCATCTTGCAGTCAGTCACTTGCTCGTGCATAGACAGAGAGGGAGGAAGAACAAAGGAGGGCCACCTGTCTGCTACATAAATGCTAAATGGAATAGCTTTGAATCCTGCTGTTCTGGAGACATGGGACAATAACTGTCTATCTTGGAGAAATGAAGCAAATTACTTAAAGTGCCAAGAGTTTTAATGGGAAGGATAAAAGGACCTACGAGGGAGTAAAGTACTATTGTAATTCACTGTTTATCTTGAGAAGACAAAATAATCCACTTAGTTTAAATTGCTCTTGAAATGAATTTTGTATTTTGACAGTTATTTGCTGCACATCATATATACAACAAAACCCATGTGAAAAAGAGCAGAGGGCAAAGAGTTATGTAGTCTGGGTTTCTTTAGACTAAACAAAAGCTATAAGTATGTTCGCTTTTATTTCCTCCCCAAAGATTTTCTGCCTTTCTTATCAATTATCAGAGGATGAAGTTGCAATTAAATTGGAAAAGTTTTGGGTCGATGATTCCTCATTATTTCCATTCATGGCACATCCTTCAGCTCTGTGTGGAGTGGGAGAATTAACTATCACAGAGCAGATTGGTAGGAATGCAGACAGTGAATATTTCCTCTAGATTACAATTGATTCTTTCCATCAAAAATATTTTTCTGGGCAAGTAGTTCTCTTATTTATGTACTTTGAGGACCTGCAAAGTTGCTGGGAAGATAAACACTGATTGTGAGAAAATAAAAAGAAATATTCATAAGATGGAGACCAAAAACATTTGGGGAAACATTTGTGATCATTGCAGGGAAGTCCCTGTCAATATGATGTTGAGGTCATGGAGTGCATCATTGTCAAGACTGAATCAAACTTGGAATTCCCATTCCTCTTGCAAGTGTTGATTTCTAAGCCAGCATTAATTGCAGAGCTCCTCACCATTGCTTAGCCTGCCCTCATCATGTGTATTTGAGACTTGGTTTTTGTATTGCATTAACTGATTTTTAGCTTCCAGACTCCTTTTTCAGTAGGCTTGTGGATGAGCTGAGGCCTCTTCAGCTGGGCATCCTTTTTATTGTGTTTGTCCTTTGTTCTTGAAGAGCAGCAGGACATCAGGGAGATGATGATGTGACTTGCAGTTGACTTTGATTTGAGTGAAAGAGGGCAGTGCAAGTCACTAGCCTCACTTTCTCCTCCAGAGCCTTCTGAGTCCAGTTCATCAGGATGAATGGAGATGACTCAGGATTCAGTGGGAGACCCTGGCCCTCAACCCTAGTTGAAGTTGACATTCCTCTTTCTTTCTGCTTGTCACTGCATTCCCGAATCTTCACTAGATTCCTTCATCTAGTGTCTTGGAATCTTGGTTTGCTAGAGCTGTGATAATGTTCCCTACCTACTCTATGTGCCCTGGACTCTGTGCCTTACTTAGCTTGTTGTTTATTGTTTAGTAATTTTTTTCAGTTATATCTGACTCTTTTTTACTCCATTTAAGGTTTTCTTGGCAGACACTGGAGAGGCTTGCCATTTCCTTTTCCAGTTCATTTTACAGATGAGGAAACTGAGGTAAACAGGGTTAAGTGACTTGCCCAGGGTCACACAGCTAGTAAGCATCTGAGGTTGGATTTAAACTCAGGAAGAGGAATCTTCATGACTTCAGGCCTGGCACTCTCGCCACTGTGTGTCCTGGCTGCCCCTTTGTGTTTTAGATTAACCTTCAATCCAAATGCTTCAAATCTAGGAATCACAGTTTTGTCTTCTCTATTACTGCTAGACCCACTGACCCACTTCCAAACTTATGATTATTCACCATGTAAGAAGTTATAGAAGTAGTGTGGGATTGTGTGCTGCTCACACAGTTGGGGTTGAGAAAGAACTCTCCTGAGCCAACCACCTATACACTAACTATACACTATATCTATCCTCATTCTTCCTCAACATACATAAATTTTTTTTGTAAGAGAGTTGGAGAGGTTCATTGCTGTCGATGTTTCTATATATACACAAATACACACACATACACACATATAAACAGAAGGTAGGTGGCTAGCAATAGTTTAATTGTATATTTTAGCTACCTATTATTTTGCAAAGGGATGGGAGGTTGCTCCAGACCATTTCCCCCAGAAATAATTTCTCAGTGGAAAGACTCCCTCCCTTTTAGTGGTGGTGGTGGGAAAGAATTTTTAAGGTCCTCTCTGGGCTACTAGGCTTCTACCCCTGGCTGTTAGGTCAACGATAGTTATTTTAGATACCATTACATCAAAACTAGCATCTTAGTCTTGCAGTAAAAGGAGTCACAAATGATCCCTTCTACCAAATAACCAGAGAATAAAAGCTTCCTTATGGGCTGCTATGGCCAAAGAATTTGTCCCCTGGAAGGTCAACATCCTGGGCTTCTCTGTACTAGTTCAGTTTTACTTCTGCCAAAAGAGAAAAGAGCTACATGGAGAGAGGGAGAGGGAGAGAGAGAGATAGAGGGAGACAGAAAGAGAGAGAGAGACAGAGAGAGAGGGGGGGCAGGAGAGAGGGAGGGAGGGAGGGAGACAGACAGACAGAAACAGACAGACAGACAAACAGAGACAGAGAGAGACAGAAACACAGAGAGAGAGAGACAGACAGAGACAGACAGACAGACACAGACAGACAAACAGAGACAGAGAGAGACAGAGACAGACAGACAGAGACAGATAGAGACAGAAACAGAGAGACAAAGAAAAGCAGAGACAGATAGAGACAGAGAGAGACAGAGAGACACAGGCAGAGAGAGATACAGAGACAGAGAGAGATGGAGAGAGAGATAGAGATGCAGAGAGAGACAAAGAGACAGAGACAGAGAGAAATAGAAAAAGAGACAGAGATACAGAGAGACAGAGACAGGGAGACAGAAAGATAGAGAGACTGAGAGAGAGGTAGAAATTCTTCAAATCACAGGACTATAAATCTGGAGCTAAAAGGGACCTTAGAGGCTGTTTAACATGACCCCCTTAATTTTCAGATGAGGAAATAGAGACTCATAGCAGTTAAGTGACTTTCTCAGGGTCACACAGCTAGTAAATATCAGAGATAGTATTTGATTCCAGACCTTCCCATTTCAAAGTCTGACACTCTATTACAACACCACACTCGCTTTCTATGACAGAAGTCATGGTAATTGTCTGTTTGAGACAGATTTGGTAGGTAAATCTTGAAGATTAGATCAGTGGTCTCCAAAAACTTTAAATTGCTCACCCTTATGCATAAAAAAATAACTGAACATATACTTCCAGCATACTTATTTGTACTGTTTACACTGTATATAGAATGCTATACATAAAGTCAGTAAGTCCTAAGTTCAAATCCAACTTCAGACACTTGCTAGCTGTGTAACCCTGGACAAGTCACTTAAATCTCTGTTTTCCTCAGTTTCCCCAACTGTAAAAAGGGAGGAATAACACACCTACTTCACAGATTTGTTGTGTGGATCAAATGAGATAATGTTTATTAAAAAAACTAAAAGTGCTTAGCATAGTGTCTGGCAGAGTAGGCAATGTATAAATGCTTAGTCCCTTCCTAAAATTATATACACAGACTACTGCATTAATAATGATGTATATTGCTTTTTTTTGGAGGGCAATTGGGGTTAAGTGACTTGCCCAAGGTCACACGGCTAGTTTTTGTGTTGTGTCTGAGGCCAGATTTGAACTCAGGTCCTCTTGACTCCAGGGCCGGTGCTCTATTCACTGTATCACCTAGCCACCCCAATGATGATGTATGTTAAAAAAACACTTAAAAAATTTTTAAAAGGAGGTAGTGATGCTATTTGTATCCAGAGAAAAAACTGATAAATAGAAGTATGTATAGAATAATTCTACATATATATGTATACATACATATATGTATCTGTATCTAATGGTAGCCATCCCTAGGATAGGGTGGGGGGAGGGAAGAAACAAAGAAAAAAAAGAAATTTATGTTATTTTGCTGTATATTTGAAAAGAATAGCAAATTTTACATAGTAGATTCACAGTTTCATGTATGAATGTCTTTTTTATTGTACTATGTTATAGAAATGCTTGTTTTATTCCATAAATTAAAAATAACATTTTTTTAAAAGGAGGTGGCAGAGATAAAATTTAAAATTTGATTGTAGCATCGATAGTGAATACTTGAAGTTTATTGAACAGGGAAGTGACAATGTAGTTGGACCTGCACTTTACTTGCATTGGGTGGCTGTGGGGGGGAAACCTAAGAACCTACTACAGTAGTCTAGGAGGGAGCTGTTGGGATTCTCAAAGAGGATGGTGGGTCGCTATGTGACAGAGTGAAGGGAATAAATGCAGAAGATATTGTAGAGGGAGAAATGGCAACATCTGGCAACCCATTGAATATGTGGGGTGAGTGAGAGTGAGGAGCAGATGAGAACACCAAGACTGTGAAACCTTGGTGCCTGGAGCGATGATGGTGCTCTTCACCTTAACAGAGAACTTTGGAAAGGAGAGTGTTTGGGAGAAAAGACAATGACCAGAGGTCATTGGTGCAGGTCATATTTCACCCATACCTGTTTATCTTATTTGACTTACTCTATCCTATCCAAAATGAAAAGGGGGAACAGGCCTTTTACTCACCAAACTGATGAGATTTTGAAGCATCTTTGAAGCACAGCTCTTCAAGGACTTCCTGCAGTGGGCTGGAGGTTCAAATTTCAGGACTAGTTCTCTGAAAAGGTCCAGCTTGAACTTTTAAGAGTAATGTGCACTATTCATATTTTCTCCACCACTTTCTTAAATCTAGGCAATAAATAAAACGATAAATGAAATCCTGATTTGCTGTTTATAATGAAAATCTAACAATTGGCTCGCTGGGCAGAATCCAGCATAGCCCTTGGGATACCACAATCATGAGGTGACATAAGGGACAGGGGTAAATATGCTAGGGGATACAAAGGGGTTTTCCCAAAGGTACCCAAACAGCTGCTGCTGTGGGTATCTAGGCAGAAATCAGATTCTAACAGCCCAGAGAAACTGAGACTAAGCTCAGAAGGAGAAAAGTTGGGAGCAGATGGAGGAGAAAGACTAAGAGAGGAATGGGGGACAAGGGTAGGTATGATTGTGTTGTTGCCAAGTTACACAGTTGACTTTTATGTGAAGGGTCAGACACAACCCATCTTCCCATCCCCTGATTGGTTGATCATGTACCCCTTGGGTTCATGTCATGGCTCCTTAGGAGGCTGGATCCCACTTTGGATACCATTATACTAGAGGACAGATCTGCATTCTTTTGACTTTCAGTTCGAGATAAACATCAAGCCTTAGTCATTGAACTGCAGGAATTTTCTGAATGCCTTTCCATATACAGCTTGGCAATCACCACTTTAGTTCATTCATTCTTTTGGAAAAATGAAAAATTCACTTTCAAAAAATGACTTACTCAAATGCAGTAATGATAGGATACACATAAACATTTCCATGTACATACATAGAAATATATAATGCATAACTAAAAATGATCTAGAATCTTCATGTTGGAAAGTTCCACATGGATTATCTAGCCCAGTATCCTGACTTACTTAATATGATCCCCGCTCCTGCACCGTGGACAGGTCCTTACCCAGCCTCCAGTGTTCGTTTCTTGAGGCTTCCTCAGTTTTAATTGTTAGAAGTATTTTCTTATATTGAAATAGCACCAGTTTCTCTGTAACATCTACCCTTGCATCCTCAGGAGTTTAAAAGAAGTCTAAACCTTCTTTAATATAACAGGTCTTCAAATATATTTTTTTAATTTTTTAAAATAAATTTGTTTGTTTCCTTTTAGTTTACAGGATTCAATTCCTTGAGTTTCACATTTTGTCCCCCTCCCTCCCCTCCCCCTCCCCCCCATGGCGGCATATAGTCAAGTATAGGATCTGTATATACTTTCACATTATGCATTAGTCAGGTTATAAAGACAGATTGTATCAGCTGGAATGAAAAATGGTAAAGAGGACATAAAACCAAATAAGAGAAGGAAAAAGATCAGGTATTTTGCTTCCACCTGTATATAAACTTAGTTCTTTCTAGTTCTTTCTCTGTATGCACATATTTCTCTCCATCATGAGTCTTTTGGGATTGACTTATATCACTGCATTGCTGAGAGGAGTCCAGTCTATCAAAGTTGGTCATCATACATACGTTGTGTCTGTAATTGTGCAAAAATTTCTCCTGGTTCTACTCTTCTCCCTCAGCATCAGTTTTTTTAAGCCTCTCCAGGTAAATATGAAGACCGTCTGCTCCTTGTTTCTTATAGCACAATAGTATTCCATAACATGCATATACCACAACTTGTTCAGCCATTCCCCAATTGATGGGCACCCCCTTAATTTCCAATTCTTTGCCACCACAAAAAGAGCTGTTTTTTTTTGGTACATATTTTTGTAAACATTTTTGTACATATGGGTCTTTTTCCCACTTCTATGATCTCTTTGGACTATAACCCTAGGAGTGGTATTGCTGGATCAAAAGGGTATGAAAGTATTTATAGCCCTTTGGCACAACTCCAGATTGCTCTCCAGAAAGGCTGGATCAGTTCACAACTCCACCAGCAATGCATTAGTGTTGCAATTTGCCCACATCCTCTCCAGCATTTATAGTTTTCCTGTTTTGTCATCTTAGCCAATCTGACTAGTGAGATGTGGTACCTCAGAGTTAGGTCTTCAAATATTTGATTACATTTTTCCCTCACCCAATGTTCTCTTCTCCAGGAGATTTCATTCCAAATTGTTCCACTATTCTTCATATTATATAATTTTAAGTTCTTTCATTATTCTGGTTATTCTTCTCTGAATGCATGTCATTTTGCTAATATCCCCCCAAAATTTGTCTCCTAGAACTAAAAATCTAATCCTCTACTTATGGTCTAACCAGGCAAAGTATGAAGAGATAACCATTTTTTTAACCAACAGAACTTACTCAACATAGGTGAACACAGTCTTTTTCAAAGTAGTCCCCTTGGGAAGCTGTGCGTTTATTCTTATATTATGGTGCTGATATCGCTTGCAACATTTCTGGAGTTTGTCTTTGGAGCTGCCTTTACAACCTGTGGCACACTTGTTTGTATGGACTCAGTAATAACCTAATTGCCTTTCAGGTCTTCTTGACTCTTGGGCCTAGATTTCTCTCCACCACAGGTACTGCTCTATAGCTTGGCAGAATTTCTTAGTGTCAGATTTAAAATTTTGATATAGGATAAAGCATCAGTGTAGGGCAGTGGATTGCACAATCAATAGAGAGCTGGGTTTAGAGTCAGGAAGACTCATCTTCCTGAGTTTCAGTCCAGCCTCAGATACTTACTAGCTGTGTGACCTCAGGCAAGTCATTTCACCTTGTTTGCCTCAGCTTCCTCATCTGTAAAATGAGCCAGAGAAGGAAATGGCAAATCCCTCCCGTTTCTTTGCCAAGAAAACCCCAAAGAGCTGGATGTGACTGAAATAAATGAGCAACAATAACAATAGCAAGGCCTCTGTGTCTGAGACTGATTGTAGGGAGCAGATGTTCAGGTCTATCTTGCTTTTATAAATGACCTCGTTTTTCTCTACCCTCACAGCATTGTCCTGTGTTAGCAATGGTGAATACCAGTCCTCTATGGCCATAAACAGTGTATTCACCGTAGCTCCCAACTGGTTCTTTAGCACAGAGGTGTGTATCTGTCTCCAGGCCTCTCTAGTCAAAGACACTATGTGAGAGAACAAGGCACTCCTTACTCCCTGCAGGTTAAGCCCCCCATGCCTCCTCAGTACCCACCATTCCTGAAGAAGAGTCCCAGATCCTTGCTTTCTTCTAGGACAGGATGTTCCTGTACGTGTGTGGTCTCCCTGCTACATCTGCCAAGCTCCTCCTGCCTCCTTTTTTTCACCTAAGTCTGCTTTTGGCCCTACCAGCTCCCCCCAAAGCTAAGGATCATTATCCATGTTTATAGAGTGCTTTACGGTTACAAAGTGTGATGTCTAATGGAACATGCACAGATATTCCCTGTCTATTTCCAGCCAACCCCAACGGTGTCTCAGCACTAGGACCCTTTGGACATGATGAACTTCCTGACTGCTCCAAGCCATATGGTGGGTCAGAGCTGAAGGCTATGGGTTTTCAAGTGACAAAACAATCTTCTCACAGGCTGCTGAGCCAAAGGATCCAGTGACTTAGTGGAGAGGCATACAGCTAATAAGTGTTTGAGGCTGGGTTTGTATTCAGGCCTTCCTGCCTGGAGGCCTGGCATTCTATCCACTGCACCATCTACCAGCTGCTAATCTATCTCTCCATTTAAAGCAAGAGCTAGAGTCAGAATATAATACTAATATTTATATAGTTCCTACTATGTGTCAGGTACTGTGCTGAGCACTTTATAGGTATTATCTTGTTCAATCTTCACAGCAATTCTGGGGAGGTACATATTCTAGCAGTCTTGGAGAAGACAACAGCCAATGAGAAGACTGGCCCATACCTGGCCCATTTTACCAGTAGGAACAGAAATTAAGAAAAATAACACATTTTTGTCAGAAAACATGGACCTAGAATTATTGGAACAAAGCCCTGTTCAGATGTGAAATGTGAAATGTCTATTTAGCAGCCCTACAAATTGCTTTGTGTATGATAATAATAATTATTATAATTTGTAACTGAATCCTGTTCTGTTGATCTGTCAATACTCACAGTATCTTTCATGCCTCTTAGCATTTCTTTTATGTGTCAGTCAGTCAAGAAACATTTATTAAATGTTTACAATGTGTTAGACTCTTGGGGATACAGATACAAGAAAAAAGAAAGCTAGTGATCTCCTCACGGAGCTTACATTCTAACAAGGGGAGATAAAAGGCAAAAGAAAGTTGAAGAGGGCCTGGGGGCAGGGAGAGAAGATTCATCCAGACTCAACAGTAGAGTAGGCCCTCCAATGAGGCCAGGCCAGCTGGAGCCATTCCTCAAAATGGAGACTCTTCTTCACCAATGGAAGAACCCCACAATGGGAAAAGGGTACTGCAGCGATGGAGGCAAGTTCCTGGGGAGAAGCCAAGGCATTCTGTTGAAGTTCAGAGAGCTCAGGAAAGGAATGGAGGAAGTATAGCCTGTCCCCATTCCCCAAATGAGAAGCTAGGCATGAGTGAAAACCTAAGCTTTAAACAAGTTGTCCCTGGGCCTCCAGGGTGGGGTTTAAGACCTATTATGTAGGAAGAAAGGGATCCCTCCTATTAGGGGCCAGGCTTCCCCAAGGATGAATCAGATCCAGGATATGTTGAGGGGTACAGAGCAGAAGAATCCCTTACTAGACATGGGATTCAGCGCAGTGCCTCAACAATCCTCTAGTCTTTTGCATACACTATCTTCAGAGGCAGAGAGCTCGTTTTGTGTTCCTGAATCTGAGTTCCAGTCTGACCTCTAATCATCATTTGTTTGACCCTGGGCAGTCACTTAACTTTCCAGTGTGCCAAGCAACTGTTTAAAGAGTATAACTTGCAGAGCAAATGTTGACCTGTATTAGTAGATAAAGGTATCACCAGTCTTTTCTAAATGGGTAAATACTCAAATAATTCTCAATGATTTGACTCCTTAGAAGAAGGATTGGCCACAATTTGACCTGGGAGTATGTAGTCCCACTTGGTTGTATAGTTAGACCAAGTCCTTGAGAAAGATGGCGAGTGGGATAAAAGGACATCTCAGACCCTCCACCCACTTCCTTGCCCCAACACGTGGCCCTGAATTTCTAGTTAAACTGGATGTTCAGGGGTGTGACTGGGACTACATTATCTGCCCTGTGATAGCACTCCTGGGCAAGGAGGAGCAGGAGGAAATTAGCTCCTTTCCCTTCCTCCCCTTTCCCACTCTGAGACCCAGGAACTGGCCCAAGGCAGTGAGTAATAGGGTCTCCATCTTCTCTTCCTCTCTACAGAAGTCAGTGTAAGGCTATTCTCAGGAGGACTTGATGTGTGTGGACCTGTAACTTACAGATGACCAATCCTTGACCTCAAAAGCATGACCATAGAGGGCTTTCTCTCTGCATGTTTTGAACAATGACTGGCTTATTGTAAAGACTTAATAAATAGAAACTTGTGCTGAATTTTAATCAATTAAACAATTACTCATTAGGGAACATTTATTAAGTGCTCATTATGCTCCAGGCTCTGGAAGACATGGAGATATGAAGACAAAAATAAACCCCTGATCTTAAAAAGCTTATATTCGATCAGGGATAATAATAATCTGTAGAAACAATTTTAGAAGTATTGTCCAGAGACCCCTTCAAGTCAACAAGGGGCTTTCAGGAGGCCTGCAAGATCCACACTTTTCATAATGATACTAAGACAATTTGATCTTTAATAAGGTAAATATCAATGGATATAAGCCATAGAGGAAAAAAAAAGTTCTTCAGTCATCCTTAATAATTTTTAAGAATCAAAAAGGATAGGGGCACTAGGTGGTGCAGTGAATAGAGCACCAGCCCTGGAGTTAGGAGGACCTGAGTTAAAATCTGGCTTCAGACACACTGACTAGCTGTGTGACCTTGGTCAAGTCACTTAATCCCAATTGCCTTGCTTTCTCCCCTCAAAAAAAAAAAAAGAATTAAAAGGGTTCCTGAGAACAAAAAGTTTGAGAATAGCTAATCTACAGCATACTATTATACTTCATATTTCTACAAAGGAATTAGAGTTGTTATTGTAGCCCAGAGGAACCAGAGGTCTTTTGAACCTAGTCTTCCTTGTCCAATGGGTTGTCCACTCCTTAGTTAGCTTACCTTCTTCTTTGTGGAATCCTCTCACCTTGGCCCTTCCCATTTTCTGGTGCTCTCTTTTCTCCCTTTTATAATTTTATTTTTTATTTTTAAATAAAATTTTATATAATTTTTATAATTTATAATTTTCTCCCTTTTCTATATGTGGAACAATTCTAAGCTGGAAACTGCTACTTTCCTTGCTGATCTGGGGGTTCCTTGCCAGTAGGGTAGGAAACCAGTCAGACTCTCTGTAATGGTAATGGGAATTTTGTGAGTTTTGTTTGTGGGAAGGGTAAAGGATGGTATGGATCTCTGCTGTTTTGTGGTGTATTAACTTCTATGTTGCTATGATGGATTCGGTTTCCTGGTGTTCGGATTTGGTTTTCTGATGTCTGAATAAATGTTTTGCTTCTGTCTTCTATATGATGAGTCTGTTATATTTTGAAATTTAGCACTATTCCAGCATATCCACAGTCTCTGTCAGTGCTGTGAATATTGCATTGGTGCTATACTCTCCCACACAGGGCTCTTCTTTTGCCCTCCCTGTAAAAACACTTGAGCAACTGTGAATTTGCTGTTACATCAGAATTGATCGAAGAAAAGTTCTGACCTCAGAGCTACTCTGAGAGATGGACCTGGAGTCCTAGACCTCATCATCTTCCTGTTATACTGAAGACCAGCATGCTTTAAGCTCTCCAGAAGTACACCTGGTTGTATTCCTTCTCTGACTCTTCCTAATTCTGATTTGTGGGTGTTGGTTGTCTTTAGTCTTTGCCCCAGTGAGAGGGAGAGGGGATAGGAGGGTTATTCTCATTTGGAAGTGTCAGTCCCAGTCCCACTATGATCAAGGGGTGGAGAACCTGTCCTAGTTTGGAGAGGCTGTTCCAATCTCCTAACTCAATTCTGGGCTGTACTACACTTCTGATTTCTTTATTCTCCTATTCTTGCAAGCTTCTACTCTGTGGTTCTCAGTCCCTGCTCCTCTGATGCAACAGAAAATAATACAAGTTCCTGCATTTCTCTGTCCCTTAGTGTTCCCAACCCACTAATCACCATGACTACCCTCCTTATGTATACCCTGATCTGGAGACCTCTCTGTTGCTGACATTCAGCCTAACTCTACTTCTTGATATGTTCTGCTTGCCTCTTTAGCTTCTACTCTGACATCCCTCATCCCTGGAGGTTTGCCTGATATCTATGGCCTAGCCTGAAAAGATTTGCAAAGTACTTTGGTCCTTTGGAAGTTGCTTTTCATCTTGGAATTGTGCATAGGGTCTGACAGCTGGGCTATAGGAGCCAGTAAATTAATTAGGGAAGTTCTGAAATTTTTTTGTGTCAATAAGTGACCCACTCTGTTAGGGCGGGAAAGGGTACAATGTGTGAATGAGAAATTGGTCTTTTTACCTATAGTCACTCTCGCTGTTACTACATGAAGTTTAAGAGGAAGTTGCTTTATTGCCAACACTGTGGAATGTCAGGGCTTGCCCCTCCCTCTCTTCTCTGTCCCCTCCACAAGAAGCTGTCAGAATCTTCAGTTGGGCTAGCCACGTAAAGTACACAGATTACTTTACTGTAGCCTAGGGATTCTCCCCATGTCAGGAAGCCAGTAGCAATGAAAAGACGAGAGGGCAGGCTCTCATCAGTTGGGGAATGCCTGAAGAAATTAGGGTATGTAAATGTTACAGAGCATTACTATGCTGTAAGAAATGTCAAAAAGGAAAGGAATATGCATTTACAGAGCACCTACTATGTGTTAGGCACTGTGCTAAGCACTTTACAAATATCTCGTTTGATCCTCACAATGACCCTGTGAGGTTACATGAGGTTACCTCAGATGGGGCAACTCTTTCAGAATTAAAAAAAGTCCTGAACAGCTTCCTAGGTAAAGACCAAGTCCTAAAAATGAAAGTTAAAACTGATCCCACAATCACTAATTGTTTGATTAGGAAAGAAATATATTGATATGTCTGCAAAAACCAAGATCCAGAAGCCAAGCAGGATGATGAAGGGAGCTATTTGAAAGTAATGTTTTTCCACATTTCATCAAAGAAACCTTTAAAATTTGTAGAAACAAAGTACTTGGGAAGGTAGAGGTACTGTTATCCCCATTTTGCAGCTGAGGAAACTGAGGCAATCAGCAGTTAAGTGACTTGCCCAAGATCAAATAGCTGGTAAGTACCTGAGGCTAGATTTGAACTCAGGTCTTCCTGACTCCAGGCCCAGTACTCTATCCACTACACTACCTAGGGATGGTTTCAAAGAAACTTGGAAAGATTTGAATGAACTGGTACAGAGTTAAGTGAACATAACCTAGATAACAATTTATATTATAACAACATTGTAAAGAAAAACAACTTCAAAAGACTTAAGAACTTGGATGGATGCAATGACCACCACAATTCCAGAGGACCAATGGTGAAGTGTGCTACCCATGCCCTGTCAAAGAGTGATGGATTCAAGGTGCAGAAGGAAACATACATTTTTGCACATGGCCAATGTGGGAATTTACTTTGCTTAGCTATGTGTATTTGTTACCAGGGTCTTGTTTTTATTTTTCTTTGCAATGGGATGGGGGGGGGCGGAAGAGAAAATAAATATTTGTTAATTGAAAAATTAAATTTACACTCTAGCAATAACAGCAGAAGAAAGCCTGCTTTCACAAAGTGTCTGACAGTGGTCAACATGGGGAGAATTTGGATCACTATTTGAATGATAAGAAGGTAGGGCCAGCTAGGTAACACACTGGATAGATAACTGGACCTGAAGTCAGGAAGACCCGAGTTCAAATCCAGCCTTAGACACTCACTAACTGTGTGACCCTGGGTAAGTCACTTAACCCTGATTGTCTCCAAGTGGGGGGAAAGAACACTAAAGATATAAGGACCTTACCTTCATCAAAACTAGCTCAAAGAGGGAGTAACATACACACATGGTTGGATATAGAAATCTATCTTACCCTATAAGAAAGTAAGAAGGGACAAGGATAATAGAAGGGGGAGGGGGGACTAATAAAAGGGAGAGTAAATTGGGGAAGTCATTAATCAGAAGTAAAACACTTGTGAGGAGGGAAAGGGTCAGGGGTAAGATAGAGGGCTATAAACAAGTAAAAAAATAGCATGGAAGGAAATATACAGTTAGTTATCATAACTATAAATGTGAATGGGATGAACTCACCCATAAAACAGCAGCAGATAGCAGAGTGGATTAAAACAAAAAACTTACAATATGTTGTTTACAACAAATACATTTGAAGCAGAGAGATACACACAGGTAAAGGTAAGGGGCTAGAGCAGAATTTATTGCTTCAGTTGAAACAAAGCAGGAGTAGCAATCATGATCTCAGAAAAAGCAAAAACAAAAATAGATCTAATGAAAAGACATAAGGAAGGAAACTATATCTTGATGAAAGGTATGATAGACAATGAAGTCATATCAATCCTACATATATATGTACCAAATAGTATAGCATATGAATTTTTGAAGGAGAAGTTGAATGAGTTACAGGAGGAAATTGATAATAAAATTATATAGTGGGGTACCTCAACTTTCCCCTCTCAGAACTAGATAAATCTAACAAAAAAATAAATAAAAAGTTAAGAAGGTGAATAAAATTCTTGAAAAGTTAAATATGATAGGTCCCTGGAGAAAATTGAATGGGAACAGAAAGGAATATACATTTTGCTCAGCAGTATCTGGCACCTAGACAAAAATTGACCAGGTGTTAGGACATAAAAACCTCACACCAAATGTAGAAAAGCAGAAATAGTAAATGTAATCTTTTCAGACCATAATGTGATAAAAATTACATTCAATAATGGACAATGAAAAGAGAAATTAAGAAATTAAATAATCTAATGCTAAAAATAAGTGGGTCAAAGAACAAATCATAGAAACAATTCATAATTTCATTAAAGAAAATTATAACAATGAAACCATACCAAAACTTATGGGATGCAGCCAAAGTGGAACATAGGGGAAAATTTATATCTCTAATTGCTTAAATCAATAAAATAGAGAAAAATTAGATTAATGAATTAGTCATGTAACTAAAAAAAAACTAGAAAAAGAACAAATTAAAAATCCCCAACTAAACACCAAATTGGATATCCTGAAAACCAAAGGAGAGATTAATAAAATTGAAAGCAAGAAAACCATTTAACTAGTAAATAAAACTAGAAGCTGGCTTTATGGGGAAAACCCAATAAAACAGATAAATCATTGGCTAATTTGATTTTAAAAAAGAAGAAAATTAAATTACTAATATCAGAAATGAAAGGGGTGAATTTACCACTAAATGAAGAGTAAATTAAAACAATTGTTAGGAGCTATTTCGTCCAATTATATGCCATTAAATTTGACAGTCTAAATGAAATGGATGAATATCTACAAATGTATAAATTACACAGATTAACAGAAGAAGAAAAAATACTTAAATAACACAATCTTAGAAAAAGAATTTGAACAAGCCATCAAGGAACTTCCTAAGGGGGGGAAAAAACCCAGACTAGATGGTTTCACAAGTGAATTCTATTAAACATTTTAAGAACAATTAATCCCAGTATTATGTAAACTTTTTGAAAAAATAGGTGGAATCCTACCAAGTTCCTTTTTATGACATAATTGATGCTGATACCTAAACCAGAAAGTCAAAATAGAAAAAGAAAATTATAGACCAATTTCCCTAATGAATATTGATGCAAAAAATTTAAATAAAATGCTAGCAAAGAGATTACAGCAATATATCATAAGGATCATATACTATGACCAGGAGGAATTTATATAAGGAATGCAAGGTTGACTCAATATCAGTAAAACTATTGGCATGACCATATTAATTACAAAACCAATGGAAATCATATGATCATCTCAATAGTTGTAGAAAAAACCTTTAACAAAATACAGCACCCATTCCTATTAAAAAAAACACTCAGAGCATAAGAATAGAGTTTTCCTTAAAATGATAAGTAACATTAATTTAAAACCAGTGGCACACATTATCCGTAGAGGGGATAAGCTAGAAACCTTCCCAATATAATCAGGGGTAAAGCAAGGATGCCCATTATCACCTCTATTATTTAATATTGTACTAGAAATGTTAGCTATAGCAATAAGAGAAGAAAAAGAAATGAAAGGAATTAGACAAGGCAGTAAACTACTTGAAATTATTAACAATTCTAGCAAAGTTGCAGGATAAAAAATAAACCCACATTAGCATTTCTATATATTACCAACAAATAGCTGTAAATAATACAAAATACTTGGGAGTCTACCAGTCAAGAGAAATTCAGGAATTATATGAATACAACTATAACATACTTTTCGTACCAATAAAGTAAGATCTAAAAAATACTAATTGCTCATAGGTAGGCCAAGTCAATATAATAAAAAGGACAATTCTATCTCAATTAATCTATTTATTCAGTGTCATAACAAACTATGAAGAATTATTTTGTAGAGCTTGAAAAAATAATAACAACTCATCTGGAAGAACAAAAGCTGAAGAATATCAAGGGAATTGATGAAAAAAATGCAAAAGAAGGTGATCTAATCATATCAGATCTCATATTATATTATAAAGTGGTAGTTATAAAAACAATCTGGTACTGGCTAAGGAACAGAGTGGTGGATCAGTGGAATAGATTAGGTACAAATTATATTGTAGTAAATGACCATGGCGATCTAGTATATGATAAACCCAAAGACCCAAACTTTTGGAACAAAAACTCATTATTTGACAAAAACTATTGGGAAAACTGGAAAACAGTATGGCAGAAACTAGGCATAGGCCAACATCTCATAATATATACCAAGATAAGGTCCAAATGAGTGCATGATTTATACCTAAAGGATGATACCATAAGCATTTTAAAAGAGCATGAAGTAGTTTATCTGTTAGATTTATGGATAAGGGAAGAATTTAGCATAAAAGAAGACATAAAAAGCATTACAAAATGTAAACTAGATAATTTTGATTAGACAAAATTAAAAAGTTTATGTACAAACAAAACCACTACAACCAAAATTTTAAGGAAAGCAGAAAATTAGGGGGAAAATTTATAACAAGTATCTCTGATAAAGATCTCATTTCTCAAACATATAATTGAATGAAATTTATAAAAATGCAAATCATTCCCCAGTTGATAAATGGTCAAAGGATATGAACAGGCAGTTTTTAGATAAAGAAATCAAAGCTATCTATAGTCATATGAAAAAATGCTCTAAATTACTATTGATTAGAGAAATGCAAATTAAAACAACTCTGAGGTACTACTTTACATTTATCAAAGTGAATAACATGACAAAAAAGGAAAATATTGGCTGTTGGAGAAGAAGTGGTGAAACTTGGACATTAATGCACTATTGGTGGAATTGTGAACTGATCTAGCCATTCTGTAGAGCAATTTGGAACTATGCCCAAAAAACTATAAAACTTATATATAGGTCCAGCAATACCACTGCTAGGTCTATATGCCAAAGACATCAAAAAAGATTGAAAGGACCTATTTGTACAAAAATATTTATAGCATCTCTTTTTGTGGTGGCTAAGAATTAGAAAATGAAGGGATGCCCATCAATTGGGGAATGGCTAAACGAGCTGTAGTGTATGATTGTAATGGGATATTATTATGCTATAAGAAATGATAAGCAGGATGATTTCAGAAAAACCTGAAAAGACTTAAGTGAACTGATGCAGCATGAAGTGAATAGAACCAGGAGAATGTTGAATATACTAACAATATAGTTTGATGAAGAATTGTGAATGACACAGCTATTCTCAGCATACATAAATGTTCACTGTTTTCATTATAGTAATATTCTAATACCCTGCTTTCATGCAAGTTAGTCTAAGTTTTTGTTTGTTTTGCTTTGCTTTTTCTTTAAAAAGATGGGAACCATCCTTGAGACTTAATTAACTCAGGGAGACCAAAGTCTTGGTCTGATATTTCCTGGTTTCCTGAGTACAGACATGAGGATCTCCTGACACTCTTTGATTTGTGGCTGATGGACCACAGCAAGAAATTCAGAGGCAAAGGAATATTGCTCAACTGAATAACATTGTGTAGTTCTTGGCACATACCCCATTGAATATATTTGCCCTGGGATGGCTAGGCAAATCTGCTTTAGCTAACAGTTGAATGAACCCTCTCCCTCCTCCAGTCCTTAAGTCAGTCACCAAACTGATTTTCCTAAAACACAGGTCTGGTCATTACACCCCTGCCTCTGCTCAATAAACTCCAGTGACTCTCTATTGTCTCCTGAAGTACCTACAAAATGTTCTTCTTGGCATTCAAAGCCCTTCATAATCTAATCCCCTCGTACCTTTCTGGTCTTCTTACACCTTGGGCCCCAAGGGACCCTGGCCTCCTGGCTGTTATATAAACAAGAGCTCTATCTCTCAGTTCCAGGCAATTTCCCTGGTGTCCCCCAGGCTTGGAATGCTCTCCCTCCTCCACTCCAACTACTGACTTCCCTGGCTTCCTTTAAATCTCAACTAAAACCCTACCTTCTACAGGAAGTCTTTCCCAAATTTTCTTAATTCCAGTGCTTTCTCTCTTTTAATTTATTTCCTCCGTAGCTTATTTTGTACGTATTTGTCTGTATGTTTTCTCCCTCACTAAATGGTAAGACTTTCTTTTGTCTCTTTTTGTTTCACTAGTGCTTAGCACAGTGCCTGGCACAGGAAAGGCTCTTAATAAATGTCTGTTGATTGACTGATTGATCCCAATAGTGGAACTATTTTAAACTACCAAGGGATTGACCCTGCCAAGTACCATGTTGCATAGACCTCTGTTTTGGTCCATCCTATGCAATTCTGCTTTGTTCCATATGTTTACATGAGATCTGGTCTATACTTGGCCTATTGTACTTGCTATGTATTTCATTTCTTCATTGGCTTATATATTCAGTATTGTGCATGCAACTCTAATTACTGAATGCTATATTATGTTAATGTTATGAACTATGTATTAACGATAACTATCTGTGAATAGGAAATGTGCAAATTAATGGATGCTTTGATATGCATCTATGAACGTTCCTTTGGAATCTGCAGGGACTACAGATTTCTTACTAGGAGGTAGAGTGTTAGGGGAACAGTTTGTTCCATAGTGTCAGGAATATAAAGCAAAATATGCCAGCTCTGAGCCTCCTCCTCCACTAAATTTTCAAGGTCATTTGCATGACTAGTTGCCAGGGACAAGACAGACATTAAAAAGATAAATGAAAAGTGATACTTGGAAGCCATGGACTGCATTGGGTTTGAGGCATGGAAGCTGAAGAGAGAAGACTGGGAGGAGAAGACTATGTTTGTCCTGAACAAACTAGAAAGACGTACAGGAGACCTTTCTATGCAAGGTATGGAGCGAGAGTATGTAAACTATATCTGTGTTTGAGGTCTAAATATAAAGATGGGTCAGATTGCATGTCAGAGATAGAGAGTTAAGCTGGGATATGGCCCACCTCTCTCCAAAGGAGACCTGGGTTTTTGCTTTTGTGAGCAGCAGAAGGAAAGTTATGTTAGGGTGTTAACTCCTTCCCTTGTCTATCTTCAAGAGGAATATTGGATTTGAATTGCATCTATCTATCACACCTCAAATATTGGTAGTCCATCAGTATAATACCTAAGGCCCCAAGATACATGCCAATTTCCCTGATTTATCTCAAGGTGAAGGTAATACTTAGCTTATTATTATCAGTTTAGCTCCCTCCCACTAAACATTGGTGGAAATAGGTAGTATATCTCTTTTTCAAGGCAAACAGTAAACACATCTGGGAAATTACATGGATTAGAGTAGATCAAAGGTAAGAATAAGAGCTCTTTGACTTGAGTATAAGATAAAACCACTTTAGCTCAATAAAGGAGGGTAGGATCCAATCCCTCTTAGCAATCTCTAAGATTTCAAGTTCTATAGATCAAGACATGTATTAGGTGTTAGCACCCTACATGTCTGTAGCTCTAGGAAGACTTCAATACTTGCCTCTTTCAATGACCTTGCTCAAAATCTTCCAACTGCATGTAACTGGGGAAGAATAAAATATTATTTAAAAAACCTTCCAAACACCTAAAGAAAAATACTTTCTCCTGTTTGCTCAGTTGATAAGGAATCATACCTACAGGAAAACTGCCCAGCCCTGATGGGAATAGGTATTATATAAGCAAGGTTCTGATAGTCACTTGAGTAATATCGTTGTGTGTCAACAGGATGTGGCACAGACTAATAAAAAAAAGCAGAAAATGTGTTTGATTAGCTCTGATTTACTATACTGAATTTTGGGTAGCAAAAGTTTCCAGAGAAGAGTCGGGCTCCTTTTATACCGGTATCAACTATATGGCTTTTAAAAATTTAATCTAAACAATTTAATCTAAAACAGTTTAATTTTAATCTTAACAGTGCCTCTGTTATACCATGGCTGTAAAATGTTTAAAATTTTTCCTCTATTCTGTAACTTCCTTCAAGTTAATCTTATCACCATCAACAGTAATTAATACTTTAAAAATGATTCACCTCTCTAAATTATTCTGGTAGATGCTAAAAACTAGTGCAAAGGTATAAAAGGATGTAGACATGTATAAGGTATATAAACCCATGCCCTCGCAAGAAGCTAGACTCTGAATCCAGTGGTAAATCATTGCAGTTGATGGTTTTTCCATTATGAACTTACTTTTCCTAAGAAACAGTTGGGCCATTGGATAGAGAGCTGGCTTTGGAGCGAGGAAGAACTGGCTCTGAGACCCTGGGCAAACCAATTCACATCTTGGTGCTCTAGGTGATTATCAAAAACTGTAAGTTTCAGGGAAGGTGCCAGTATGCATTAGTAGATGGAGCCTTCTCAATCAAGAGTACCTTCTATCAAAGAAATTATCTGTCCAGTCTCTGGTCTAAATTGGAAAGAGAAAGTCAATAAATCCAGTACGTAGCCCTAGGAAATCTATACATAAGGTGACTCTGATCTATATCAAAAAGCATCTGGAAATAATACATATAAAGATGAAATTTTCACAAAGAAGGCTTAGAAAATCCTGGCTTAGAAGGTATCCTTAACCTTGGAGTTTCCCCATTAGAAAATAGCTGAACCAGAAGGCTCCTTCCTGGGCCAGGGCTCCCATTCTGCAAACTAGACAAAATGTTGAGCTTTATAGATTTCTGTGTGAATTACTATCTCTCCAGCTTATCTTAAGCACTTTGTTGTTCAGTCCCATCCAACTCTATGTGTCCTCGTGGACTTTATCCATAGGGTTTTCTCGGCAAAGATTCTGGAGCAGTTTGCCATTTTTGTTTCCAATGTGTCCACGTTTTACAGATGAGGCACTGCAATAAATAGAGGTTGTGACTTGCCCAGGGTGACAGAGCTAGTAAGTTTCTGAAACTGAATCTGAATTCGGGACTTCCTGACTCTAGGCCCAGTACTACATCTGCTATGCCACCTAGCTGCCTCTCCAGCTTATTTTAGGTATTTCAAAAAGTAGACTCACCACTTAGCTATAGTAACTCATAAGACCATCTACATACCTCTGAGAGGCAGGGACCAAATTCCTGTTGAAACTCATGGGTTATCTAAAGGTATGTGCCAAGGCTCATCTCTGTTGGGACCACATGGGACACCTCTCAAGAGCTAGAATTCTCTTAGAAAAAATGGATCTGTCTTGTAACTTAGCTGTGACTATATTTTCCCCAGTATTCAGTGGCTACTTTGTCATCCGCACTGTGACTTTAGGGAAGTGGACTCTGGTGCACAAAATCAGGGCCAAAGGCCTGACTCCTCAGATGAAAAGCATGTTCCATGTATTTTCCAGATGCAGTTGGTTTCTTTTGTCCTGATCCATGATTCGTCCCAGCAGCAGGTTGGTTTCTACAAAGGAAGCAAAAAGAACAATTTTCTAGGAAAGAATAGGAAGAATGAAGCATGACTCACCATGTTTTATTCCAGTTTTCCCTGTCAGTCACCCAGATTGTGTGACGGCAAACAACCCAAACATAACAGAACATGGCAGTCATTAGGTCTCCCTGCTCTGGAAGAGGCAGTGAGGGTGATGGATATGGCCTGAACAAAGGAAGCAAGCATGACCTGGTTGAAAGGGGGATGCAGTGGTCGGGACAGGGACCCCTTACACCTCTAGTCTGTTGAATCTCAGGAGCTGAGGAAGGTGAGACTGTTGAACTGGGAAGAAAAATCAATAAAATCAGAACACAGCCCTAGGAAATCACTCAACAGAATAGCTAGAAAGAAAACAAGTGAGCCACCTCAAATATGTGGATTAGGATACACATACTTGTGTAAACAAAAACGTATCCCAAAGGCTTTTTTTTTTTTTTTGGTAATAACAACAGTTGAAACAATGGGTTATAAACATATTAGCTTACTCCATTATAATTACAATGACAGAAATGTATTGTAAATAAAAACAGTTGTCATCTATATAGAGCTTTAAGTTGGCAGAGTCCTTACTGTCTCATCTCAGTTAAGCTTCCTAACAGTTCTGTGACACAGTTACTATGGATGTTATTATGCCCATTTTATAGACGAGGAAACTGAGATTCAGAGAGATGATATGACTTATTATTGGTCACACAAGTAGTAAGTGTCAGAGGCAGGATTTGAATGCAGACCTCTCCTGACTCCAAAGCCAGAGCTCTATCCAGTAAACCACTTGTCCTGTGGTCAAGGAGAGTAGAAACCATGCAACCATGCCTTTAGCTGGTGCAAAGCATAGTTTGATTTCATTGCCATCAATCTGAAGAATAAGTTTCTTGAGGTCAGGAACTGCCTTCCTTTTGTATTTGCATATTTAGTGCCCACCATGATGTCTGACACATGTGCTTGGCACTTGACAAATGCTTGATTTACCTATCACAAAGAGAAATTAATTGCTGTTGATTAAGGTAATGACTGCTTTCTCTTATGGAGGAAAAAGGCAATGATGCAGAAACGTTCTTCAGAAATCCACTGTTATTCTGTGAGACAAGAGAAACATGCTTGCTGGTTGGCTCACTATGCCTCCCCTCCATACATGCTCTGCTACAGAGAAACTCCCCATTGCTGACTTTTATTGAGCACTCTCCACTCTTGAATGAGCACCTTTCCCTTCTAGGCTTTTTTTAATTCCTACCCATTCTTTTAAAACCCAACTCCATTGCCTTTCCTCCTCCTTTATCTTGGACCCCTTCAACTGTTAGCAATTCCCTCTTCTTTCAGTCTTCTCCCCTTTGAAACTCATATAGTAAATTGTTTTCCCCTTTCTGATACATTTATCCTGTTGTACTGATGTACGTGTATTTCTGCCTTTTCTCACTGCTCTATTGAAGGAATATAAGCTTCCTGATGCAGGGAGTGTCTTAGATCACAAGAGGGATATGGACCCGGTTCCCCCTAAACAAAATCCAGTGCTCTTTTTACTATGGCACACTCTAAAAGGACTTCGTATTTTAGTTTCTTTCTTTGGCCTCAGGCTTAGAATACCTCATTGGAACCTAAGTTAGTTTCACTGAAAGAAAAAAGAAACTTACTGGCTTACAGACTTAAGTATTCCAACTGTTCAAATTTGGAAGCTCCAAGTTTCTCCTGTTGCTTTTCAGTCCTTTTTCAGTTGTCTGACTCTTCATGACCCCATTTGGGATTTTCTTGGCAAAGATACTGAAGTGGTTTGCCATTCCCTCTCCAGCTCATTTTGCAGATGAAGAAACTGAGGCAAGCAGGGTTAAGTGACCTGTCCACAGTCACACAGCTAGGAAGTATCTGAGGTCAGATTTGAACTCGGGAACATGAGTCTTCCTGACTCCAGACGTGGCACCATATCCATTGTCTTACCTAGCTGACCAAGTTTCTTCTAAATTTTGGTAAAATCTTTCATTCTATTCTTAACAAAAAGTTTCTGAGATACAGGCTTGGACATCTATCTGAGATAGATGAAAGGACAGTTGGGTGGATTTGGAAGTGGTTGGATGATCAGACACAAAAAGTACTTCCTAATGGCTTAATGCCAATTTGGGAGAAGACACTAGCAGAGGGCCCTCAAGGGATCCTGCTTAGCTCAAATGTTTCACATTTTGTCAGTGACTTATATGAAAATACAGATGATATCCTTATCAAGCCTGTGGATAATACAAATCTGGGAAGGGATAGCTAAGGCCTTGGATTACAGACAGAGTAAGGATCCAAAAAGATCTTGACAGGGGAGAGCTTTGGGCTGAATCTAATAATATCCAATTCATTAGAGATCAATGTTAAAGTCTTAGAGTTGGTTAAAAAAAAAGCATCTCCTCAAGTACAAAATGAGGGCTCATCCACGTGTCTATCTGAAAGAGTTTTAGAAGGAAAGATCACAAGACAATTATGTGATGCGGCAGCTAAGAAAATGAATGCCATCTGTGGCCACGTTAAGAAGGGAGTAGTGTCCAGAGCAAGGTGATAGGCCTGCCTGAGAGCCACATTTTCATGAGAAATAATCTAAAGGAAGACAACCAGCAAAGTGAAGGATTTTAAAATCATACCCCATGAGGATTAGTTGAAGGAATTATGGTTGTTTGCACTGAAGAAGAGAACTGTGAAGGGTGGAAGGGCAGGGGAAGAGACATGTTGTATTAAAGTTTCTGACATGTACTGAATAAAAAAGGGATTAGACTGAGCAGCTAGGTAGCTCAGTGAATAAAGCACTGGCCCTTAAGTCAGGAGGACATGAGTTCAAATGCAGCCTCAAAGACTTACTAACTGTGTGATCCTGGGCAAGTCACTTAGCCCCAATTGACTCAAATAAAAGGGGGGGGGTTAGATTTGTTCTATTTCTTCCCTAAGAACAGAATCTGGGGAAATGGATAGAAATTACCAAGAGGAAAGTCTAGGTTTCATCTAAAGAAAAGGTTTCCTAAAAAGTTCCAGTTAAAGTCCTACTTTTTTCAAGAAGTCTTTCCCTATCCCCCTTACCAGTGGTGCCTCTCCTCTCTTGATTATCTCCAATTTGTCTTGTAAATAAATATATTGTTTCTACCTAATTGTTTATAACACGTTCCCTTCCCCCCTCACCCCTCTTTAGTCTGTGAGCTCCTTGAGAGAATGGACTGTTTTTTCTTTGTTTTGTTTGTTTGTTTTTTCTTTCTTTGCATCCCCAGAGTTTAGCATAGTGCCTGACATACAGTAGATTGGGGATAAATACTTGTTGACTTGACTAAAAATTAGTACTGTCCCAAAAGTGATATGGGCTGCCTTTTAGGGGTAGTGAATTCCTGCTCAAGTGAAAGTAGAGTGACCATTTTTTGATTACGTTGTAGAAAGGATCTTTGTTCAGGGATTCCTGCCCAATTGGACCATTTGACCTCTGAGAACCCTTCCAGCTCTGAGTGAACTTAATTTTGATTCCTGCTTAGGTGTTTCGGTCACACCAGAGCCTTCTGAGCTTGCATAGTTTCCAGCACAGACCTATCAATTCCTCTTTGGCACCCTTAAAGCACCAGGATGTCTGCCCATCACTCAGCCCTGGGTTCGTGTTACAGTACTGAGCTTAGGCCAACCTTAGAATTCATAGCAAATGAGGTATTTCTCCTAGATCTGGGTTTCCCTACTGTAGCCCCTTTGCAGGATGGAATCAGAGCTTCTCATTTGCATGAGTTTCTCTTTTCCCCCTAATTCAGATACCTACTCACAAAGAATAAATTAGTGCTCTGGAGGCTGGTCAACTGTCTTGGCCACATGTGATTTCATTCCAGGTTCCCGAGAGATTGGCTAGATAGGGGCAGAGTTGGGTAACAGGAGATAATATTCCCTTCCCTCTCTTCAAAAGATGCAATTTCAGTTGCTCCCACAATATGTTTTTATTGTACAGTAAATGTAAGAATCTCCATTAGTGTGAGAACCTAGCTGGGCTAAGAGAAACAAAGGGATGGCCCAGTGCCTGAGAAGATCCCTTGTTCATTTTTCAACAGCTTTGTTTAATGCCTTAAGAACTGAGCTTGTCAGGGGTTGGTAGGCTCTACAAATCCTTCCCTCCCGCAGACCTGCTTCCAAGCCCATTTCAAGTGCAGACTGCAGAGCAAGGACATTTGGCCAGTGATGCTTTAGTGCTTTAAAAAGTTAAGTCCTGTTCAGAATTGTACTGGGGTGCTCATGGAGTCCCAGGGGAGGAGCAGGAGCTCAACAGAGTGTACTGACTTACAGGCTTCTCTGCCCTGGCTTGAGCTCAGCTGTCTCTGATGAGCCTTTGGGATTTTTTTTATCTAGCACTGTCCAGTTTCATTGTCGTATGCCAGTGGTGTTCGGAAATGCTCCTAGGCTTGGGGCTGTCTTGCAACAAACAGCCTCTTTCTTGTTTTAGAGCACTTTAGTTGACCTTATGATTACTTAACAGCCCAGAGAAATCATCTCTCACCAGCCCTGTCAGAGGTCTCTCATGGCCGTTGTCTCAACCATGTAATGTCCCAGTATCCCAGGGTCTCAGGTTTTAATCTGAATGCTAACACCAGGCCACCAGGCATTTCCCTGTGTTGTTGCTTGCAAATACAGTATTTAGAAATGGTTTGGAAAGTTATTTTTGGTGCAAGGCCATGCAAAATCTCTCTAATTGTCACCTTTCCAAAATTCCAGAAGACTCTGAGGGCATTCTGTCAAAATGCTGCAGACTGAAGCCAGTGCAGCTGTTCTCTGGAATACTGTCCTGACCTCTTGACAGGCAAGGTGGAAGCAGCATCCTTTGGAGTGGCAATGCTATTTCTGTTTTAGTGCCTGTTACCACTGCTTTGGAAGGAGGGCTTATCTCCTAGTGGATGAACTGATGGTATGGAAGGGCTGGTTTTCCAATGTCTTGTTTTTTTCCTCTTTTCAATCTGTCCTGAGTGCTTTAAAGTTGGCCCAGACATAGGTACAAAAAGAATTTTCAGAGGTTACTTATATCATTCTGTTGTTTACAGGTAGAACACAGATAGACAGAAATGTAGATTCTTTTTGGAAATATTCCAACCATGTTTCAGTTCGACTAGCATTTATTAAAATCCTGCTATGTGCTAGATACTGCACTCAGTGCTGGGGATACAAAGACGAAAGAATTCTAAAGAAACACGAGATGTGCCAATTTAGAGTATCCACCCCAAATGTTTCCATTTCCCATTTGTGCCCAGCCTGTGGTAGAGCATCCCCAGCCCATACTGGTCTGATCGGCCACAGCTGGACACACTGTAAGGCGGCTTTAGTGTAGTGATGTCATTTTGGTCCTCTTCAAGAAAGGACAGCGAATCAAGAAAGACAAACTGGGGGAACTCTAGCCCCCAAGGAGTTTACATCCTACTGAAGCAAAGCAAACTGTTTACATAGAAATATAGGTTAATAAAAAACACATAAATTAATTTCTAGGCAGAGGACTAGGATCTAACATGTTTGTTAACAATAGAACAGTTGCCAGTGGACAAAATGGGAAGAGTGAGGAACACAAGTAATGAGACTGTGGATGGGTATAAGAGAGGAAGAAATGGCGGTCAGAGAATAGAATTTTGGCCTAGGCAGTTTATAACTGATAAATACAGGGATTTTAAGTGAAGTCATAAGGCAGCTGATTGTTGTGCCCGTCACAGTTGAAAAGGTCATGTTGATTTTCAATTCTGAAGAAAGAGGTGTAGGAGTACGAAGGTGTGTGTCATACATTTCCAGAGCAAATGTCCAGGTCCTGATCCTGTCTGATAGCCAAGATAACAGTTCGTGGAGTGCTGGGGCCAGGCTGATTATCGAGGGAGTAGGCATATTTGAGGAACTGCTCATCCTCAGCCAGGGCAGCCCTGCCCCAGGACTCACTCCCATGTTGAGTAAGTCTTATCCCCCAGGGTAGAGGTGGGGGGTGGAGGCTCTCAAAGGTTTTTGTTCCTGACCCCAGGGCCCTATGGAGTGGAAGGTACAGTATGATGTTGTTGGATGTTGGATAATCTTCCAAAGTGACCCCCAAATTAGCTAAAGTCTAGGAGCTTACTATTATTGTTTGCTTATCTTCTAAATTCTCACCTCACCTTCAAATCATAGAATTTTATAGCTAGAAGGTATATAGGTGGGATGTAGTCCAACCCCCTCATTCTTTCTTCTTTTTTTTTTTCACAAAGGAAGAAGTTTCCTTTCCATGCAGGACACCATAAAATTTAAAAGAGACAATATGAATAATCTGAAATTTAAAAATTCTTGCAGGAACAAAATCAACACAATTAGAATAAAAACTCCTATCAAGCAAGAAAAAAGAAAATTTGTGTGCCAAGTACCTCTCTGATAAAAGTGGATGTCTACTAGATATAGAGAAATGACAAGAATATATATATATACATACATGCACATGTATGTGTATATATGAACCGTGTTTCCCCGATAATAAGACACTGTCTTATTATTTTTTTGGACAGAAAAACACCAGAGGGCTTATTTTCAGGGGAGGGCTTATTTTAATGAACATTGACAGCAATTTTAATAACCAGGTAAATGTGAACAAAAAAATGTACCTTTATTCAATAAGCAAATCACTGGGGAAGAACAGGATGACGCGCTCACTGCTGCAGCTCTGATTGGATGCAGCTCGGAGCGTGGCGTGCGTTTCACCCGGGGGGAGGGGACGGTGCATACAGAGGGTACCGTAATGTAGCGTGTAGCGCAGGGGATCACCTTCACTACAGCCGCAATCTCAATAGGGCTTATTTTCGGGGGAGGGCTTATTTTAGAGGAATCTTACACAGTAAGGGGAGGGCTTATTTTCGGAATAGGTCTTATTATCGGGGAAACACGGTATATATCCATTTCCCAATAAATAAGTGATCAAAAGACAGTAACCATTTTCAAAAGAAAAAATGCAAGCTACCAGTAGCCATATAAAATGATGATAAAAATCCCTAACAACAAGAGAATGTAAATTAAAACAGCCCAGAGGTTTCACTATATACCCATCACATTGGAAGACAGCAGTATCTGAAGTGGAGGGCCTATGAGAAGTCAGGCACTTTGAATAGTTATGCGGACCTAGGAATTAATCATCTCTTCTAGAAATTATTTTGAATTCTGAAAGAAGATGCTAAACTGTTCATAATTTTTGGCCTAGTGATGCCTACTGGATCAAGGAGGTAAAAAACTGAAAGAAATGAACTATAGATACCAAGTAGCCATAGAAGTACTCTATAATGGAAAAAAAATCAGGCACAAGGTAGGTACTCCTTGATTAGGGAATGGTTGAATAAATTTTGACATATGAATGAAATTATTGGACTATAAGATGATGAGGAATCCATAGAAACATAGGAAGACTCATATGAACTGATGCAAAGTAAAGAAGGCAGAATCAGATAATAATATGCAAAAGAATGACAAGGGCATTCCTCTTTTCACTCTACATTTTATCAGTTGGTGACTTTATCAGCTCCCTTGGGTTCAGTGATCATCTCTATGCACATAACTCCCAGATCTATATATCCCAATTCAGTCTCTTTTTTGAGATACATTACTACATTTTCCAATCCCACCTAATGCACATTTCAAATTGGATGTCCCACAAGCATCTCAAAGCCAAGAGGTCCAAAACAGAAGTTCTTCTTTTCTCTTAATTCACCCTTTATTATTAAAAAAAACTTTTCTCTTACCACATTAAGGCACTATTTGACCCTCCTAGGTCACAACATTGGTGTCATTTTTAATTATTCACTTTCACTCACTCTATATGCCCGATGTTGCCATGTCTTGTCATCTCTTGTATCCCTTTCTCTCCATTGACACAGCCACCACCCTAGTTCAGGTCCTTATCACCTCTTGAATGGACAATATTGCAATGATCTTTTTGATTGGCCTGCCTGACTCACATCTCTATCAGCTCTAATCCATCCTGGACTTAGCTGCCAGTGATTTTCCTAAAGCACAGGTCTATTCATGTCACCCTTTACTCAGTAAATTCTGATGGCTCCCTATTTCCTTTAGGATCAAATGTAAAGTCCTCAGTTTTACTTGGCCCTTTCCAGTGGTATATTTTACTCTTTTCCATGAACTCCATGAGCCAGATTCATTGGCTAACTTGCTGCACCTCATGTGTGATGTCCTATATTCCATCTGTGTCCTTGCACTGGTTAATTTTGATTATTTTTCTTTGTCCTAAGAGTGGATTCTGTGAGGGGAGGATTATTCTGAATAGACTGTGTACAAAAATAACTATAAAAACAACTGCCATCAATGAAACATTTTAAAAAGAGCTTCCCTTATCCCTGTAAAGGTGAACCAACCTACCTATGATATGGTGGAAATAACTTAGGACTTAGAAAGAGGAGTCCTGGGTTTGAATCATAGCTATGACATTTAACTATCTTGGCTTCAATCAGTAAGTTACTTTCTCTTCTTGGGCTCAGTTTCCTTGTCTCTAAAATAGGAATAATAATACTCATGCTATCTTTCAGAGATGTTTTGAGAAGTGTTTAAAGTCTGAGTTGTTATTATTGACATTCCTCCCCTACTCTGTTAATTACCTCCTTTTTCTCCTGCACATTACATTTCTCTTCTCCACTGCTCTTCTACCCTTTCAAACTGCCATTCCACTATTCTTCTTTTCATTACCAAACTTCTCATCACTCACTCATTACTCAACCCACTGCTTATCATCCAACTTCCCTCCCTACTCCTCTACCCAAATTGCTCCAAACATCACCAATGACCTTTTCTTCATCCTGCTTGGCTTCTCATTAATTCCTGAAGTTGCTGCCCACCCCATCCCTGAGAAAGTCCAGCCCCTCTGCCTGAATTCCCATAGTCTCTCCAACTTTGGATGTCCTCTCTTATCATCTTTACCAATGTGGTGGGTATACAGTGAAATCTCAGAGATGTTACTGACCCTGAACTCTCATGTGTCTCTTTGAGGAGAAGGGTGGTATAGTGCGACCAAGAGTGCTCGATTAAGAATCAGAGAGCCTGCTATCCCGGCTAGGTGATCATGAGCAAGCCACTTGTCCTCTAGGGGCCTCAGTTTCCTTGACTATAAAGTTAGGAGGTTGGACTAGATGACTTCTATTATCCTTTACACCTCCAAATCCAGGGCCACTTCTATCTCTACTTCACAAGTTCCTTTTCCTCCTCACTCCTTCTTCTTTAGAAGTATCTCCCCATCTTTCACTTTCATGCCTTCTTTCTCTATGTTTTCTCCCTTTGGCAATCTCATCTGCTCTTGCAGCTACTAAGTCTGTCCACTCAAAAAATAAAAATAAAAATATAGAACTCTCCCCTATTCAGGTGAACCTGTGCAAAAGTCTTACTTAAACCCAATGCCCAAGGCCTGTTGTTGTTGAGTCGTGTCTGACTCTGTAATCCCCATGGACCATAGCATGCCATGCTGTCCGTGGAGTTTGCTTGGTGAAAATACTGGAGCAGTTTGCTATTTCCTTGTCCAGTCTATTACCTTTTGTCAGAGCTCTCCACTATGACTTGTCCACTTTGGCTAATCCTGAACAGCATAGCTCATTGTTTCACTGAGTTTCACAAGCCCTCTAGCATGACAAGGCATGTAGATAGAGCCAGGTCAAAGTCCCTCCTGAGCTTAAGTCCTACGTTTCCAGTTGCCTACTGAATATCTCCAACTAGGGTGCCCCCAGCATGTCAAATTCATTATGTCCAAGAATGCACTTATCTCCCTATACATCTGTTTCTTTTTCTGATTTCTCTATTCCTGTTAATGTCATAGCAATTCTTCTGAATTGATTAGAGCAGATGTCCTCTAAGTCTATTCTAACACTATGTAATTGTTTATGTGTTATCTATGTTCAGAGTCTTGTAGCCAACTTTGCCCCTTTTCCTTCACACCCCTAATATAAGTATTTGGAAAGTCCTATCGATTCGACTTCCACAATACTATTTGCTTCTGTCCCTTCCTTTTTATTCCCATTGCTACAATCCCAGGACATACCTTTATTCCTCATCTGGATTTTTGTGGCCATCCCCTAACTGGTGTTCCTGATTCAATCTCTCTTTTCTACCATCTATCCTTCATACCATTGTCAGACTTATCTTTCTCATGTTGCTCCTTCACTCAAAACCCTTCAATGGCTCTGCATTGTCTACTGAATAAAATCCCAGCTCCTAATACTCATAATCCAGCTCTCTCACAGTCTGGTTCCAATCTCTTCACTATCCCTTCACATGGACCATGTACAATGCAGGCCCCATCTATCCATCCCCTCTGTTGTGGTAGCCAGTAACTCTACATCCACTTTTTTGGATTTGAAAAGAAGACTGTCGCTCCAAATTCCATATTTTGGGGCCAAATTATATAATTCTTTCTTCTCTAAATTTTCCTCTGAGAACTGGGGCATCTTAACACGTGATAATTTCTTTAGACTTCTGTCTCAACAGAATAATAAGAAAGGAAGGTTGTGATTGTTTTTTAAACATATGGTGTTTTTTTTTTAAATCACACATACTGCTCTGTATAGAACTGTGTACAAAGTGCCGATGGATTAGAAGCTCTAGTTTTTGCCTTTAAGGAGCAGAGGGTAGAGTCTACTGTTAGGAAGATATTGACTTACATTGATAGAGGTAGCTTCCTCATTAGAGATTTTCCTGTACTAATTAAATCATAAACCTAGGACCTATCACAATAATCATATAAATACCTTTGACCTTGACTTTTTATCTTATTCCCTTCTACCCGACAAAACCAGACTGATTGATGAAATCCTCTTATGTAGCTTAAAGTTATTCAAGAAGTTTCAACTTTATCTATCATCTTCTCTTGCCAAGCTCACAGATTCATTTGGTTACTTTCCTACATGGAATCTCTCTTTTTGACTTGCCTGGAGCATACCTGAATGGAAGAAGATGAAAAGAAGAAAATTACTTCATGTTGCTGCTATAGGTTAGGCAGCTAGGTGGTGCCCTAGATAGAGTCCTGGACCTGGAATTTAGCCTCAGATACTTACTAGCTGTGTGATCCTGGGCAAGTAACTTAACTCTGTTTTCCTCCGTTTCCTCATCTGGAAAATGAGCTGGAGAAGGAAATTACAAACAACTCCAGGATCTCTGCCAAGAAAACCCTAAATGGGGTCACAAGGAGTCAGACATGACTGAAAGAACTGAACAACAGCAATTGAAAGTTGCTGTAGTTGTCGTCCTGAACTTGTTGGTTGGGAGCCTTCCCACCTGGTAGTCCTCAATAAGGCCTTGGGTTCAAGTAAGACTTTTGCACAGGTTCACCTGAATAGGGGAAAACTCTGTTTTTTATTTTTACTTTTTGAGTGGACAGATTTAGTAGTTGATTTCATAGTTTGGCAACCATCATTCTAGGTTAAAAACAAAAAATCTCTGCCCACACTTGTTTGTGAAACCATACAGGCACCGAAGGAACAACAGTGGTGTTCAAACATGCTTGGGGCTGGCACAGCTTAAACAGAAATATAGACAAGGTTTTAGAAGCCTCTAAAAGTCTTTACAGTCTATTTTCCAGGATGAATGCACAGAGTCTCAAATCCTAATGACGCTTGTACATGGATCCAGGCCCATTATAGTATCGTTGAGTCATTATTAGATTATAATTTTTATAATTCTGGCTCCATCTACTCTTTGGTTTAGATTAGAACTTCTTATACCTACTTCCTTTGTTTTGGAAGTAAAGGTCAAGTCACTATTACTAAAAATTCTAGAATGTAATTCTGGAAAAAGGGAAACTAGAACACAGAGCTTCTGAAGAAATCTGTTGTCCCCAGAGTAGGGATTTTTGTATCTGTGGCAAGAACCGGGAAAGATGTGGGGCATTTGAGGGAGAGGGCAAGGCGCTAGGACAGTGGCATGAGATGTGGAAGCTGTTTGTGGATCATCTGGCAGTACAATCTAACCTAATGCAATCTAATCTGATCTGATAAACATGTATGAATTCCCATTAAATACTGAGGATACAAAGACAAAATGTAAAATGGTCCCTTCCCTCAAGGAATTTATATCCTATAGCAGGTTTGGGCATTTAGTGCAGATGGGGATAGATGATGAGTTTCATTTTGAACATGTTGAATTTGAAATGTTTACTGGGTATCCAGTTGGAGATATCAATTAGACAGTTGGTGATATGGAAGTGGAGCTCAGGAGAGAGATTGGAGCCAAGTAGATATGGTTGTCTGCATAAATATGATAATAGATCTCATGGGGCCTGATGGGGGTCTCCAAAAGAAAGACTATATAGAGAGAAGAGCAGAAGTTCCAGAATAGAACCTTGGGAGTGGGGAAAGCCCATGGTTTCAGGATGGGACTTGAAAGATGATCCAGAAAAAGAGGCTGAAGACTGACCAGGTAGGAAGAGAATCAAGAAAGAATTGTCACAAAAGCTGAAGGAAGAGAAGGTATTTTAGGACATTGGGATGGTCTATGGGGTCAAAAGCTGCAGGGAAGTCAGGAAGGATTAGAACCTAGATCAGCCTATCGGATTTACCTATTGGTTAGCTTGGAGAGAACAGAAACTTAGATGGCAAGAGATTAAGAAGTGAGTGGGAGGAGAGGAAGTGAAAACAAGAAGTGTATAGACTAGTTTTTCTAGTAGCTTGGTTGTGAAAAGGAGGCAGCTGGGTGAATAAAACACTGGGCTCAAGGGAGACCTGAATTCAAATCCAGATTTAGACACTTCCAAACTCTGTGACACTGGGAAAGTCACTTACTCTCTGTTTGCCTCAGTTTCCTCACCTGTAAAATGGGAATAGTAATAGAACCTGTCTCCCAGGGTTGTTGTGGGGATCAAATGAGATAGTAATTGTAAAGTGCTTGGCACAGTGCCTGGCCCTTAGTAAGTGCTATATAGAGGTACTAGATACTATTAAATGTATTTTAAAAATTTTAACTAATTACTCTTTGTAACTAGGTGCCACTTAGGCCACGATTAGCATTTTAACAGTTGGATTAGAGGAGGTGGTCCAATTCCCATTCCTGGGGACTTTCTTCTCCCTTCATCGGCATTCTTGTCCACTTATAGGTGGAACCCTGATTCTCCATCTCTCTGTCTTTGCAAAGATGACTTCTGAGACCTAAAAGTGGCAAATGTCCAGGTCCCTTCTCAGAGGCAACAGGGTGGCAAAAGTAGTAGTTTACCTATAGACCCAGGCCAGGCAGATGTATGCCCAAATGGCAGCTGGCAGTACCGGAGGGGACCAAGTGGTTAGAAGCCATGTACACTCCCTCTGAATGCCTTATTCTGCCTAGCTACAGAGGAAAGGCCCACAAAGTGGAAGAAGGTAGAAGCTTATAGCTGTCAGTGTCCTCCCTCCATGTGGATAGGACCACCGAACCCTATTGGTTATTCTGTTCCATAGGGTTCTCAGCCTCTGTGACTGACTCAGAGCCACCTATCTATCCTTCTATCATGAAGTGGAGAGTGAGGTGACTGAGGCACATTTTAAAGTTTGCTTGGTGGCAAGGAAACACCATGTTTACCCCACTTCTCCCTTTCCCTGTGTTCAATATCCATTTTTCATGTGGTGGAGGCTTAAAATTGGTGGACACCCAACATTTCCATCGGCATGTCCCTTCCTGGCATCAGCCCAGATGGATGCTCAAGTTGTAGCAGCAGAAAGGAAAGAGAAGGTAGCTGTCCCTGATTTCCCCAGGCCTCAGTGGGAGGGCAGATAAACTGTCAAATAGCATGCTCTGGAAAGACTTGGGGGTCTTTGTGGTCCCACTCTTCACATGTCACTCTCTTCCAAAGGGATCCATCCCTGCTCCTCTCAGCCCTGAAGGGTCATTTTGGTGCTCTCTACATCTGGCCATACAGGACATTTTGTTCGGCCTGCCCCACTCCTGCTTCAGCTTTGTTTAGACTTCTGCTCTGGTGAATGATCCCTGTTAAACCTACTATTTAATTGAAATGTTCGTTCATTCATTCATTCATTTATTCATTTGTTTATGTGAATAAGACTAATCCACTTTACCATCATAAAGATAATCCACTTTACCATCATGAAGACTAATTTGGGGGAATGTTAAGCTGCAGATAAGTAGAAAGCTGGAATCAGGGTCATGAAGAGAAATCTACCTATATTGGAAACATGCTTGTAGAGCATTGGTCATTATATAGTAATGAATAAAAAATTAAGTGACACACACACATATATAGATGGATGTGTGTATACACACACAATATTCTAATAGGGACATAAGTTTGTTTATAAAACAGAGAATGACAATTACTAAATGGATTATTTTTAACACATCTTTGATGAAAGCTAACAATTTAATCTAACTTAGATGTTCTGTATCTTAAGCCTATAGAAATGCAGATGGAACATGACCGAGAAGACAACTCTGTTTAACCACACTCTGATTACCAATATTAAGTGAGGCATAAAGCAAGGTGAGATATATTCACCAAAGGTGTTCATCATTGGCAGGTAAGATGTGCAGACAATCCAAATGGAAGCAGGATTCTTTGGGTAGATGGTCAAGATATCTTGATACTTTTGTTTGTGTTGATGGCATTATCTCCAGAACATTACAGGGTCTGTTCAATGAGGTCTATGATTACTCAAAAGAGATAAATACAACAATCAACACAAAAAACTAAATGGATGAAAAATATTTACTGTCCAGATAATGGCAAACATTTAGATAGCCAAACCATTGAGTTTGTATATCAGTATATCTACATAGGATAAGCAGAGTAGATGGACTATGAGTTGGCCCCTGACCTAAACTGAATAACAAGAGAACAGGTTGACTTGAATTTGGTAAATCATGAAATGCTTTACTTTCCTAACCTAGCACGAGGTCAGGGACTAATGTGAGTCAGGCACATTAATATTCTGGTTGAGCTGCAAATTGATCATTTCTTCTGAAAGTCAATTTTGAATTATATAAGAAGTTATTGTTCATAACCTTTGACCCAGTGATTTTGCTTTTGGGTATGCACACTGGAAACAAAACTGGTGCTCATTGATTGGGTCATGTAAAGTTCTGCCTTCATCGAAGGCCTTGGTAGAAAATGCATTTAGATGAGTACAAGTGTATCTGAAGTGTGCCTTTCATTGCTTACCATGGTGGCCCTAAACATTGTAGGTACTCAGAAAATATTTGTTGATGATAGTGATTTTGAAGGGAGAGAAATAGGCTCATTTCACATTTTTTTTATGTTCATTCCCATATTAAAAAAAAAAAAGATCAAGGTGAGTATACTTACTCTCATCTTTTTGGGCCTGATTCCAGACTTAAGGACTGCCTCCCCCCACCCCACCCCTCCCCACCAAGGGAATTCTCTACATCTATGAGGATAAGTACTTGTTCTACAACTCTTAGACTCAACACTTGCCTGGGGCTCTGGGAATTGAATAACTTGCCCCTGAAGGATGGTTTTCAGGTTAGAGAGTGGAGGCAGAGAGACCTTTCTGAGGTCCAGGCTGGTGGCAATGAGGGCCTATGCAGTAGTGTTTGTAAGTTTATCTCCTTCTGTTACTGTTCTGGGAGTCGTAATATCCTTGTCCCTGTACCTCTCTTCACCACTCTATTACCGGGTCTAATAGAAATTATAGAAGCAGGTGTTCTCATGTTTATTAATAGTGGGTATGTACATGCCCAGGCATACCATTAGACTCTGACCAGCCTTGTGCCCTGGGCTTTGCTCTAGGTAATGCTGATGTAGTGGATGAAGATAAGTTGAAGAAGATCTGTATCTCTGCTTAAAAAGAAAAAAAAAAGCTAAAACAGCTCCAGATTTTATGGCTTGTTGATTCTCTGAGAACTATGGCTACATTTCATACTCCACTAACCTCTTATTCTGGGTCTTTCAGCTGACCTTTCTAAGGGCACTATTTCAACTAAACATAGAGACTAAATTTAATTTGACTATTTTAATGTACTGTAATGTAATTACCCTGCAGTATCACCCAGGGTTCATCTGGCCTGCAGAAATGAGTGTTGTTAATAGAAAGTAGCTAATGGCAAACAGAGAAGGAGCTTCTCTGATAAATAAGACAGGACCAGTATCTTTCCCAAGGCAGCTTTATGAGCTTAGACCACCCAGGCAATCAAACTTACAGAGATTTAAAATATTTAGGATGTTTTCTGACAGACTGAACTAAGTGCTCTGCAGTCTTTCTCCTGTTTATATCTTGGCTAAAGATCTTTCTTTAACTCTATTTTTTTTCCCATTCTTCCTGAAGTGTGCCATGTGGATGAGAAAAAGCATTGGCTTAGTCTAGAACCACAGAGAGCTAGGATGTTCAATTTAGAAGCACATTTGGAGAGTTTTGACTAACCATTAACTTAGGCCTTGATTTCTCTTTCCTGGGATTGCTCAAAACTCTCCTGTTCCATGATAGGAGGCATAGACTGTATTTATGATTTTACTGGTATAGGGAATTCCCTGGTGACAGAGCTTCCTTTAATATTGCAGGGCAAAAGGCTTCTCTACAATTTAGAGCACTGGGAAGTTGAGTCTTGTCCAAGTCACATAGCCAGGATGCATGCAGAGACTTGAACCCAGGTCCTCCTAGTTTCTAGGCCTAGTCTCTATTCCTTATGCCACATTGCCTCTCATAAAGCCAACCTTCCTTCCTTCCTTCCTTCCTTCCTTCCTTCCTTCCTTCCTTCCTTCCTTCCTTCCTTCCTTCCTTCCTTCCTTCCTTCCTTTTTTCCTTTCTTTTTTAAATTACTGATTCTCTTTTCTTTTTTGGTTTCATTACTGTCACTCCAGTGATTCGAAGTTCTGCTCCCTCCCCCTTCCAACAACCCTTCAACAACAACCCAACAACCCAACAACAATTCAATGTGTAAGAATCAATCAGCCAACCACAATACATTAATCAAACCCTTACTATGTGCCAAGAAGTCTGCCTTATATCTCCTTAGTTCTCCATTGTATAGTGATGGCTTCACTCCCTTCCTTACCCTGAGTTACCTACTACCTTCACAATCCCTTCATTAGGATATTATTTTCCAAGGGCTACTTTCCTCTCCCCTTTCCAAGTCCCATTGGCTTACTCTCTGGGGAAAAGGCTGCCCCCTCTCCCAGTGGTCCTGAGCCTGTGGTTGGACTGATCTTTGCACCATCACTCTGTGCCTATTGGCCTGTCCTTGCTACCCTGGCCTTCCCGGTCCAATGGTCCCCTGTTCCATCATCACTGCCTCACCCCTATTTTTATTGGGAGTGAAAGACTCCCTAGTTCTGCTTTGCATTTTCTCATTGAACACTTTCTGCTGCTGTGTCCTCATGATTGAGGTAGGGATATAGGGACAGGGATGGTGACAAAAGAGGCAAAAAAGAGCAGGCCTGCTGTTCTTTGCAGGTTTTCATTCCTAAGTCTGTTCCTGAGTGTTTGTAAATCAGCTCAGAACATACCCCTCACCTTTACTTCCTCTTCTCTACTCTGTCTTTCCTCTGTTCATTTTCTCTTCTTTGTGGACAGAGACAAGAAATGGAGTCAGGTTTATTGGGAGAAAGTGTTGGGGAGAACCGATGGGCACTCTGGATCCTCCTCCCCTGAACCCACATCAAGAGTTAATTTTAACCTTTTTATGATAATGTATTTTGTTCACCACTTTGTGACTGATTGGAAAGGCTCTTGGGCTAGGAATATAAAGATTTGTGTTGTAATCCTGGTTCATTCAGATGGGCAAGGTTAAAGAGATAGAGTGACTTGGATGGGAATTTTATACATATATATGTATATATGTATGTATGTATGTATGTAAATATATATATATATATATCTTTATTATCACTGAAATTTAACATTTCCTTTGATTATGGATGTAAGCAATAAAACATAATTCTGAGAAGGGGTCCATAGGCTTCACCAGGCTTCCAAAGGGGTCTGTGACACAATAAAAGTAGAGACCCCCCCCCCCCAGACTAGAGGTAGTGTGGTATAGTGGACAGAGCCCCATTCTTGCCATCAGAATGTAAGTTCTGATTTGGCCGAATACTAACTATATGACTATAAACAAGGCATTAAACTCTTTGTGCTTTATCTGGGAATCAAGGCTAATAACTGTATTACTTATCTTACTAGGGTGTTTTAAGAAAAGTGCTACATAACCCTCCAAGCATATATAATTGTGAGCTTATTTCAGACTTAAAACTCTAAATGCAACAAAACTATTACCAAAATTGATGGAATAATGAGTCCAATCAGGGATATCTGTGAGGCCTGAGAACAATAAGCCTTAAGCTTTGGCATTTATAGGAAGCAGTTTCTAAGCTGATATGATAAATATACATTTTCTCCATCCTCCCAAACCTCTGCACATCCCTCTTAGCTTGTAGGGTGAAAACAAAGAGCCCCACAAGAGTCGCGGTCTTGGATGTGGTTTCTCGTTACCCACCAAAATAAACAGCTCTGCTCAGGAAACATATTGTCAAGATAATTCTCACCTCAGCATTTCAAGGGACAGAGGCAGTCTGCATGTCCACTTTTGCCTCCCCAAGACCGTGATCCAAGTTCTGCAGTCCTGAGCTTGCCGCTCACTGGGCGTGTTTGAATAGCCAGAGGCCCTCCCAAGAGTTCTGGGGAGTTTGTTTGTAATTGAATCCCAACATGATGCTTCAAGGGGTGATGGAGTTGCTGCTGTTTTGTGCCAGGTTCAGCTCCTCAAGTTGGGTTCTTGCAACACGAATGGTTCTTACTGCAAGGATTTCCAGATCTGGTGCCAGAAGATAAACAATGCAGCAAGACCATTCATGAAAGTCTGGATTGTGGAGAGGAGAGGGCAAGAGCTGGCGAGGTAAGAGCTTGCATGATCAGGCAAGTTCTGACAGCGGCCTCATCTTCCACTTCTGTGACCTCCCAGGACTTCACCATCATTAACACCAGCACCAGTAGCAGGTCTTGGGCTGCCTATGTCTTTGGACTTCTGCATAGTTCCCAAGCAGTCTCCACTTAGTCCCAAAGTGTTTACTTATATTCATATGGTGCTTAAAGCTTTATACAATGCTTCCTTACAGCAGTAATTTCATTATTCCCATTTTATGGAAGAGGAAACGGAGGCTCATAAAAGTGAGTGGATTTGCCCAAGGTCAGATACCATGGAAGTAACTAAGCTAAAATTTGAACCAAGATCCTTTGATTCCTTTAAAAAAGGTTTTATTGATATGTTTTGTTTTTATATTATAGACATTTCCAGATTATACCTATTCCATGATAGCTCTCTTCTAATAAAGTAAAAATAATTTACAATATAATAAAGCAATGATGATACTGTGACCTCATATGAAAGTGCATACAGTTCACATCTGTAGCCTCCTCAACCTCTCTATTTTTAGTGTTTTTTATTTATAAATAGAAATCTATTCCTCTCTTTCCCACCTCATTGGAAAAAAGAGACAAGGAAAACAAATTAATTGTAACAGACATATATAATGAAGCAAAATAAATCCTTTCATTGGTTGTACACAAATACATCATTCTGCACCTTAAAGTCATCACTTTTCTGTCATAAGTTGGATAGCATGTTGTATAATTGCTCCTTTGGAATCACAGCATGTCATTTTATTGATCATAATCCTTATGGCTTTTTAAGTTGTTGGTCTTTACAATGTTACTATTTTGTAAATCATTTTTCTGGTTCAGTTCATGAGTTCACTTATGAAAATCTTCAAAATTGTTCTTTTTAAAATCTAGATGTGATAGCATAAGTTGGTCTCCTGGTTCTGCTTACTTCCCCCTGCATCAGTTCATACAAGTGTTCCTATGCCTCTTTAATATAATCTATTTCCTCATTTCCTTAAGGTGCAGTAGTATTCGATCCCATTCATATACCACAATTTAGTCAGTCATTTCTCAAGTAAAAGCGGGAGTCCCTTTAGTTTCTAGCATTTTTGGTGCCATATAAAGACGTGCTATAAATATTTTTGTGTTATAAGGCCTTTTCCCATTTCTTTGATCTTTTGGAGGTGAGGATGCAGCAGTGACATAACTTGGTCAAAGGGCACACTCCGTTTAGCGACATTTTGTGTATGATTCCACATTGGTTTCTGTTATGGTTGTACTCAATCATAGGTCCACCAACCATGTATCCAGGTGCCTGGTTTCCCACAGCTCCTCTAACATTTACTCTTTCCATTACCGCCCTATTTCCCAGTAGATTCAAAGGGGATCAGCACAAATGAACTCAAGTCTTCTCCCTCTCCTGCCCATAGCAAGGACAATCAAACCTACCAGAGAAATGAACTAGTCTCAAATAAGTAAGAATAGAGAATCATACAAAATAAGAACTAGAAAGGACCCTAGAAATTATCTAGTCCAATCATCTTATTTTATCCATGAGGAAATAAGGCTAGAAACTGGCCCAGAGCTATATGGATAGTAAGGGACAAAGGTGAGACTTGAGCACAGATCTTTTGACTCCCAGTCTAGTGCCCTTGAAAAGGAAGCAGCAAGGTACAGTAGAAAGAACACTGACTTGGAAGTAGGAGGACATAAGTTCAAACCTTACCTCTGATATGTACTGCCTATGTAACTTTGGACAAATGACTTAGCTTCTCTGGACTTCTGTGTCCTCATAAGTAAGATGGGGTGGGGTTGGGAGAGGGAATAGAATGAATGAGGACCTCTGAGGTGCTTTCAAGCTTTCTCTGATCTTAAGTGTACTATAATGGAAGAAAGAACACTGGATTTGGATTTGAGTTCAAATCTTGACTCCAGTGCCATGTGATGCTGGGCAAATCTTTTGACCTAAGTATCAATTTCCTTATCTATGTAATAGTTACTCTTCACTGGATTGACTGCTGGTATAATGAATTTTTGGGCTACAACACTTTGCATGTCCTACACAGGAAATCTCAGATCCTTGAAATAATAACACACAGGGTTGTAAGGACAGCTCTTTGTAAACCATAAAACATGAGGTAAATGTGAATTAATACTAGGGATGGAAAATGGACCTGTGATTTCATTGCTATAGAGAGTCCTCCAAGGAGGAAACTCCCCTAAACCAATCTAGATTGTTACCTTCTCTGCAAACTCTTAGAACTACCTGGGAGCACTAATAGATCACTTGCCCATGCTCACACAGTCTAGCTGTGTGAGTTTGGATTTGAACCCATGTCTTCTTGGTTTCAAGTTGTCCTATCCACTATTCCATACTGCCTTTAATAATAACTTACTGTTATTATTTTGTAAACCAAATTGAATACAATTTAACAAATATTCTTTGAGTGACTATTATTTTAGGCATGGTATTATGATGTCATTCGATGATGATGATGATGATGATGATGATGATATTTAGGGCCATGCTGGGCTTAGGAAATTCGTTGGAGCTTCACACTAAAGGGAACCCTCTCAAGCAGGCAGTCTCTGAGGAAGGAAGAGGGTTGAGACAAAATGACTCATCCCCTAAGGTGTTGAGTGATGACCATTCCCAAAAGAACTACCCTCCCCTCCCCACAGACCCTCCAGTGGGTTCCTTTCACTAACCTCCCCACCCCCGCAAAAAAAGACTGCCCTTGGATTTCTCTTAAAATTTTATTTCCCCATATACAAATGACTAACAATGAACTGCATGAGAAAAGTGGTGTTAAAGACTTCATCAAGGAAAAGAAAAGGAAGATGGCTGGTCACAGAGGGCAAGAGATAATAGTCAGGATAGCCTGAAAATTGCACTGGTGTTAATGAAATAGAAAACAACAACCACAAAAACCAGGGAAAGGTCTCAGCTGTCTTGCCTGGATCTTCCACCAAGGATTTAAAGGAAAACTTGTATGAATTTTCTACAGGAAGGGGAGAAAGCAGCTGGATAGATGGAAAAGAGTCCTTGTTCTGTAGTTGGAGAGTCTGGGTTCAAATGTCACACCTAACACTCCTATGTGACCTTGGGCAAGTCACTTAAAACTTCCTATATTTTGGATTAAAGCTCTCAGGTTATAATATTGTGTGAGAAGGCATGGAGGAGAAACAATCTGCAGTAGTAAAGGGAGGACCCACATTGATGGAATCATAGACCCATCAAAATATTGAAGAAAGACTTGGAGGGAGACACAGGCACAGAATATTATTTGTTCTTAGCCTTGCCATCTACTGGCAATGAGCCTGTGAAATAAGTCTAGCAGAACTGGTACCACTACCTCAAACCACCCAGGAGTTGACACTCTAGTAGAGAGTCTGGGTGGTAACAGTGGAAAAAGCTGGAGTCAGAAGATTTGGGTTTGGATCCTAACTCTGCCCCTTCTTACCTGTATGACTTGGGACAAGACACTCCATCCTTTTGGGCCAGTTTATTCATCTATAAAATAAGAGGTTTATATATATTAACTTAGAAAATCACATCTTAACATTATCTATGTTGTATTGTACTGCTAATCATTTTCCAATTACATTTTTATCTTAATACACCCTATAGTTTTATGAGCCATGCAGACAGTGAGTGTAACACCTTTGGTCTAGAGGGTGATGGTTTGAGAAAAAAAAGCTGCTCCTCTTATCTCTTAAGGGAGAGGATCTCCATTTAGCTGACACTTGGCAGTTTAGCCCTTTTTCAACAAACAGTGATTACTCAAAAGACCATCACAAATAGAAAATATAGAATAAATTCATTTATCAGAACAAAATAGCCAACAGAAGTTACAGATGTTATACAGATTAGAATAACAAAGAAGAAAAAGACTAAATGAGCTTTTAATTTGTGAAAGAGATCAAATGCTTACCTCAAACCAGGAGAAAAAAAATAATTTTACTAAGATGAAGTCCATCTTCAGAAATCCAAGGAGCATGATGGGACTTTTTCCCACAAAAATTTCCAGCTAGACCCAAATAACTTTTTCTCTCTCTCCATTTCCCCCTTAGAGTGTTCTCTGTCCATTTATCTCTCGTAGGAATCTCTGGAGCCAGGTTCCTTACATGGGTACACAACATTACCCCCAGCATTCTCTCCACCAATCAGGAGTCAGTTCCCCTCCTTTGGATGTAGCATGCAGCATAAGGCCATCTTTTAGGGATTTGGCCAAGGAGGCATTACAGGTACAAATATGCAAATTAATTTTTATTGTGTTGCATGCCTTTATTATAAGGGGAGTACAGAAGAGGCAGTAATCAGTAGAGTTAGAATGATTGGGGGAAACTTCCTGGAGAAAGTAGGACCTTGAAGGAGGAACAGGACTTAATTCCTTTTAGAGGAAAGAGGAAGCCATTTTCCCATGGGGAAGGATGAGTAAGGGCATTAGCAAACCAGTTGAGGAAAAAAAAAAAAGATATTCCAGATGAATTCAGAAAGAACATATTGGCTTATGAGATCATGTAAACACCAATTTGTTGATGGCAACGCCTTCCTGGTGTCTCAGAAAGTAAGCTTCTTGAGGGAAGGGAGTGGTTCATTGTTGTATTTATATACCCAGCACTATAAGCACTTATATACCCAGTAATAAGTGCTCGTTGATTGATTGATATTATTATACCTTAGTAGGATTTCCTCATCTTTAAAATGTTCTTCCCAGGTAAGTGCTATTCTATTGTTCTTACTGTTTATTGCCAATGGTGTGAATGCTTTTGTCCACCACAGGGAATAGAGAATGTCTCTTGACCTTTTCCCTACAGAACTACAGAGAACTTCTGCTAAGCACAGGGGGGAAAAAGATGCATAATGAGATATAAGTTTTTGGACATGGCCAATATGGGAAATTGTCTTGTTTGACTGGACTTAGTTGTCATACAGATTTTGTTTTTCTTCTTTTTTATGCAATGGAAAGGGGAGGTAGAGAGGAGAAAAAAATTAATGCTTGTTAATTTTTTTAAAAAAAGAATGCATTTTTTAAATGGGTGGAGAATTGACTGAGCTCGATATTTATATTTCTTGTTTGAAGTTCTTTCAAAACAAAACAAAACAAAAAATTTCCTTCCTGGTGCCTCAAGAGTAGGAGTTCTTAACCTGGGGTCTGTAAACTTTTTAAAAAATATATTTTGATAACTGTATTTCTACACAGTTGCTTTCCTTTGTAATCTTATGTGTTTTATTTCATGAATTGAAAAACTTCTTTTTTCAGAAGCAATCCACAGGCTTCACTGAACCACCAAAGGGGGTTATTACACAAAAAAAGCATGATAACCCCTGCTGTGGAGGGTTGTGTGTGAGGATTGAATGGTTCTCTCCTTTGTGACCCTGGCAAGTCACTTCACTTCCCTGGGCCTTAGTTTCCCCATCTGTAAAATGATGAGATTGGGTTATATGATCTTTGTGGTTCCTTCCAGTTCAAGATCCCATGATACTCCAAATAGTCACTTCTCCCACCCCATTCTTCCATAGGCTAGGCTGCATTGCTATAGTTTTCTGTTCTTTGAGAACAGAAATTTGTTCCTAAAATTTATCATTCAGTTCTTCATTTGAACAACAGCAACAACTACCAGAAAATTTCTTAGATAAGTGTCAACCCTTGGAAATGTTTAACACCCTTCTGCTCTCCTCTTCCTATCATGCTTTAACCATATTGTTCAGGACTGGCTGCATTTTTGGGATAGTCCTGGAGAGCTCAGGAAGGTCTAGTTGCTATGGCTACTGAGGGAGAAAACAACAACAGGAAAGTCTTTCCTGTAGCCAGATTCTTTTTTTTTTGGGGGGGGGAGGAATTGGAAATTTTCCAATTTTCAATGGGAAAACCTTCCCTTTTTTATTGCCCAACATTCAGCCCATCATCTCAGGGAACCCTTGGACAGCTCCCTCCTAGTTTCCCTCTTGCCGCAGAACTAGGGATTCCCCTCCTCTGTTACCTGAACTCTGGTTGAACTGCTTGGACCCATCTCCATCTGTTACCACAGGGAAAGCTTAATAAATGCCTTTCCTACAGAATAATCATTCATAGACCATACAGACCTCAGAAACAAGCAGTCTGTGTCTTTGTGCTCTTTTCATATGGGGCAAGCGTGGCTGCCCTTAGAAGCTGATCCAGTCACTTGCTGGAGCCCTACACAGCCTTAGGAAATACTACAAAAAGTCAGCATTAAGCAACCAGTCCAATTTGAGACAAATATAGGAAGATTTCCCCTGTGGAACTGGCCCTTCATGCACACTAGAGGTGATTTTCCTACCTGAGGAATATTTTTTGAGAGGCAGAGCTCTGTAGCAGATGAACGGCTGTCTCTGACACACAGTAGCTGCATTACTTTGTGTAAATCCCTTAAACCCAACTCTCTAAAACTATAAATGGGAAAGAAGGTTCTGATAGGTATTGTTAGAGTGAGTTTTTTCACCCAGGGGTACTAATGAAATCATAGGTCTAGTCTTTCATAAATATTTTTGTATTGGGACTTTTCAAATTGCATTTGTGTTTCTGAATTTAAGATGTGTGTTTTGAAAAGCAACATGTTTTTTGCTAGAAGTACAGTATTATCACATCTTTGGCAAGATTGTTAAGCAAAGTGTACATTTTAGTCTGTCTCCATCTGAGGAATTAGTAATAACTTTCAAGCCTGGCTTGAAATTATCAAGGGTGTCAATTTCACTGTTGTCATGTGTTTGCAAATTGCAGCTGATTCTAGTTCCAGCTTAGTAATTTACAAGCTGTGTGACCTTGGGCAAATCACAGTCTCTCTGGGCTTCATTTTTCTCATCTGTCAAATGAATGGTTGGATTACATAATCTCTAAAGTCTTTTTCAACTCTACCATTTAGAGATATTGTATATTATCTGTATATGATTTCTAATGTAGCTGAGCTGGGGTGGGAAAGCAAAATTTAGAGAAAGAAAGCTTTGTTATAGCAAATCATTGACCATATCCTCAATGAAGCCAAAGTGGAATTTTTAGGAACTACTTTCTCCCAAACACACCTGATAATGTCACAACAGATAGTAGCATATAACCCTTTAGGGAGCTGTTAGGATAATTTATATCATTTCAGGTCTCTATCACTAAAATGTACTCCAAACACTTGGCTCACCCTTGCAGGATAAACCAACATTTCCATCTGCCCATGACTATGCCCATACATCTGATAGTAGCTACATAATATCAACTAAAGTCCTTATATCCAAGACTGTGATCAAGGGTAGCCCATTTGGAGAAGACAGAGAACCTCTGGGCCAAGGATGGAGAACCTGCAGTCTCAAGGCCACATGTAGCCCTTTAACTCTAGGAAGGCACTTGAAGACCTAGAGGACCACATGTGGTCTCAGGGCTGCAGGTTCTGAGCCCTGCTCTGGGCTATAGGTTCTTAACCTGGGGTCCATGAACATTTTAAAATAATTTTTTTTATAATGATTCCAGCAGAATTGGTTTCCTTCATAATCATACATATTTCATTTTGCCCATTTAAAAAAACATTATTCTGAGAACATGTCCATAGCCTTCTTAAGCCCACCAAAGGGTTCATGATACAAAAAAAGTGAGAAAGCCCTGCTCTAGGAAATATAGATAGTAAAACAAATATTTCTTATACCCCTTTTGGGCCTCCAGCTATGCCAATCAGAGCTGATCCTCTGAAACCTCCTCCCTACAGACCCTAGTGGGGATTTGCAGCTTGATCATCCAGAAATCAGATAGGTCAAGCAATGGAAAGTGGAGATAGCTTTCCTGAAAGATAGCCTGCGAATTTTTCTCCCCTTGCCCTTCTTTTCCTTTCTGTAGGATGGAGTAGGAGGAAGAGATACAAGTAGAAAGAGGACAGAGGGTTTTGGTAGCTTATCAAGACATTTGGAAAGTTGGAAATTGAAATATTCCCTTTTATAAGATAGCTCTTGCTTTTGCCAAAGAGCTTTTCAAGTTGGAGCAAAGTAGATTTTGCCATCAGCCAAATGCAATGCTGTCCAAATCGCTCATCTCAAAATTAAAAAAAAGTTAAAATTAAAATAAAAAACCCAACTGAGCATTTTACCAGTAATGACAACTTATCCAGAATCTGCATTTGTCCCAGAGCTAGATATACTTGGCCTCCATCCCAAAAGTAGTTCTTTTTTTTTTTTCAAATGCTTTATTAACTTCTGGTTCACATCATTCATTTTCACCAGATTTTGAGTTACAAAATTTTTCCCCGTTTTTCCCCTACCCACCGCCACAAAATAGCAGTCCCACAGGATATCCCAATATCTCCAATCTGCTCTCTCCCATATTTTCTCCCATACACCTTTTGACTTTTCCAGTGGATCTCTATGCCCCAGTACCTGTATATCTTATTTCCCAATTACATGTAAAATAGTATTGATAATAGTACACACACACACACACACACACACACATACATATATATATATATATACATATATATTTGAATATTTGATTTTAAAACTTTGAATTCCAGATTCATTCCCTTCCTCCCTGTCACCCACCCTTTCTTACTGGGAAGATAAGCAGTTCAGTATAGGATGTACATGTGTGGCTAATGCAAAACAATAACATAGTAGATATATTGTAAAACACTGACTATATTTCCCTCCCTCCTATCCCACCTCCTACTTGTTCTATTCTCTACTTTGATCCCGTCCCTTTTCAAAAGTGAGTGCTTCCAACTTCCCTCCTCCCCAGCCTACCCTCCCTTCCATCATCCCCCCTCTCATCCCATTCCCCCCTACTCTCCTAGAGGGTGAGATACTCTATTTAGTGTGTATTTCATTCCCTCTCCAAGCCAAATTCAATGGTAATAAGGTTGACCCATTCCCTTTTGCCTTCTTATTCTTCCCCTCCATTGTAACTATTTCCCCTTGCCTCTTCTGTATGAGATAGTTTACCCCATTCTGTCTTTCCCCATCTCCTCTCATTATATTCCTCTCTCACTTCTTAATTTCATCTTTTAAGTATCATCCCTTCCTGTTAAATTGGTCCTGCACCCTTTATCTATATATACCTGTAAACATATGTACACACATTCACATATGTATTCATATGCTCATATACCCTCATATATATATATATATATATATATATATATTTCCTTCAACTATTTTCATACTGAGAAAAGTTTTATAAGTTACAATTATTGTTTTTCCATGTAGGAATGTTAATAGTTCAACTTTGATAAGTTCCTTACTATTTATTTTCCTTGTTTACCTTCTCATGCTTCTCTTGCTTCTTGTATCTGAATGTCAAATTTTCTATTCAACTCTGTTTTTTCCAGCAAGAATGCTTGAAAGTCCTCTATTCCACTTAATGACCATATTTTATCCTGAAACATGATACTCAGTTTTGCTGGGTAGGTGACTCTTGGTTTTAATCCCAGCTCCTTTGACCTCCGGAATATTATATTCCAAGCCCTTTGATCCCTCAGTGTAGAAGCTGCCAGATCCTGGGTTATCCTAATTGTGTTTCCACAATATTCAAATTGTTTCTTCCTGTCTGCTTGTAATATTCTCTCCTTAATCTGGGAATTCCAGAACCTGGCTACAATATTCCTAGGAGTTTTCTTTTTGGGATCTTTTTCAGGAGGTGATGGGTGGATTCTTTCAACCTCTATTTTGCCCTCTGGTTCTAAAACATCAGGGCAGTTTTCTTTAAGAACTTCCTGGAGGATGATTTCTAGGTTCTTACTTTGATCATGGCTTTCAGGTAGCCCAATAATTTTTAAATGATCTCTCCTTCCTCTATTTTCCAGGTTAGTGGTTTTACCCATGAGACATTTCACATTGCCTTCTATTCTTTCATTTGTTTGGATCTGTTTACCAGCATCTTGATTTCTCATAAAGTCATTAGCTTCCATTTGCTCCAGTCTAATTCTGAAGTCGTGATTCTCCTCATTGAGCTTTTGAGATTCTTCTTCCATCTGGCAAATTCGACTTTTTAAGACATTCTTCTCCTCATTGACTTTTTGAGCCTCATTTGCCATTTGAGTCAGTCTGTTTTTTAAAGTGTTATTTTCCTCAGTCAGGCTGTTGACTCTCATTTCCTAATTTTCTTGCATTGTTCTCATATTTCTTTCCAATTTTTTGTCCACTTCTCTTATCTGCTTCTTAAGGTCTTCTATGGCCTGTAAGCAGCTTGTATTTTCCTTTGAAGCTTTTGGTGCAGGAGTTCTGACTTCACTGTCTTCCTCCTGTTCCATGCTTTGCTCCTTTTTGTCCCCAAAATAGGTGTCTAATGTTGGAATCTCCTGTCTGCTTTGTTTCCTTCTCCTGGTCATGTCACCCCTCAGTCACTTGACCCCTGGGCTTTTTTCCACAGTAGTACTCTGCCACCAGACAGGGGACCTTTCATCCCAAAAGCTTGGGTTTTCTCTGTTGCCAGAGGTATTAGATGGGTGCCCTCTCTGAGGCCTCCACACACTCTGGCAAGCTGGACATACACCCCAGGACCTCCACCCTAGACTGCAATCCAGATCCAAGCAGGTTAAAGCAAGAGAAATTACCCATAAGACTGGTGCTTGGTCCCCCTACACTCTGCAGGCCAGGAGCTGAAGCTGCCATGTGGCGCTGGCTGGCTGTGCAGAGCCTCAGCAGCCTCTCACCCTGGGGGCAAAAGCCACACACTCCCATTTACTGGGTCCCAAAGTCCAGACTGCACTGAACTCTCACTTTGTCCTTTGCATCTATGTGTTGATAAATCTGGAAATGGCCACAGCTACTGCAGATCTGGAGTCCCTCTGGCTGGCAGCTGGTCAGGCCTGCCCTGGGGCTAAAGCCTAGGCAAGGGGCTGGGCTTGGCTCCCAGAGCACTGCGCTGGCCATTCCTGCCAGCCTGCCAGTCTGTCCTTAGTGGGAGGTTAGCTTCTCTTTGTCATTTTGTGGGTTATGTAGCTCCAAAGTTTGTTTAGAGTCCCCTTTTTATGTGGATTGGGGAAGGTGCAAACAGGAGCAGTGGGGAGGTCCTGCTTCTACTCTGCCATCTTGGCTCCGCCCCCCCAAAAGTAGTTCTAAATTAAATAATTGAAATAGCGAATAACAATCATATCGTTTAGGTGCACATTCTCCTTTCACTCTCCTTGCACCCATTAACACCACCAGGAATCAACTATGACACTCTTGACCTGCCCACCCTCTCCCCCCCAAGAGAAAAACTCCAGAGCTTTTGCTGGTTGGTCTCTCAGTTATTTTTCTGATCCAACGTTGGGCTGAGCCAAGGAGTGGGGAACTGAGCATTCAAAACCATATTTTGATAGCTGGTGGCTGGCCATGATAGAATAGCAATAGAAAATGATGCTTTTAGGAGATCAGGCAATTCTCTGATTCAAGCACAGGGTGTAATCCATATTCTTGGCTACTTGCAGATGGTAGTTATAAAAATAACTCACTATAACCACAACCCTTTACCAATTATTATTCCTATTTTATTGATGAGGAAACTAAAATTCAGAGAATAAGTGCCTGGAAATTAAGCATTACAATTTTTATAACAAAAAACTAATATGTATGCCAAAATAACACATATTTGTGTATAGATAGAATTCTTTACCCATAATTACCCCCAAAATAACCATGAACATATTAGTAAAATGATGAATGAACTTGTTTTTTTGCTATAAAGTTTCTCAAAATCTCGTATTACTGATGACTTTGCTACACATAATTTTTCATCCACTAATTTTGACTGATATTTGTTTTTGATAGCCACAGCAGAAAACCAGTTTTCATACAAATGAGATGTTACGAATTGTAGTAAAATTCATATCAGAAAAGTATTTACTTGTAGCCAAAATATAATAGGATTTTCCATAACAAAAGCTTGTTTCAATATAGAGAGCTGTCTCAATGTGGTAAAAAAAAAAAAAGCAAGAATAGATAACTCTAGAATATTCTCTCCTCTCCTTTCTCCAAGGGAGTCTTTGATTCCTGCCAGGAAGGGAAGCTGGAGGTTGGGGCCAGAGATTGGATGCTCTATTCCCTTCATAGAGAAGGGACTACCAGGCTAGAATTCTATCAATTACATTAAATATTATTAGACTAAGGGATGTCATTTTTAGTTTCAAGCTCAATAACAATAACATAGAAATATTTTAAAAGCATATATGTATGAGCATATGTACCAGACAATGTGAATTGAGTGAGCTCTACATTTGGGAGAGAAAGCACAACTCAGTCAAGAGAGCAAGTCCCAGATCTCACTCAAAGGGAAATCTCTATGGTAAGAAACTGAAGATAGAGATGTTATAAAGACTGCTGATTCCTCTCATGTTGGCTTCTCCTCATAGTCTTTCTCTTCCTTTAGTGACTTGAAAAGAGATTGAAATCGTTATCTCTGCTCTCAAAGGTGTGAGCTAGAAGCATAGGATCTGACTCTTCTCTTCTGCTTTTGCGAACTATCCACACTCCTCAGCACAATCATGGAAAGTCCCATGCAATAGGTCCTTGAAGCCAAGGATTGATTACAATACTTTCACAAGACAAGTCTATTAGCTGTTCTTGTTCAGAGGAAGTGAGATCAAATACATTCTACCTGTCCATGGTAAATGGATTCCTTATCCATTCATATTTAGTAATATTTATGTCCTTAAAATTAAATGAAAATTGTTTTTGTTGATCAGTTAAATGATTAATAAGAAGAAATTTAATTTCTCCTATTTTGTTTGTAAGGCAGATTTTTTTTAATTGGGAGCTATATCAAATAATATTTTGTAAATTTATTATCCATAGCACTAATTTAGTCTTTTTTGAGAATTGACTGATTTTTTAAAAAATCATTTTATTTATTTTTTGTAAACATTTTAAGTTCCAAACTGTCTCCTTCCCTCCCTCCCTTCTTCCCTGTACTAGAGAAGGCCATCATTTGACACAGATTTATAAATATATGTAAAACCAGCCTATGCATACTTTTAATAATCAGTTCTTTCTCTGGAGGTGGATAGTATCTTCTTTCATAGGTCCTTTGTAGTTGATTTGAACACAATTATTCTTTAAACAACTATGTTCTCTTAGTTCTGCTTATTAGAATATACTTAGTCTATGAATAAACAATATTCATTGGAAAGCCAGGAAAGTTTTCATTACATTTATTTTACATTTATTCTTTCTGAACAGGTAGTTCCCTTAATAAAGTACAGAGTCTCAGACAAATGTGAGCCCTTTAATGCTGCTTCCATTCGAATTTCCCACCTTGTTCTCCATTGGCTAGGTGCAACTTCCTGAACTGCCCACGGGTCATGCCCCCCTTCAAACAGCTCAGCAAGCATGCCTACAAGCTTCTAAGCCCCTACCTGATCAGAAGCCTGGCCCTGCTAGATTAGAACCAGTTACTTCTGGCCCTAATTCTGCTATCAAAAATGGGAACACATTTAAATATGTGGAAACAAAATTCCTCCCATGGTTTCTCACATGCTCATTTTCATTATTTCATGCAAGTTTTTCCATATTTTTTCTAAAATCAACCAGCGGATCATTTCTTATAGCACAGTAATATTCCATCGTGACCACATGCCAAATTGCAGTCACTTTCTCTCTCTGGATCAGTGTGACTATGAGGACCTTGCACCAATTTTTTTAACTTAGTTTTTCTGAACGTCGACACCAAATACATAAATTTCAGAAGGAAATTTTTGTTATAAAATGCTCCATCTATAGTAGTATAAATAAGAAAAATGGCAGTTTCTTCTTTTTGTTCAAATATCATTCAAAGTGCTTTGGCACTGAAAAAAAAAATATTATTGCATCCCCATACCATCACATGATTTTACAAAGTCTTGTTTTTAATGGCCTGTTTTTCAAATAAATTTGATTATATTTGCATAACTTTTGGTGCCTGCCTGAATATAGGCTTAAGCTAGAAGGTGAAAAGGGGAAAAGATGTTCTCTCTACTCTGGTCCCTGCTTTTGGAATGTGGGTACTGCATTTTATTCACTCAAGGGGCAGTTCCGACTGTCTAGTCGAGGACCAGCTCCATTTTTGCAGGGTATTTTCTCTGAGCATGTGTAGTGGGAAAGAGGGGAAAATGAATAAAATAAATAATGTGGCCTGACTGTCCAGCCTCATCTCAGACAGAAAGCAGCTTGGCTGTTTATCTTAGACTCAGGGCATAAGACTCCAAATCAATTTGAATCTACCTTTAGAAAGATTATCAAGGAAATTTAAAAAACCAAATCCAGAAGATTATCTTTCATTTTTACCTTAGAACAACCATGTGTGATTAAAAGACAGCAAGAAAACCCTAGAGCCCTAGAATTTTAGACATAGTGGGGTAAGACTTCTGTTTTGCTCTCGGTATTTCAATATCAACACTGTTCCTCTTCCTTGCAGCCTCTCTGTTAATTAAGAATACATGAAATTAAGGACATTTGGATGCAAAAGTAGTTTTAAGATATGAATTTTGTCTAAAGAAAGTTGGCTTTGGCATTACTTAAAATAGAAGATGTAAAGATAGTTTTAAAGGACTGAAAAACATGTTGGAGAAAATATCTCTAAGCCCTCTAAGGAGTCAAGAAGTGGGGCCAGGAAACAGTCACTTTTTCATATAGTACCTAGTCTCCCACGGAAAGACAGCAACTCCCATCCAATTCTGGCCACTGAAAGCAGAGACAGCTGCTCCACCTGGGGCTTGGACAGCAGCCTATAGACACCTGCTTCTTTCTGAGTGGGAAGAAGGCAAGGCTGTCTCCTTGAAAATTTCATCTCCAGAAACTCACACAGCAAAATTCTAATCACTTTCTCCTTGCCTTAGGGACCTTTCTCAAAAAACCAGTTAAACTTAACTTAAAATCTTGTATGTTCCTCATCACTTTTTTTTTTCTTGACCCAAGTCATGAGTCATGCAATACATCTGAATTGCAGTATGGCCCACATTTTAAACTAGTTCTTGTGACCCTGAATTTTATCTTGACATTGATTGAGCTCCTTCAGTCTAGACTCCAATGTAATTCTCTCACTTTATTTAATTTTAATTTAAAAATTTGTCAATCATATCAAGTTTTTTCTTGATGTGGCATCATCAATAGGTTTTCAAAATAACATATCTCTCTTAACCTGTTTCAGTGCCATATCATTTGCCATCAAATGAGCATCATTAATTACATATGTTGTTTCATTGCAATAGAAATATTTTAGTGTAACTCAATCCCAAAGTCCATTGGTATGGAACTCTCTCCTTGTTGGTGGAGATAGTGTCCCATGCCTTTGTGAAGGGAGACAAGAACTCTCCAGTCTTCTTTGAATCCTCTGGTGTTCTCTTTAGAATGAACACAGCAGTAACAAACAGAGGGGTGTGTGCTCACAGCCATAAGTGGTAGGGTAGAGAAATTGGGCAGCTGGGGATAGCAGATCATTGCCTGCATTGGGACTATCTCTATTCCCACTTGGAGACTTGCAATATTTCTTTTTTCCACATTCAAAAGCTACCAGGGAAAAGAGAGTTCTTCCATTTATTCAAACCTTTTGCATATACACTCAAGTCTGGGCTCAGTAGCAGGTTCACCAAACTTTCACATGGGTTGAGAGCAGGCAGAATACATTATTCATACTTTACTCATCTCTCATTGGCTGGTCTCCCAATTAAATTTGGTTTTTCTTATTAAAATACTCTTATTTTCTCTGGAAAAAATATCTTGTCTTGCCGATATATTCTCCATGTACATTTTTAAGGTGTCATTTTCATACACTACATTGCTTGCTATCCAACAGCTAAAACATTCATACAAAGCAAATACAATGGTCTTTCTTCTTCACCGATAAAGTTAATTGGCTCAGTGATAAATATGAAGAATTGTATTTTCTGTATTTGAGTTTTTTAATCTTATGTTTTTGCTTTTCCACTACTTAAATCATCTCTATTGTCTTTGATTTTATTCATTTCAATTACTCCAGTAGATTTTTCTCATCCAACCAGTTATATTTTTATCCAGTGCCTTATACAGTTTCGAGCTCAGAGTAGGCACTTAGATGCTCATTGATTGACTGATCGTGAAGGGATCTTATTGCACTTAAAAATGAGACAAAAAAACTTAAGACAAATTTAAACTGTTAATTTCAAACAATTATCTACAACTATTCTTGAATAGTTTGACTTTTACAAAGCTATCACTTTTTTGGAAACTAGCTTATTGTTTTGTATTTTCCAAAATGTGTAGCATTGAGAATTATCATAGATATTGTAGTACTTTTAACTTCCAAAGATTGTAATAAGAAGGGCAGTATACTCTTCCTACAATTCAAATTTTTTTTTCTATGAAAATGTTCTGTCATCTCCAGGCTAGCATCCAGAGTATTCATCCCTCTCCTTGGGTGCCTCACCTAGCAATAGGGAAGAAGTAAGAGTTCCTCTCTTAGTCAAGCTAATGGTTTATATTTACTTTGCACAAATTTCACAACCCTAGCAATATCATGCCAAGTTGATGATAAGTACACACACACACACACACACACACACACACACACACATATAACTTTAACCTATTTATCTTAAGTTCTTGGCATTCTGTCAGGAGGAACATCTTAGAAGAAGCTCTAACTTCTGCCCTTCAGAATAACTCTCTGCAAAGCGGATGCCCTTCAGAGTTTACCTTCTGCCTACCATTCAGGTATCAGGTAAAGGCCAAGCTGCCTCATCCAACCTTCTTTGGGTGACCTCCTTCACCTCATGACCTTGCTGACTGCCCTTCCCATGGATTCCCAGGTTGCTTGAATACTCAGTCAATTGGTACTTTCCCTGTTCTAGAATAAAGACAATGAATAGTGACTAGATTTCATTGATACATGAAACTCTCCATGAGGAAATTCTCTTCTACCAATGCAAGATGGCATCGTCTCTGAAGCTTATAACATTAGCTGCCCATAATATGGCAAATTTCCCAGAGTCTCTCACCCCATATATGTCAGAGGCAAGATATGAGCTGGGTCTACTAGGCACTAAAGCCAGATATCTACTCAATATGCCACAGCCTATCCTAGGGCTACCAAACTCTTACCTCCTTCCCCCCTAATTCCCATGATTCAGAAGTCTGAGTATGTGGAGATTAAACAAACAGACCGAACCAACAATAAACCTATCCTGTGCCACCTCTCCCTTCATTCTCATCCCTCTCCTACTTGGTACAACCCATTCCCAGCTCTTATCTTCCTTTGCCCTCCCCTTCCATTGTACCTTCTGGACCAAACTACACCAAAACTTGAGGTCTTTTGCCTTTCTGTATTTCTGTCTCCTATGTCTATGACAATTTGGGGAATATAGTAGGCCCTTAATGCTTATTGATTGGCTGTATTCCTTCTTCTCATACTCTTACCATCTTCTGATTTTAGTAATGGTGACCTGGCTTTTTCTGGATAACACTTCAGCAAAGGTTGATCCTTCTCTCCTCTTTACTTCCCAGCAACTTCAGAAGGAAGAGGGCATATTTCTGACCCTTACCCATCACTGCCAGAGCCTCTCTCTGCGTATATCATATATCACCCCTCCTCCTTTGAGGTTTACCCCACTCATCCTCATGTCTCTGCCCAGATTGATCTTCTGATCATCCACAGATACTGAACACTGCTGGAGGATTAGAAGAAGTCAGAAGGAAAGGGCCTTTCTACTATGCTCCAACAATTCTGGGAAGGGGGTAGAAGGTATTTTACTTCTCTGAACCTCAGTCTCATCTGCATCCTGGTAGTAATCATAGCTAACATTCATACAGCACTATGTTTGCAAAGCACTTTACAAATTTATCTTATTTTAATCCTCACAACAACCCTTGGAGGTAGATGCTATTATTATGCTCATTTTAGCTAGGTGGAAAAATAATGCAGATGTAGGTAAGAGACTTGCCCAGGGTCACACAGCTAATTAATGTCTGGAGACTGGATTTGAACTCAAGTCACCCTGCCTAGCCTAGGACATATGTGTTATTCCCATTTGATACATGAGGAAACTGAGGCAGATAGAGGATAAATGGTTTGCCCAGGATCATAGTGTCTAAGGCTGTATTTGAGCTTTCTTCATGATTGTAGGACAGTTAGATGGAACGGTGATAAAGCACCAGGTCTGGAGTCAGGAAGACCCATATTCCAATCCAGCCTCAGACACTTATTAGCTGGGTGACCTGGGCAAATCACTTAACCCTGTTTGCCTCAATTTCTTTATCTGTAAAATGAGTTGGAAAAGGAAATGACAAACCACTCTAGTGTCTTTTCCAAGAAAACTCCAAGGTGGCACAGGGAATAGAACACTGGTCCTGGAGTCAGAAGGACCTGAGTTCAAATGTGGCCTCAGACACTTGACACACTAGCTGTGTGACCTTGAGCAAGTCACTTAATCCCAATTGCCCTGCCTTCCCCCCTCCAAAAAAAAAGCAAAAGAAAAGAAAAGAAAACCCCAAATGGGTTCGTGAAGAGTCTGAAATGACTAAACGATCACAACTGCCAGAATCTAGGTCTAATGCTATACCCACTGTGGCACCCAGATGCCTCTAATAACATTTGCATTACCAGCTTCATTGGATTGCTGTACAAAAATGGTTTTATAGCACCATAGAAATGTTAGTTATGATCATTATTTTGGATTAAATATATTGTAATTGCAAGGACAAAGAGTGCTACTAACTTTTTTTTATTTACAGTATACACTGAAATTATGTGTTAGAGTGGCATGGATTGTCAACAGAATGGAGTGAGGCATCAAGATAATTAGCCAGATAACTCTGAACTGGGCAACACTTTGCCTGTAAAACAATCAATTGCTGAACAGCTTATTGTTGCGCATCAAAGTTTCCAGACGACAGTGGTAAAAGATAACTTTGGACTTGGAACTCAGGAGCTTCACATTCATACTTAACTTTAGAGATGTGGACACCAACAGACAATGCCCTTTATGGAGGATGGAAGGGGAAAAGGTGGAGATCATGAGCAAAGCATCCCAGACTAGTCACCCAGACAATGTCCTGACCTGAGGTTCTTCTGTACTCCAGGGATGGTCAAGACTCATATTCCAAAGCAGAAAGTTTTGTGATCACTCTGCCCTCTGTGGGAGCCATGCCCCCATGACCCAAGCCTTGTTGCCTTATTCCCCATATGATTGCCTTCCAAGGACTCTGTGAAGGCAGCTGCCATCCAGCTCAGGGGTTGTGGACTGTCACATTCCAGACTTTCACACCTCACAAAGACATCTTGGCTATGCACAGAGCCCATGTGCTATTACAGCTGTGAAGTAGCTAACTTTGGTGGCTATAGATATGGAACCTTTGTCTGAAAGACTCAGAATAACTTTTTTCTTTTCATAGAAGGGGAAAACTAGTGAAAAACAAACTTTAGAAAGAGGAAAGACTATCTCTATATTAAAGAATCATCCTAATAGTCATAGATTAAATATAGAATTGGGTTTTTTACCATATGACTTGTGTAGGACTTGAAGTAAATCAGTAATATTAAATGTAAAATCAAAGATAACTACGTAATACCATGCTATCCACCCAGGTATTGTTGTCACTACTTTTAGGGAAACAAAATAGTTGACCCATTGTAGTAAGGTATCAGCCATTGCCGATAGCTCTAATAAGGGTATTTGCTTTTCTCCCAATCAACCAACCAACAAGAACTTATTAAATGCCTCCGATGCATCAAGTGGGGTAGCTGGATGACTTGGTGGATAGAGCACTGGGCCTGGAATCTGGATAGACCTAAGTTCAAATCCACTCTGAGACACTGGATGATGCTGGGCAAGTCACTTTAATCTCTGGTTACCTTAATCCACTGGAGAAAGAAATAGCAAAGCACTCCAGTATCTTTGCCAAGAAAACCCCATGGATAGACTCACAAAAAGACAGATCCAGCTGAACAACAATGTATTCCAGGGATGGTCAAGACCCATATTCCATTCTGAAGGGGGAGAAAATTTACACATGCGTAAAAAGTATGCAGAATATATACCAAATGAACACAAGGTAGTCTTGGGAGGGAAGACTCTGATAGCGAGGGAGATCAGGAAAAGCTTCATGCAGAAGATGGCAGCTGGGCTGAGTTTTGGAGGAGACCAGGGACTCCATGAAGTGAAAGTAAAGAGAGAGAACATTCCAGGCATGGGGGATAGTCATGGTATGGAGCCAAAAAAAGATGGGAGAAGAAAGATGAACTGCTGTGAGGGAGGAACAGTAAGAAGGCCACTGTGGCAGGAACATAGTGTGGAGGAGAGTAATGTCTAAGAATGTTGACTAGGTAAGAAAGGGCTAGGTTGTAAAGAACTTTAGGTGTCAAGTAGAAGAGATCATATTTGATCCTAGAAGTATGAGAAGAATGTGATTTGAAAATTAATTGGATATGTGGAATAAATGAGAATGGAGTCACAGATGACACCAGATTTGAGAACCTGGGTGACTGGAAACATAGCAATCCCTTTGACAGCACTAGGAAAGTTCAGAAGAAAGGAGGACTTGGTCTTGGCTTGCCAGAGCTTGTGTGTTGGTGTTCCTAAGTAGTCCCCTTATACCGTGGCTTCCCCTCTAATTGTGTTGATAGGAAAGAAGGCAAGAAAACCAGGTGAGACCCCTTCTTCATAGAGCTGGATGTCACTGGAAGTGTCTGGTATCCCAAGCTTGCTTTGTTTTTGTGATCACCTACACCATCTGTGTACAACGGGGAAGTCAACCAAATACTCTTCTGGCTACTTGAGATCTTTGGCATGAAAAACATGGGCAAGGTCATTGAGATTTGCACCTGGGACACTTCTTCTTTGTCAGAAGTCTTTGAAACCTAACATTTGTTGTGCAAATGTACTTTGGGACAGGATGACAAGGGAGGGGACAATAGCCCCAAACTCCCAACAACCTGGCATCTGACCCTCCCATTCCAAAAATCATAAGATTTAGTGGTGGAATGGACTTTAGAGAACTCTTGCTTCAACCTTATCATTTTATAGATGGGGAAACTGAGGCCTCAGTCAATAAAATGACTTGTCTAACCAAAATCACACAGATAGGATATGATAAAGCCAGTATTCAAGTACAGTGTTCTAAAAGGAACCTATCATTATAGAAAAAAAACCCTTTATTCATGCTCTGTGTAAACTATAGATCTGAAAACATACCACTTCTGCTCAAAAATCATCAGTGATTCCCTATTGTCTGCCAAGCTGAGTTCAAAGTCCTTTGTTGTCAACAAAAGTTGTCATTAACTAAGCCAGTGGGTGATTAAGTCAATCCTCCAGACTTCTATTGCCCACCTCATGGGTATTTAAGGCAATTAGCAATAAAAGATTGGTTGAGGAAGAGATAGGAAATGCTATAAATACCATTTTAAGTGGTTGTCAGCACTTCTGATTAAGGGTCTGGTGGTGGAGAGTGGGGTTCAGTATGAACAGTTGAAACTATTGACTAAAATGAATCTTTGATTCCTTCCCATTTCCATTCCCCATCAAGCAACACTTCAACAGGTAATACTGAGGGTGGTTATTCAGCCCTATGGATTAGGAGTGAGGTTAGGCTATTTTTCCATCTTACGTGCTGAAATGAGTGCACCCAGATTCACACTCTTCAAGGAGAGGAGGGTATTACCTCTGAGTCAATCTTTCTTATCTAAACTGAAGAAAACCTTCCCTCAGGTGCCATCTGGAAACCTGCCTTGGGATAAACATCATCCCCAAGACCATGACACCTCTCAGAAAAACAAGTCACCATATAAGGAATCCTATTTAGTGAAGAAAAAAAAGATGATAAAGAAAAACTTTGACTCACTGTTTCCAGTGTGTGACTCAGTGGTTCCCACCCAAACAGTATCATGAGCCAGAAAGGAGAACGGGCTCTGATCTATGTAGCTGCCCTAATGAGATACAGGTGACATTTCTCCCTTTCCTGCAACCCTATTTTTGTTCTCTCAATACCCACTTTAAGTCCTCCCCCTGTTTCTTCTCCAGTCCTTATTCATCTACTTGAAAACTTTTTACTTTTTTCAAAGAAAAGGCAGACAAAATATCAGCTCTCCCACTCTTTGACAAGGCTATTCCCAGTTCATTCTTCCTTTATCCTTATTCCATCCTCGGGCAATGCTAACTCTACAGGTGAGAAGAGGTCCCTGCTGTTTGAGCAACGTGATTGGGAGAAGCCCTCAAGGCTCTTCTCAGAGCATCACACTGAAGGCCTGCTCTGATGCCTGAAGATCTCATCACAAGATTCACAGAATCTTAAGGCTTCAAGACATCTTAGAGATAACCTAATCTAACCTTCTCATTTATTTTTAACTAAAACACATATATTTATTTTTGTAACATGTACAAATCTTTATGAGAACAATCTATGCAAGCACCCATGGTATACTTGATGGAAACATGAGATGTGAATTGGCAGGCTTTTGCAAATGCCTTTCTATAGCAGGCAATAGCTTTGACCCAATTAACCCAAAGGTATACAAAATAAAAGATCCTGCTGTGTTTATTGTTTATTTCAAAATGCTGCCTTAAAGAAGCTTCCAGAAAGGTATCACTCAATTGTATGTTGAAATAAGCAACTATAACATCTTCATTGTACACATAAGGAAACTGCAGTTTAGATACATGAAATGATTCACTCAGGGTCACCCCAACCAATAAGAGTCAAAGCTTGGAGTAGTGCTCATTTATTGACTCCAGATACAGTGTCATTACTATTACAGCATTCACAAAGAAATATCAATCAATCAACAAGCATTTATTAAGCACCTACTGTGTGCTGGGCACTATGCTAGGCACTGGAAATACAAAGAAAAGTGAAGGCAGTCTCTGCCCTCAAGAAGTCCGGATTTTGTTGGGGAAGACGATCTTGTGACCTAGGGGCATTATCGTTGCAGTTCTGACAATAGGAATGGAGTAACGGGATGGGACAGCCTGTCAGGGAAATAGGATCTCAAGACTTAGAGCTGGGGCGAGGGAGGGCCCTTGGAGGTAATCTAATCCAACCCCTTCACTTTTACCTTGAAGAAATTGAAGCCAGAGAGATGAACAGACTTGCCCAAAGTCACACCAAGTCCGCCTCTGTGGCTTCTCTCTCTCTGATTTACTTGTTAGTCCCAGAACCTCCATTTTAAAAACTCCCAGACCAACCGTGTCTTCTTTCCTCTCCAGGCTACACTTTTGAATTTCTGGACTTTCTTTTCCTTGTCCCCAGTGTTGTCTTCCCCAACTGGAACATAAGCTCCCTGAGGGCAAGGACTAGCTTTCTTTCTGCTTAGATTTGTATCCCACTGTTTAGCAGAATGCATGGCACATACTAAACACTTAATTAAATGTTTGTTGACTTGACTTATTGATTAGGTGGCAGAGCTGAGAGTTCAATGCATTTCCTCTGACTTCAAATCCAACATTCTATCTGCTTTACTAGCATAGTAGCTATTACCCTACACTGTAGATTATATATAATAGATTAAAAAATTTGGGGATAACCAATATTGATAACATGTCCCTAACATGAATTTGCTGTATTTGCATTCATCAATCATAGTCTAGTACTTAGCACATAGTACCTAGCACATAGCAGACATTTAATAAATACTGTTGACTTGCTTTGATTTGATCAGTCCAAAGTCCCAATACATAACCCCTTGTCCCCCAACCCCTGCCACCCAATTCCACCTCCAAAATTACATGTGAGGATAAGCTGAAAAAATATGAAATTGCCATATCAAAGTATATTTACAGTGATAATTTGTATTTCTTACAATTCAAATAAAGAGGTCATTCAGTTTTATTTTCACTGGATTGTTATTCTTTGTGTAATATATTTGCTCACATGGGTTGACTAAATATATAGATGTGGTTCATGAGTAGTATGGATATATGTGAGCTGAAGTCAGGACCTTCTTTAGGAGGAGAGACAAGGCTATGCCTGCATCACCAGCCTTCTAGCTCTAAGGAGGGGAAGGCAGCCCCCAAAAGTGCCACCAGGCTGGCCAAATTTTTCTCCAGTCTCTGAAAGGGGTGTCTGATTAGAATTATATCTATCTGACCTCCTCAAATATTAGTAATCTAGGTCAGGAGATCAACAATCAAAAGCTCAAGATCCAAATCCATCCTACCACCTGATCTGGTACAACTCATGAGCTAAGAATAACTTTATACATTTTTTAGTACAATAAAACTTTATTTTAAAATGCAAAAGACATTCTTGGTTCATGGGTCATTCAAATAGACAGAGGACAAGATTTGGCCTGCTATCTGTAGTTTGCTGATAGGTTCAAAACAAAAGCCACTTTTCTGATCACTCTTAAGAGGAAGAATATCACTTAGCTTATACTTACCAATATATATCCTTCCCATCAAATGCTACACAAAAGACCATCAAAAATAGTGACTATGGAGTAAACCCATTTATCTAAGGAAAATAACAAATATAAATTGAGGAAGTTATACAGATTAAAATATTCCAAAGACTATGGAAGAATGAATGAGATTTTCAGCTGAGAGTGATATAAAGTCTCAGCTCAAATCAAGATATTTGGATTTGGAGGGGTGGATGAGAAGGAGTAAGAGAAGAATCTGAGGGGTTTTTTATTATATGTTTTTCTCTTTTAAAATTTTTTTTTAGTTTACATCATTCATTTCCACAAGATTTTGAGTTACAAATTTTCTCCCCAATTTTCCCTACCCACCACTCCAAAACAGTGTTCCCACTGAATATCCTCTCCCCCAATCTGCTCTCTCCCATATCTTCCCTCATTCCCCCTGCAACTTTCCAGTAGGGCATGGTGGATCTCTATGCCCCATTTACATATAAAATATTAATATGTATATATATATATATATATTTAAATATTTGATTTTAAAACTTTGGATTCCAGATTCTTTTCCTTCCTCCCTTGTCACCTACCTTTACTGGGAAGAGAAGCAATTCAATATAGGTTGTACCTGAGTAGCTATGCAAAACATGTCCATGGTGGATATATTGTGGAAGACTGACTATATTTCCCTCTATCCTATCCCACCCCCACTTGTTCTATTCTCTACTTTGATCCTTTCCCTTTTCAAAAGTGGGTGCTTCCAACTTCCCTCCCCCCCAGCCTGCCCTCCCTTCCATTATCCCATCTCTCATACCCTTCCCCTCTACTCTACCGTAGGGTGAGATACCCAATTTAGTGTGTATGTCATTCCCTCCCTAAGTCAAATTCAATGAGAATAAGGTTGACAATTCATTTCCTTTTGCCTTCCTGTTCTTCCCCTCCATTGTAACCATTTTTCCTTACCTCTTCTATATGAGATAGTTTACCTCAATCTGTCTCTCCCCATCTCCTGTCATTATATTCCTCTCTCACCTCTTAATTTCACCTTTTATGTATCAGCCCTTCCTATTCAATTGGTCCTGTGACCTCTGTCTATGTATACCTGTGTGTGTATATATATATGTATATATACACATACACACTCACATATGTATTGATATGCCCATATACCCTCCTATATAGACATATACATGTGTGTATACATATATACATATACATACATATATATACACACACACATATATATCTATATATCTATATCTATTCCCTTCAACTATTCTCATACTGAGAAAAGTTTCATAAGTTACAATTATTGTTATTCCATGTAGGAATATAAGTAGTTCAACTCTGTTAAGTTCCTTATGATTTCTTTTCCCTGTTTACCTTCTCAAGCTTCTCTTGCTTCTTGTATCTGAATGTCAAATTTTCTATTCAACTATGTTTTTTTTCATCAAGAATGCTTGAAAGTCCTCTATTCCACTGAATGACAATATTTTCCCCTGGAACATGATACTCAGTTTTGCTGGGTAGGTAATTCTTGGTTTTAATCCCAGCTACTTTGACCTCTGGAATATCATATTCCAAGCCCTTTGATCCCTCAATGTAGAAGCTGCCAGGTCCTGAGTCATACTAATTGTGTTTTCACAACATTGAAATTGTTTCTTCCTGGCTGCTTGTAATATTCTCTCCTTGATCTAGAAATTCTGGAACCTGGCTATAATATTCCTAGGAGTTTTCCTTTTGGGATCTTTTTCAGGAGGTGATGGGTGGATTCTTTCAACCTCTATTTTGCCCTCTGGTTCTAAAACATCAGGGCAATTTTCAGTGAGAATTTCTTGAAGGATGATTTCTAGGTTCTTTTTTTGATCATGGCTTTCAGATAGTCCAATAATTTTTAAATTGGCTCTCTTGGATCTATTTTCCAGGTAAGTGGTTTTTCCAATGAGATATTTCACATTGCCTTCTATTCTTTCATTTGTCTGGATCTGTTTAATAGTATCTTGATTTCCCATAAAGTCACTAGCTTCCATTTGCTCCAATCTAATTCTGAAGGAATGATTCTCTTCAGTGAGTTTTTGAGATTCTTTTTCCATCTGGCAAATTCAGCTTTTTTTTTTTTAAAGCAATTGGGGTTAATTAACTTGCTCAAGTTTACACGGCCAGTTATTTTTGGGTGTGGTGCTAAGTATCTCAGCCTGGATTCAATCCCCAGGTCATCCTGACACTGGGGCTGGTGCTCTTACTCGCTGAGTCACCTGGCCGCCCCTAAGCAATTGGGGTTAAGTAACTTGCTCAAGGTTACATGACCAGGTATTTCTGGGTGGGTGCTAAGTGTCTGAGCCCAGATTCGATCCCCAGGTCAACCTGACACTGGGGCCAGTGCTCTTACTCTCTGTGCTACCTGGCCGCCCCAAAATTCAGCTTTTTAAGGTATTCTTCTCCTCATGGCCTTTTTGAGCCTCTTTTGCCATCTGAGTTATTCTGTTTTTTTAAGGTATTATTTTCTTCAGTCAGGTTGTTGACTCTCATTTCATAATTTTCTTGCATTGTTCTCATTTCTCTTCCCAATTTTTCCTCCACTTCTCTTATTTGATTTTCAAAATCTTTTTTAAGGTCCTCTATGGCCTGTAACCAGCTCATATTTTTCTTGGAAGCTCTTTTGTTGTTGTTGCAGGAGTTCTGACTTCACTGTCTTCCTCCTGTTCCATGTTTTGATCCTTTTTGTCCCCAAAATAGGAGTGTAAAGTTGGGTTGCTCTGTTTGCCTTGCTTCCTTTGCCTGCTCATGTTGCCCCTCAATTACTTGACTTTTGGGCTTTTTGCCACATTAGCACTCTGCTACCCGAAACCGGAGCTTTATCCCAAATGCTGGGGTTTTCTCATCTGCTGAAGGTATTGGTTGAGTTCCCTCTCTGAAACCTCCACACGCTCTGGCAAGCTGGACACACACCTCCAGACCTCCACCCTGGACTGCAATCCCGATCCAAGCAGGTTAAAGCAAGAGTGATTACCCCTCAGACTGGTCACTTGGTCCCCTTGCAATCTGCACACCAGGAGCTGAAGCTGCCACATGCAGTGCCTCAGCTGCTTCTCTTCCTGGGGGCAAAGGCTAGATTGCACTCTGAATTCCCAGGTCCCAAAGTCGACTGACCTCTCACTTTGTCTTTGGCATCTATGGGTTGATAATTCTGGAAACTGCCACAGCTGCTGGTGATCTGAAGTCCCTCCAGCCAGTGGCTGGTCAGGTTTCCCTGGGGCTAAAACCTCCAGCTTGAGCAGGGCTTGGCTCGGGTCCCAGAGCGCTGTCCTGGCCACTTGCTGCCGGTCTGCCAGGCTGTCCAAAGTGGGAGGTTAGCTTCTCTGTGTCATTTTGTGGGTTCTGTACCTCCAAAGTTTGTCTAGAGTCATTTTTTACATGAATTGGGGGAGGTGGGAGCTGGAGCTGCAAGGAACTCCTGTTTCTCCTCTGCCATCTTGACTCTGCCCCCCCAGATTCTGAGGTTTGTGAATAGGAGGATGGCAGTACCATTAAATGGTACTTAAAGGAGAAGCTTTTTTGGGGGGGAGAGGAAAGACAATAAGTTTGATTTGTACATGTCAAGTCTAAGATACTGCCAGGATATCCAGGTGAAGAGGACCAACAGACAGTTCACAATGTAGGTCTTGTTCTCAGGAAAGAATCCATAGGTACTGTCAAAGATTTGGGACTCAGCTACTCAAAGATGGTACCTGAAACGATGGGAATAGATAAGATTCTCAAGGATGAGAACAGAAATGAGCAAATGACAGGATCTTTGGGAGTACCCAAAGAAAGTGAGAGGAGATAAGGCTAGTGAGGGATCATGGAAACCAAGGGAGGCATTGTCTCCCCCAGTGAGGAACTTTCCCATACAAATAGGCTTTGGGACTTGGGTTATTCCAAAAAAAAAGAGTTGCCTAAGTCATTTCTATTCAATGCAATTGAACAAGCATTTCAAGTATTTGTTAAGCGTCAGATACTGTGCTAGGTGTTGGAGACAAAGATAAAAACCCTCAAAACTTTGAAATAGTCCCTGGAGTTTACATTTATGTCTTAAGAAAAGAGGCTTGAGTTTGGAACAGAAACTGTACTAGGTTTAGATCTGGAATTTCTGGGTCTGGATCGCTATGTTGTTCCCTACAATCTGTTTGACCTTGGTTAAATTCCCTAATCTTTCTGGGTTTATTTCCTCATCTAATAGGAGGGTTTTGGAATAGCTAATATCTAAACTTTTTCTACCTTTAAACTGTAATCCCGTGCCTAGAGACAGCAGTAGCATTATCTAGTCCACGGTATTAGAATCTTTGATGGGTTAAGTGACATGACTGAAGTCCCATAGAAATATGAAAGGAGAAGGGGAGGAGTCAGTCAGATGGTTGGTACTTAAGTTTCTGTCCAAATTGTTCCCAGCATGCCCAGAGGTCAAATGAGAAAGCAGAATTCTTGCCATGTGTAGGCACTGGGGCAGAAGCTAGACACACAAAGCCAGCTCAGCTCCAGGTTGAAAGCTTGGCACTTTGAGGTACTCCTCAAAATACCAAGCAATGCTTTGGGGCTTGGAAGATGTATTGCAAAAGCCTGGCATCTGTATTTGCAAGCCAGAGGGATTGGGGCTGCCATATCACACAATACTCTGTTCTCACTGGTGTCTGCAATTGCAGGGTAATGCTAATTATACTAGACAGCATTGCACAACACCCCCATCAACCTATATTTTGCAAAAAGCCATGAAGTTTTAATAGTTGGCTGCCTTGAGAGAAATCTCAGCTTTTAAGCCTCTGTTAAAGGAGCCTGGTGAGAGCTGGGTTATAATTATAAGGGTCGAGAAGTGCCTGAGAATCCTTTAAATGACAAATTAAAAAGAAACTCACTAACACCCAGAGCTGTGGCCCTGAGGTACTTCCATTGTACCTCATTTGGTGCTTGATTCAGCTGATGATGTCACAAGACAGAGACTAGGTGCCCAATCTAGAAGTACCCACTACTGGATCTTGACTTGTTTCTCCTGCTGGCCCAAGGAGGCCTAAAATTTGTATTTACTATCTGTTTATACATTGATAGGTGGAACAGTGAATCTTGGAGTCAGGAAGATGTGAGTTCAAACCTTGCCTCAGACAATTCTGTAATGCATGGTATAGGAGGAAAATCAATTGCATATGCTCAAAAGGGCTAACAGTACCCTAATGACACACTCACCAATGCATGCAATCAAACTTTATTGATTATTCAATAATACAAGCATCAAACCCTCTAGGAACAAACCACCAATCTGATTCTTAAAGGTCTCAATAAGTAACTCAGACCTGTACTCATGATGAGGTTTCTTCTCTGCCCAGCTAGAGACAGAATATTTTCCTCCAATGTGGAATTCTCGCAAGTCTCTCTCAATTAGCACTTTTCTTGAGTGAACAAGGTGACATTCACATTCCCAGATTCAGGGAATGTAGGAGTAATTGGTTGTGTCCTGGTTGTGATACAGACTGATGGCTGGGGTACTCTAGTGGGTTTTTGTGGTTTTGGCAAAGGGTGTTGATAAATTATATCTCAGGTCCAATTGCTGATCTAAGAATATGTTGAAAGAAAATAGTGATCAAAGATAACATTATGTGCAACTGTTGAGCAGATGTTTTGGGGGAGGGCAGACACATAATCAGTAGTTATTTACCAAGTATGAGGGACACATGTCATTAGTGACTGTTTACAAGATTTGAAGGATACACACTATTGTCAAACTATACACAATATACACTATAGCAACTACTTTGTCACAAAATGGAGGCTTAAGACAAAATGGAGCTGCTCATAGAAAATTAACATACTTATTCCCACTACAACTTTCTAGCTGTGTCACCCAGGGGAAATTGCTTAATCTCTCCAAGCTTTAGTTTCCTTATGTGTAAAATGGGAGTAAGAATAGCATTTATCTTATAGGCTTGTAATGAGACAACATATGTAAATTGTCTTCTAAACATTAAAGACCTATATAAATATTAGCTATTATTATCTTTATGGAAAGCCTTGGTGGTACTTACTTTTTGCCTAAGATTAGTTCTCCATTTCAAGGATAGGAAATCTCCTCCCTCCAACTTTTGCTTTTATTTTTGCTTTTTCCAGGCCACAGATAGATGGTGTTGTCTGACCAAAAAAACCCCCCATAGAAATGTGTGTACATATGTGCATGTATTTACGCACATATACATGTGTGTTCATGTACACATATATGTACATATACATGTGTATGTTTATGTAGAAGTGTGTGCATGCACGTATACATGCATGCATGCATACATGTGTATGCACGCACGTATGGCAGCCCAGAGCCAATTGATCCATTTGGGAGTTGCTGCTGAGATTAGTGTCTAGCCACCACTATCTGTATGAGGATTTAGAACTAAGGCCATCTTTCCTTTTCCTTCTTCCCTATTCATTTTCTAGGTTCAGTTTCCTGACTCTCAGGATGAAAAACTTGCATAAATGGCAGTAGGGATGTCTTCTAGAGGAGGCATTCTGAGGGACAACAGGTTTAGTTACAGGGGAGGGCCTAGAACGAGGATGAGAAAACTAAAGAAAACTAAACTCAGTGTGTGCTGGAGCGCTGAGGGCACCTTCCCTCGGACCTAGCTTAGCCTCCATCTAGCCCGATCTAGGCCAGAGCTGTGTCTCCATGGTCCCACCCTACCTGGTCTTGGCTTCCGTTTCTCTAATTGCCATGGAATTCTACATTCTCTCTCCATCTTCTACCAGGTCATTGTTCTCTAGTTAGCAGCTCATAACCAGGAGACATTCTCTAAATCATTGGCTAAGATCCTTCCCCCACGTACCTATCTGAAAGTAAAAGAGTAGACACACAGATTTGAGAGTTTGAAGGATCCCTAGTAATAATCTAATGTGGTCCTTCGCCTGTTCTCTACATCCCTCCCTCCCTTATTTAACAGATAGAGATGAAGAAGTCCAGACTTGAGCAATGACACAACTAATAAATGGCAGAGCTCATGGCTGGATACCAATCGAATGACTCCAAATCCAGCCTTCTTTCTAATACAGAATACTGTTTCTAGTGCTCTTGGCTTTGGTCAGAAGAAATCTTGTTATAGCAGGCCTAATGGCTCCTCTATTTCATGTGGATATAGCACTAGGGACAGAAAAGGATTGAATGTAACTGATCTTGGATGTCTGTAAGGATAGCTAGGCGGCACAATTGATAGTGCTGTAGGCTTGGGAACAGTAATACTCATGTTCCTGAGTTCAAATCTGACCTCAGACACTTAATAGCTGTGTGATCCTGGACAAGTCACTTAATCCTGTTTGCCTCAGTTTCCTCACCTGTAAAATGAGTCAGATAAGGAAATGACAAACCACTACAGTATCTTTGCCAAGAAAACCCCAAATAGAGTCACAAAGGATCAGACATGACTGAAAATGATTCAACCACAATTACATGTCTGTAAAGGAGTCGGTATGTTTAAAGGGATTTGAATGTTAAAGCCTGAATGTCTCCAAATAGCTCTCCTATTGGCCTGCCATGGAGCTTAAAATTCTTATTACTAAAGCCATCTTTTTTACTTGAGACATTGTTTTCCAAACCCCTTATTTGGTAATGAGATACTTCAATACTCCAAAAGGGTAGAAACCCCTAGGTGAGCACAGTGCCTGGGAGTGCATCAAGGACTGTGCCATGACTCATTGAAAATGACCAGGTGGCCTAAAAACAATCACTAGTAGCCATATGTATCTCCTAGTTTAAGCCAGGTGGCAACTTAGATAAGTGACCCTATAAATGTAACCTCTAAACTTACCTAAGAGTCCCCTCTCCCCCCCAAAAAATCCCCACCCAAACCTTGTTTGTTTCCATTGCTTAAGGCTAATTTTTTTCTTAATTCCTTCTGTATCCCATCAAACCTATTTTAAAACAAATAGATCTGTGATCTCATTCCTGTGAGTATTACCACCAGTCATACAGATCATAACCCATGCATGTCTTCCTATCTTGTGGGCCTCCCATTAAATCCATGAATGAATTAGACTGAGAATATTTGTGTTTGAATTCCAGTTGTCTCTTAAAATTTTTGTGAGCTTGAGAATGTCATTTAACTTTTTAAGTTAGTTTCCACAGCTGTAAAATGAAGGAGGGATCTGAACTAGGTAACCTAAAAAGTCCTACCAGGGTCAAATGAGGCTATAATGCACAGCACTTTGTAAACCTTAAAGTATTATGTGTTAGCCAATATTATTCCAGCTCTAAATTCGATGACTGAACTGTGACATTCACAACAGGAACTCCATGTTCTAGGGACCTTTCTCAAGTTCTCCTCATTTGGTGAGGGTTCCAAAGGAACATGTGGGATCTCCATTGGTTGACCATCACTCAATCAGTCCATCCTGTCAGACATTTCTCTGATGGTGTCTTTTACATCGACTCCCTTGGATGATTCCTTCCTACAACGTGTTGCAGCTGTCCTCTATGCACCATGAGCTTCCATTCCCCTTCAAGTGACCCTGAACATTAATTTTTCAGAGGTTAGGATAATTCATGCCTCACAGCTACACTCTCACTGAAGGATACGGTTGAAAAGTGGATCTTTGTTTTAGAGAGAAGTTTAGGGTCGTTAGAGCTGTGCCATTTCCCAAAGGCAGCCCCCTCCTTACCTTCCTGTTCAACTCTACTCAAGTGGACATTCTTACCACTGATTTCCAGTGCCTACCTATATGTACTGATGAACAAGCTCTATAGGTTGGCCATTCAATTCTATATCATGACCATTGCATGGTTATACCAATGGGGATTTTTCATCCACTTGTTTTTCCCTGTGTGGATAGTTAGGTTAAATTCTTTTAATAGTTATGAATCTCACTTAGACGTCTCTACAGTGTTTCAGACTTGCTGTCATCAATCCAAAGTTGTCCCTAGACAGAAGGTATCTGGAAGATCTCCCTTTGCCTCAGCCCTGGATCCCTTCTACAATGATACTGAGCATACATCTCCTGTTTCATGTGTCATTTGATATTAATAATCAGATGGTTGTTGGAAGAGTAATCTCTCTTGCTACATCATTCTCTCTTTTTTTACCTAATGTGATAGTGTGATGCATGGGAGATATCTTTTTAGGGGAAAACCTTGAAGGCAGGGTTTCACTCTATTCCTTCAAATGTCTTAAAAAATAATCAACAAACAACAAGTACACTGAGATCTTGTATTCTCTTAAGCAATTGTTCATGTAATGAGGAAAATGTAGTCTACTGTGGGATATTTCTTGCAGAACTCTGACTGCATTAATATCTGCATCAAGGATGAACATGCAAGATTATTCCATTAAAATGTTGTAGAGATGGGAGAGATGGTCTACAAATCAAAAGATAATGATATTTTCTAAGTTTCTCTTTTTTGAAATAATAAAGTCTGAGATTTTTTTTTCCCCATTCTTTGGTATCCTTTCCTCTTTTATGTACGTCTGGAACTGGTCCCTCCTTTGTGTGTGTTTGGTTTAGTCCACCTGCTCCCCCCATCTTTGCTCAGTTTGGGGCTGTTTCCATTTCTTCTGGCAGCTTACCTTGGACAAGGAAGGGGGCTTCAAATAACATAGATACACTGTGTTTGATATAAGCAAGAGATAGTTACCAAAATATTTAACGATATTTTCTGCTTCTCATTTGTTGTCCTCCTTCTGATTTTATTCTTATGTAATACTACCTCCCACTCGGGTTTGGTGGGCAGTTTTTCTGGAGAGGCAACTCTTGCACAGGTACACAGTGTTATGCTTCAGTGTGGTTGGAATGTCTTTGTTTAGGTGGGTCCTTCACCAAGAATAAGACCCAGGACATGTGGTTTGGGGAAAGAGGAGAGGAAAATTTTATGGAATTGTGCATTGTCAGCAAGAGAAGTAAACTAGGGAGAGAGATTAGCCCTATATGATCAGAGGTCAAGATGAGCTTTTGGGTCCTATGTGGGTGCCAAAAAGGGGGAGAAGCAGGGGCTACAAAGAAGAGAGCATATAGGGAAGGGGATGCCAAAGGCAAATGCCATCTGCTTCATAACTTTTCTGAGAGCTAGCTCTAAGACACTTAGCATTTTGTAATTTCATATATATAATATATATGCATGTACATGTGTGTATGTACATACACACGATATATATGTATATGCATTGTGTATATGTATAGATGTTTATATATACACGTGTGTGTATATATGTGTGTATGTATGTATTTTTTCCCTCCACACTTAGCCTAGAATTCAGGGAGAGTGACCTGTGACTTGTTGTTTACTCCAAGCCACCCTTTTCTGTCTATTGCTTTGGACCCTTAATAAAAGGAAACCATGTATACTCCTGTTCCTGCTTGGTCTTGGATGTATTCCCTTTGAGCAGGCTTGCCACCCCCTCCTATTCTTCCTAATATGCTTGTGCAGAAAAACTATTCCCTCCCTTTCTGTTGTCAAGTGCCAGGGGGCCCTGAACAAAGACAACTCCTGGCACATCTCCAGCTCAGGGCAAATGATTGCCTTGAGTAAGAGGGGCAAGAGAGAAAAAGGAAAGCGACTACTTACATGTGATCTATTTTTTTTATTATTGCTTTTTTTTTTGCCTTTTGGAGGGCAATTGGGGTTAAGTAACTTGCCCAAGGTTACACGGCTAGGTTTTTTTTGTGTGGTGTTAAGTGTCTAAGGCCAGAACCGAACTCAGGTCCTCCTCACTCCAGGGCCGGCACTTTACTCACGGTGCCACCTAGCCGCCCCCAAGTCTCATTTTTTTTTTTTAAAGCAATTGGGGTTAAGTAACTTGCTCAAGTTTACACGGCCAGTTATTTCTGGGTGTGGTGCTAAGTATCTGAGCACGGATTTGATCCCCAGGTCATCCTGACACTGGAACCGGTGCTCTTACTCACTGAGCCACCTGGCCACCCCTTATTATTGCTTTTTAAAAAACCTGAAACCAGGGGAAAGAGACGCTGAGTAATGCATGCGTTCCACTCTCTTTCATTGTGACTTGTATTCTGGTGTGTTATTGGCTGTGTATATTCTTCTGGGAGCTGTGTGTCTATTGGCTGGATACTGGGCTATCCTAGTTCTAAAATTAAGCCAATATGGCTTTAGATAGTGGTCAAACGTATGACTGGTAAAGGCTGAAATCAGCTTACCACTCACTAAATTATTTCTCAGCTCTTGCCCCTAGTCTAGATTTTTAGTTGCCATAGCTGAGAAACCAATCAGGTGCAAAGATTGTGTGTCCATCCCTCTTTGGTTTGGGTTTTTGTATTTTGTAGTTGGTATTTGTAATTGGAGAACACTGAATATAGTGGCAACTTCTAAACACAGTCTTTGTTAAAGACATGAACTTCTGAATCTGTACATCTTAGGTAAATTGGGGAGAGGGGAGCATGGAATAGGACAGAAAACTTGGAAGCTCTGTATATAGAAGATTACTAAAAATAATTTATTTCCCCATGAAAAAAAATTGACTATGAATTGACTTCTCCACCTATACTTTTCTGCTATAAGAAATGTGCCATTAGTCTCAAGTGTCTTGGTTAAAATATCAAACAATATCAGCTGTACAGAGGAGGTGAAAAGGGAAATGGAGGGATCAAACTAGAGATCCAAGATTCCATAGCCAACTCTGCTACTCATATGTTCCCTACTCAAAGTTCTTCTGGGTGTTTCCCCACTCCCAACACCGTTTCAAAATCCAGATACCAGTAGCAATCATCATTTCCCTCTCTCGTGTTAGCACAAGATCAAGAAACCCACATTTTAAAATACTTTATATTCTTTAGAAAAGAAACACTATCCAGATGAAATCAAAATTGAACACCAATATAAATCTGCCCCCTTTTCCAGAAAGCCCCTAGAGGGCAAGACTTTTTTTCCTGTATCCTCAAGACTTAGTACAAAAGAATCTCAAAAGATTCTGCCTCAAAAGCAAATAAAGGCAACATGGAAAAACAACAAAACCTTGGCCAATTGCAATGATCAAAGTGACTACATCAAAATTAAAGGCACATCATCTCTTTAGATTAACAATAAATAAACTTTTGGGGAGTGTAGTTTGTACAGAAGTTTGTTTGGGTATTCAGCCCCTGTTGTTCCTGTCTCCCGAGAAAAGGCCCACAAAGAGGAGTCTTTTTTCCCTTCAAGGGCACAATTGCCTGATCCCAAATCTTTTCACACATCATTGCAGAATTAATATTCCTAAAACATAGATTCTTTTTTTTAAAGATATTTTTTAATTTTTTTACATATATAGTATTTTCTTTTTTTCCTGATTTACATCATTCATTTCTGCCAAATTTTGAGTTACAAATTTTCTCCCCATTTTCCCCCTACCTACCGCCCCAAAATAGCTGTTCCACAGGATATTCCCTCCTCCAATCTGCTCTCTCCGATATATTTCTCCCATATCCCTTTCAACTTTTCCAGTAGGGCATGATGGATCTCTATGCCCCAGTGCCTGTATATCTTATTTCCCAATTACATGTAAAATAGTATTAATAATAATAATAATATATATGTATATGTAAACATTTGATTTTAAAACTTTGAATTCCAGATTCATTCCCTTCTTCCCTTGTCACCCACTCTTACTGGTAAGATAAGCAGTTCAGTATAAGTTGTACATGTGTGGCTAATGCAAAACAATAACATAGTAGATATATTGTAAAAGACTGACTATATTTCCCTCCCCCCTATCCCACCTCCCACTTGTTCTATTCTCTTCTTTGATCCCATCCCTTTGCAAAAGAGAGTGCTTCCAACTTCCCTTCCTCCCAGCCTGCCCTCCCTTCCATCTTCCCCACTCTCATCCCCTTCCCCCTACTCTCCTGTAGGGTGAGATACCCTATTTAGTGTGCATTTCATTCCCTCCTCAAGCCAAATTCAATGGGAATAATGTTTACCCATTCCGTTTTGCCTTCCTATTCTTCCCCTCCATTGTAACCCTTGCCTCTTCTATATGAGATAGTTTACCCCAATCTGTCTCTCCCCATCTCCTCTCATTATATTCCTCTCTCACCTCTTAATTTCATCTTTTAAGTATCATCCCTTTCTGTTAAATTGGTCCTGTGCCCTCTATCTATGTATACCTGTAAACATATATACACACATTCACATATGAATTCATATGCTCATATACCCTCATATATAGACATACATACATAAATTATATATATGTATATATATGTATATATATATATTTTCTTCAACTCTTTTCATACTGAGAAAAGTTTCATAAGTTACAATTATTGTTTTTCCATGTAGGAATGTTAATAGTTCAACTTTGATAAGTTCCTTATGATTTCTTTTCCCTGTTTACCTTCTCAAGCTTCTCTTGCTTCTTGTATCTGAATGTCAAATTTTCTATTCAACTCTTTTTTTTTTCAGCAAGAATGCTTGAAAGTCCTCTATTCCACTGAATAACCAAATTTTCCCCTGAAACATGATACTCAATTTTGCTGGGTAGGTGATTCTTGGTTTTAATCCCAGCTCCTTTGACCTCCAGAATATCCTATTCTAAGCCCTTTTATCCCTCAGTGTAGAAGCTGCCAGATCCTGGGTTGACCTGATTGTGTTTCCACAATATTCAAATTGTTTCTTCCTAGATGCTTTTAATATTCTCTCCTTAATCTGGGAATTCCAGAACCTGGCTATAATATTCCTAGGAGTTTTCTTTTGGGGATCTTTTTCAGGAGGTGATGGGTGGATTCTTTCAACCTCTATTTTGCCCTCTGGTTCTAAAACATCAGGGCAGTTTTCTTTGAGAACTTCCTGGAGGATGATTTCTAGGTTCTTACTTTGATCATGGCTTTCAGGTAGTCCAATAATTTTTAAATGATCTATCCTGGATCTATTTTCCAGGTCAGTGGTTTTTCCCGTGAGATATTTCACATTGCCTTCTATTCTTTCATTTGTTTGGATCTGTTTACCAGCATCTTGATTTCTCATAAAGTCATTAGCTTCCATTTGCTCCAATCTAATTCTGAAGCCATGATTCTCCTCATTGAGATTTTAAGATTCTTTTCCATCTGGCAAATTAGGCTTTTTAAGGCATTCTTCTCCTCATTGCCTTTTTGAGCCTCTTTTTTTTTTTTTTTAAAGCAATTGGGGTAAAGTTACTTGCTCAAGGTTACACGGCCAGGTCATCCTGACTCTGGGGCAGGTACTCTTACTCACTGTGCTACCTGGCCACCCCCTTTTTGAGCCTCTTGCCATTTGAGTTAGTCTGTTTTTTAAGGTATGATTTTCCTCAGTCAGGCTGTTGACTCACATTTCATAATTTTCTTGCATCATTCTCATTTCTCTTCCCAATTTTTCCTCCACTTCTCTTATTTGATTTTTAAAATCCTTTTTAAGGTCCTCTATGGCCTGTAACCAGCTTGTATTTTCCTTTGAAGCTTTTGGTGCAGGAGTTCTGACTTTATTGTCTTCCTCCCGTTCCATGCTTTGCTCCTTTTTGTCCCCAAAATAGGAGTGTAATGTTGGAATCTTCTGTTTGCTTTGTTTCTTTTGCCTGGTCATGTTGCCTCTCAGTCACTTGACCCCTGAGCTTTTTGCCACAGTAGGATTCTGCCACTAGACGGGGAGCTTTTGTCTCAAACTCTGGGTTTTTCTCAGCTGCCAGTGGTATTAGATGGGTGCCCTCTCTGAGGCCTCCATACACTCTGGCAAGCTGGTCACACACCCCAGGACCTCCACCCTAGATAGCAATCCAGATCCAAGCAAGTTAAAGGAAGAGCAATTACCCCTCAGACTGGTCGCTTGGTCCCCCTACACTCTGCAGGCCAGGAGCTGAAGCTGACATTTGGCGCTGGATGGCTGTGCCCGGCATCTCAGTGGCATTCTCAGTGGGGGACAAGCCACGCACTCCCACTTACTGTGTCCCAAAGTCCAGACTGCACTGACCTCTCACTTTGTCCTTAGTATTTATGTGTTGATAATTCTGGAAACAGCCACAGCTGCTGTTGATCTGGAGTCCCACTGCCAGTAGCTGGTCAGACCTGCCCTGGAGCTAAAACCTCGGCTCGCCTGGGCCTGGGCTTTGCTCCCAGAGCACTGTGCTGCGCTGGCCAATTCCTGCTGGCCTACTGGGTTCTCCTCAGCAGGAGGTTAGCTTCTCTGTGTCATTTTGTGGGTTCTGCAGGTCCAAGTTTGTTCAGAGTCCCCTTTTTACATTGATTGGGGAAAGGTGGAAGCCGGAGCCGCTTGGAGGTTGTATTTCTACTGGACCATCTTGACTTCATCCACTCTAAAACATAGATTCTGACCACTTAACTCTCCTATTCACAAATGTTCATTGACTACCTATTGCCTCTAGACTTAAATACAAAATCCTCAACCTTAATGACCAGGCTCCCACTTGCATTTTCACTCTTACTTTGTATTTCTGTCCTTAATGCTCTCTTTATTCCAGTCAACCTGGTCTGCTCACTATTCCCCATATTTGACATTCCACCTCTTACCCCCTCTCTTTGCACAAGCTTTCTCCATCTCTGGAATGCACTCCCTCCCTAGTATCTTTATTCAAAGTGCCTTCTTCTACACCCACAATTCTCTCTCTCTTTTTTTTAATTGCTAATGGCACAGTATGAATCTTTGCCTTGAGGAGTAGCAGCACACTAAACATTTAAGTTGACAACACTACAGGAGATTCTGGAGACCTGCTGGTATCATTACAAGTGTAACTACTGAAGTACCAAGTAATGAAACTCTTGGTCTACCCTTTGAGATCCACTGCTCTACATGATTCTTCCATTAGTTGCCATTCTCTCCATTCAAAAGGAAATTATTTTACATTACTTTGTATACACTTTTAAACACATTGTATTTATTTACTTATGTACATGTTGTTACCCTTCTCTCAAGTAGAATCAATCAATTGATCACACATATGTTAGTTGCCTGCTATGTGCCAGACACTGTGCTAGTGGTTAGTAGGTGTTAATACATGTGACTATAAAAGTCAGATAGCCCCTGTACTGAAGGAGTTTATATTCTACTGGGAGGCTGGGTGGGTAGACATCATCATCAATTGAGCCTACTTATCAGCCTCTTTCCACCCCCTTCCATTACAGTAATAAGAGAGGCAACCACATGTGTCTCAATTTTGGTCTATAAGCTTCAAACTCACTCATTAGTTTCTTCAACTCTGGAACACAAGGAGAGAATACATAGTTGTCCCAGAAGTATATATCAATAGTAATTAAAAAAAACACTTTTGTGTTTTGGAAGTATTTTGGGGTTGACTCTCTATAAAAAATGCTCAGATTAAGGGTAAACTAAGTGGAGTGCTGGTAGATTAAGAGAATATTCATGGTGTATGATTTGGGGTATCTTAGTAGTTGGGGAAAAATTCTAAAAATTAAAATCCTCCACAATAAATGTCCTATCTCTAGGATCTTTAACTTCTAATATAGGTACTATTAACGGAAACACTTTCCAAAATGGCACATAGGAAATTGAAAATCTGTCATGACATGGAAGCTGACTTGACCATAATTATGACAATGACAGTTCATTTTAAATGATAAAATCATAGTTTTAGAGCTGGAAGGGACCTCAGAGGCCATCTATTTCAACACCCCCATTTTATAGATGAGGAAACTGAGGTCCAGAGAGGTTAAGTGATTTGCCCAAGGTCATATAGGTCTTAAGTGGCAGAGCTGAGATTTGAACCCAGATCTTCTGAGGCTAAATTCCTCTGTATCATATCCCTTATCCATACATGGTCTATTATCTGTCTAGATAAGATTTTGGAGGTCAAAGGTCTTTTGAATATTTTCGATTCATTTACAATGACATCTCAGGGCAGGAGGTAATTTTGATATTAGGGATGTGGAGACCTGGGCAAAAAGTTTGCTTCAAATCTCACAATGATTTCATGGTAAATTACAAAATCAAAGTTGTGGCATTATATTGTCTGCAAGACCAAAGAGGGACATACTGTGCTCTTCAGGATTGAATCTTAGGTCAATTTAGCCTGTAACTTTAGCAGAGTAAGGACAGGGAGTCCTGTTTGGCTAAAGGGATGGTGAGTTTTTTGACTGTCTATTAAAAACAGAAGTCCTCTCTGCCTTCCTTGGACCTTGACAAATCCCTTGAATGGACTCTCAGATTGCCTCAATTACAAGACCACTACAAAAGACCACTCTGTTTATCCCTTTGGAATCAATTGTGATAAGCTCATAAAATAAAAGTTATTCAGTTAAGGAATATAAATTCAATATATTTGATGAGAAATACAATGGAAAAGCAGCAAAAATTTTAGTAAAAGTTCATCAAATACATTAGAGAGTTTTTTTTAAGCAGTTTTGAATTATTGAAATACAAGACAACTTGTAGATAACATTCTAAAAGTACAAGACAGAGTCCTATGGAAAATATTTATAAAGAGATTTGATCTTTAACTTCAAATCACCAGATTTTTTTCCCTCTGAGCTCTTCACTCCTTGCTAATGAAGGCACAAGCTTAAGTGTTGAAAAACCAAGATTTGTATTGCTTTTTATCCCAACCAATAGGTTCGAGAATAAAGCTTGCTCAGAAAGAGTCACAGTTAGAGAAGTTCAGAGTTAGATGATTTGGTACAATCACCTCATTTTATAAAGGAAAAAACAAAGACCCAGGGACTTACTGAAAGACACATAGTTATTATCATTACTACTCATCCTTTAATATTCCAAATATAACAGCATCGCTACCTTCAATCATGCTCTGAGTGTACATACTGTGTCTATACACATAAGTCTTTAAGTGGTGATGGTTTGGGGGGCTGGGAGAAAGAAACAGTAAATTTAAATAGTAAACTAATGGTTGGGAGCAGAATCATAGAATTTGAGAGTTAGAAGGAACCTTAGAGGCCATCTAGTTCAACACATATAAGAAAGAAATCTCAGTAAAAAGCAATTAGTTGTTAACCTAATACACCTGGTTGGCTGCCTGAACTTGGCTGTTACAAGCTGGTTTGGGTGTGACACCACCAAATAGTAAAAGCATTTCAACCAGCTGTCTTTATTATTCATGTGGCCGCCTTTTTTACAAGGGACTCTCTATAAGGCTATATATAACTACATTTTCTGACCTCAGTATTTTTTTAAAGAATAATAAAATTCATATGATCAAAGACAATTGACCTCTGAATTTAGAATTTAATTGGTGAATTACTATGAAAAGAATGTGAGTCCACCTGAGGAGTTAACAATTAATGGCCCAAGGTGGAAAACAGGATTAGGTTCACCTCAGCATACTCTCAAATAGCCTAGAACTTGGATCCCTGCCTTGTTGGAATTCTGCTTATCAGAATATGGAGGGACAGTCACTTTTTAACAGCCTAATTTGGTTGTTTCTGGAGTATTGCTTCACAGCTTTATTCAAGCTGCCTCAATCATTAATAAAATGTTGGCCAGTTGCTTCAGATAAAGAGGGAAGGTCAAGAAAGGAAAGGGGAAAAAAAGACAACCAAGCAAAACAAATAAACAAAAAAATCCCAAAACCAAAAACAAGCCTCTGGAACTCTCTCGGGGCACAGTCCTATAGACACTGAGTTTAGCAGACCATCCTTCCTGTGGGGGTGGTGGGAAGGGAAACCATTGCTCCAACTAGTGCCCATATAATGCCAAGCATCTGCATGTTAAATAAATTCCTAAAGAATAGGAGCTTTATAATTTTTTCCCCTTGTACTGCCAGTGACAAATTTGGTACATATTGGATGCTTAATACATGCTTATTAAATAATAAAAATTGAGATGCAAGGAATTGTGCTGGTGCTGGGTCTACCCAATATTAAATATTCATTGAATTTTTTTAGTTGAATTTCAAAGATTTGTTGGAAACCCTGAATTAATCTTTAGGTTGTGGGGCTTTGTTATGTTTTGTTTTTACTTTTTTTAGTTCCTCACCATGTTTTGTGTCTCCAGTGGCTAAGGGTATTTCTCAGGTTGCCATTTACAGGAGGATGGTTTTGACAAAGGATCCATTGTTTCATTAAAAAAGTATTCATTGTCAAAAACCCAAACCAAAAATACATAGGAGGATTCACTGGTGAAAAAGACTGAAATATGATTCTAGAGACAAGGACCACTTTAGAGTGACATCCTTTGAAATGGAAGAGATATATTCCAACCATTTTGACTGTAAAGTGGTTTTTGATAGAGTATAGCTCATTTTACATTCCTTTCTAATGCAAAATTACATAATTGACTGGATTAAGAGTTTTTAGCTAGAAGGGATCCAGTAAGGCAATCAGTAGATAAAGTCTTCCTGGTGATGCTTTCATAGTTCCTACCAAAACTTTCTTGCCTCTGGTACTTATTTCCCATCTATTTCGTTTTTTTTTTTCTTCCTGTCCTTCTGTTAAACTTTTCATCAAGCTTAAGAATGTCTCTTGGGCCTTGTGGTTCCTTGAATCCATTCTTGTACTTACCTAGAATTAAAGCCCTCCTTCCCCCTCTTTCTAGGAGTATGTACAGGTCTCTCCATAGAGCTAGGCTGCAACATAACATTTTACTACAACATGCTATGATCTTGCAGATGATATACCATGCTGAAAACTCCAACTCTCTCTGGTCTAAAGGGTAGAGAACTTTTAAATTTATTAAATAAATTTGACCAGATTAGTATCTAATAGATACAGAATTTGATAGATTATTTGATAAATTTAGTCAATAGATATCAAATCTATATGCTCAAAAATCTGCAATGAGTTTCCACAAAGTGATGAATAATGAGATGGGGGAATAGCACATGGTATTTCTCCACATGGAAGATATTGGAGAACTGTTTCTGGAAAAATTGTGATGATATGTAAGGGAAGTGCCTTGGAGAGACTGGAATATGAATAGATATTTGGTAATTATTTCTGACCACTTAATGAAGTGTTAAAAAGGAGACCCTTTGAATGGTTTGTCATATTCAACTCTTCTCTCTTTGTCTTAATCAGATCAGAAGGATCCCAATGACTCTTTTGCTCATGGCATACAATGAAGGGAGTAGAGGAGTTTCAAAAGATCAAGAGTAAATCTTGTGTTCTTTGCCCATTGAAATCTGGGGCAGTCTTATCTATCTTACCACTTTTGAATGTGAACTTGATGGGACTAATACTATATAAGTGCAGGTCTCCCCCCAGAGACCAAAGTGTTGTATGGAAGAGTATGCCCCAAGGTATTAGATGAAATGTTTGTTTTGACTATGCCTTTAAAGGAATATCTTTTTGTAAAAACTAACTGATGGTAAGTGGTTAAATGGAATTGGGCTGCTAGTTATAGTCCCTTAAAATGGGGGAACCCAGGCAATTAGGGTCGCAAAGAAAAAATGACTCCAAACCTCTGAGTACTCTGGAATCCTAAGGGAAGACAGGACCTACCTGACCTTGAGAAAGTGCACCAGAACATCCCTATTTCATGTGCTCACAATTCTTCCCCAAACAGTTCCTTAGATGCTTTCCCAGATGATTTGGGGAGGCAACAGAACCCCACTGCAATGGATATGTGTCATTCAGATGAGTAAATTCAGAGATCATTTATCAAGCTTTACCAAACCTGGCTTTACCTCTTACCATTCAGATTTGTAAACTGTCAAGGGTTATATAAATGGGGGTGGGGGGGTTATTTACTACTATAGTATACTGTCATGGCTCAAGTAATAATAACAGTTATAACATTAGAGTGATAAGCTCAAAGGTTCTGAGGTTCCATCATCTCCTGTGTAATACATTTTGTACACACACATACATATGTATACATAAGTTATATAGAGTCTGCCAAGCCCTGTCTAGTCTTATCATTATCCATGATCTTCCAGTATGTGTAGAGCATCAGGCACACCATTTGTACAAGAAGGAGGGGTAAGTTTGGAAGCTGATAAAAAGATACAAAGAAGGATAATCACATGAAGCCCAGTGCCCTACACTTAACTAATGTTTATTGATTGATTTATTGATTGGTCACCTAAATCCTAGTTTGAGACACTTTTTGAGATCTGAGTTCTAATGGTCCCAGAATACACTGTCTTCAGCCCTTATGGTGCAGTCTTATTTATTAGCTCTTTCCACTTCCTCATAGGAGATTTGTATCTTAATTTGGTTCAGAGCCATAGGTAATGAAATAAAAGAACTAAAGGGACTTTCCTTTTAACAGTAATTCAGATTCAGATAGCAGTATCTGCCCTATGAGATCTCTCCTTCATTGTCTCTCCGTGTCTTGGTTCTTTTCTCTGTCTCTGCCTCTGTTTCCTTCTCTGGCTCTACTCAGTCTCTCTCTCTCTGTCTCTCTGTTTCTGTCTCTCTCTGTGTCTCTCTCTCATCCTCTCTCCCTCTTTCTCTGTCTCTGTCTCTCTCTCTGTCTCTTTGTTTCTGTCTCTCTGTCTCTCTCTCTCATCCTCTCTTCCTTTCTCTCTGTCTCTCTGTTTCTGTATCTCTCTGTGTCTCTCATCTTCTCTGTCTCTCTGTCTCTGTCTCTCTCTCTCTGTGTTTGTGTAGTCTCTGTCTCGGTGTGTGTGAGTGTGTATGTGTGTGTGTTTCTCTTTGTCTATCTGGACTATTACTGAGTTTCTGGCCTATTACTGAGTATTTCACTCAGGGTCATTATAGAATGAAACTCTCCCACTCCTCCCACAAAGCAGAAGGACATTTTTTCCCCTTTCTCCAAAATCTTGGAACCCAGGTGATTTTTACATATTCTACTCTTGGGACGACAGGCATCTGTGCCACTGCCTGACCGATCTAAGAGTTTCCACCCTTCCAAGTTGCCAAAGAGAATCCAGCCAGTCCTGCTGAACCCACCTTTTGCCTAATTGCACAGTCAGCATATTGTGCATTGAGGACAAATGGTGGTTACTGAATGTGGGTGGGGTATAGTAACCCAGCGCCAAGAGTTTCTGAAACCCTGAACAGCTATAAAATAAAAATGACAAGCAACATAAAATGAAGTTGGCCTCAGTTCCCACCCCCATGGAACTGCAGACACCAAGTTAGAACAGAACCCACTGGCAGATGCTGTTGGAGCTGCTGCTGACTGTGGGCTCTCTGGAGCAGAACGCTTTAATTTTGGAGGGGGGCATGAGAGCTTCTCTAGGTGAACTACAGAAACAGACTGAGATGAATAAAACAAACTAAAATTAGTGATGACATGTCTGTGGCTGAAGGCAATATATGCTACTGCCGAATGGGAAGATGTGAGGATAAAGGGGAGTTTTCATTTCTGCCTTGAGATATATCTCTCAAAGACATGACCTGTGGTCTTCATGTGATCAGCTTCACATCCTCCTTCCATGGCCATAATGCTTCTTTTCTCTTCCATTTTTAGCATTTTGGGTTGGCATTTGTATTTGGGCTGCTGAGTAAGACCTCATGTGGCACCTTCCAAGTGTTAAGTGCATGGCAAATGTGTGTTGAAGCTGAATATACTGAAGAGCTTGATTTGGTGGGTGACTGATGCAAAACCATAGTCATTATAACAAGCAGTGACTGCCAGAATTCTGGGCATCACAGCTCTTTTATTAGATAGATGCCCACAGAAATATAGAATATCCTATTCCTTACTTCCACCTGGGTAAATTAGCTAATTTGGTTATAGCACAATGTAACTGAAGCCAGAGTCACAGGGAAAATCTATTTTGTAATTGATGACCCTTGCCAAGTCAGCCATTGCATTAGTGTTTTCCCTGGGACACAAGAGTGAGCAGTAAAGAGGTGGGGATACTTCATTAAAATAATTCTCTCATTAGTGAATTGGGTTCATCACCTTCATTGTTGAAGACCAACAGGCAGTTTGCCTAGCGAATGGAATAGAAGACTCCGAGACTGCAAGATGTGGGTTTGGATTGTGTTTCAGACACTTGTTAGTTGTTGACTCAATTAAGCTCTCTTGAACCTCAGTTTTCTTATCTGTGACATGGGGACAATGACAACACCTACCTTACAGGGTTGTTGTGCAGTCCAAATGAATAAATGAATTTAAGGTACTAAAATATGTCAGCTATTATCATATCATAAATAGTTACTGTCAGTCCTTATGAAGTGTGAGTTTTACCTAAGTGCTCTAGTGCTGGGCAGGAAAATAATACCCAGGGTTGAGGGAATGAGAGTGATCGTCTGCCTCTTATTTCTCCTATCCATTCTACCATTTGTAGATCTCTCAGATTATTAACAAGCACATCCTTTCCAATATCCTAAGGGAGGTATTTGATTGGTTAACCATTTTGGCAGGAGACTAAGCAACAAGTATTTATTTTTAGTAATATTTTTTTCTCTAGTTACATGTCAAGAAAATTTTTCGTGTTCATTTTTACAAGATTTTGAGTACCAAATTTTCTCCCTCTCGTCCCCTCTTCTGAAAATGGTAAGCAGTTTGATATAGTTTATACATGTGTTATCTCATGTAAAAATATTTCCATCTTAGTCACAACTGTGAAAGAAGAAGCAGATTTTTTTAAACCATGAGAAAGAATACAGTAAGTGAAAAAAATATGCTTCAATCTGCATTCAGAATCTATCAGTTCTTTATCTGGATATGGATAGCACTTTCCTTAGTGGGACCTTTGTACTTGTCTTCTTGGATCATTGTGTTGCTGAGATGAGCTGAGTCATTCATAGTTGATCATCACACAATGTTGCTGATATTGTACATAATGTTTTCCTAGTTCTGCTCAGTTTGCTTTGCATCAGTTCATATAAATCTTTCCAGAATTTTCTACCTGCATGTTCATCATTCCTTACTACACAACACTATTCCATTGCATTCATATACCACAGCTTGTCCACCCATTCCCTACTTGATGAGCTTCCCCTCAATTTCCAACAATTTGCAACCATTTAAAGGGCTACTATAAATATTTTGCATATATAGGTTCTTTCCCCTTTCTTATGATCTCTTTGGGATATAGACCTAGTAGCTTGCTGGATTAAAGAGTATGCAGTTTGGTTGCCCTTTAGGCATATCAACAAATATTTATTAAACATTTATTACATGTCAGGCATTGGGTTAAGATAAAAAAGCAAAATAATGAGCTTAAAGTTATGATGAGATATGGGTAGAATTATGGTTTGAAATGAGACATAAAGGAAAGAGAATAGATTTCAATGGACTATACCATCCCTATTCCCTAGCATCAAGGATGATAGAATGTAGGGCCTTGGTATACTATGGGGAGCCTAGCTTAGGGTGTGAAGTGTCTACCCTACTCAAAGTAGCATTATCCAATCCAATGTTGCTCCATGCTTTCTGGGTGGGTTCTGAGCATACAAACTGGTATAAAACCAGAGGATCTATCTGAGTGCCTCTCAATGCCACTTCTTCCAAATCCTCCTGACTTTCCTAACCTTACCTCCCTTGGTTTTCATCAGCCTGTGCTAGTGGTATACTAGTAAATGTTTTACAACTAGCTCCTTTTCATTGAATAACATTTTATTTTCCTCCAATTACATGAAGAAACAATTTTTAACATTATTTATTTTTTAAATTTTGGGATCCAAATTTTCTCCCTCCATCCCTTCTTCCCCTGAGACAATAAGCAATTTGACATAGATTATACATGTGCAACCATGCAAAACACATTTCAACAACTAACACTTTGGAAAAAAGTGTACAAAAGAACCATTTTTAGATCTAATATACTTGATTAACATTTCCCATCACTGTAAATCTAGACAATCAACAGAACAACAAATTGAGCTCTATTTGTAAGCCTTTGAGGATTTCCAAGGTGTTAATACCGACACTGAAAATTTAACCCTACGCTCTCCAGAACCCATTTGAGATGGCTCCAGCACATGTTGCCTGTGCCCTACCGAACCACCTTGGTCTTCTGCTCCTCACCCCCATGGAAGCTCACAGAACAAAAGTGTAGTGTATAAGATGGTGGGCAGCTAGGGTCACAGTGGGTAGAGCGCTGGACTTGGAGTCAGGAAGATTCATCTTCTTGAGTTCTAATCTGGCTCCAGATACTAGCTCTATGAGTCATTTAACTGGGTAAGTTATTTAACCTTGTTTGCCTCAGTTTCTTCATCTGTGAAATGAGCTAGAGAAGGAAATGGCAAATCATTTGATTATCTTTGCCAAGAAAACCCAAAATGGCGTCACAAAAAGTAGAATATAATGGAAAAACTACTGAACAACAACAAAACAACATCAACAAGCATAGTAAGGACAGGATGAGGAGGCAGGATGGTATGGTAGGCAGCATGGTACTGGGCTCAAAGCTTGCTTCCTATACTTACTCCCTGTATGATCTTTGTTAGAAATGGCAAAGAGACACATATAGATTTGGTGTCAGAAAAAGAAAACAAACAAACAAACAAAAAATTCCCAGAAATTAGAGCTCTCCCAAAGTAGAATCAGCTAGAGGTAATGGCCTTCATTGGAGCTCTTGAAGCAAAGATCAGATGTCTACTTGCTTATATATATTGTTGAACGGTTTCTTTCCAGTAAGGGTTGGACTAACTGGTCATGGGAGTTCCTTCTAATTCTAATATTCTGTGATTCTGTGAAGTTGCTTAACCTCCTTGGGCCTCAGTTTCCTTATTTATAAAATGAGATGGTAGAAGATTGCCTTTGAGGTTCTTTCTAGCTCTATCTCTATGAACCCAAATTCCTTGAAGGAAGGGACTCTCAAGTTTTATCTCTGTATCCCTAGCACCTATCTTGACTTAATAAATGCTTCTTAATGAATAAATGAATGAACTAATGAATGAATAAGAGGAATTTGGTTGCCAGTGCCTTGCCCATCCTTCCATGCATGGTTCACTCAAAGGGCGTCAGATAGAAAAGGAAAGAGAAGATGTTGACCTGAAATTTTGCCTACTCCCTAAAGTCATAAATCACTGAGCAGAAGGACTAATGCAACTTTAATTGAAGCATTGCACACAGAGATGCCTATTAGCAGCTAGCTCTGGGGCAGCTGTAATTAAGGGACTATCAAATTTCTATTTCAGATCTCATTTTAAGAGATTTAAAATCTGTCTAACATAATCACCCTCAGGCCGGGGATTTGGAATGGAAGGTCGCTGCCTAGAGAGATATTTTTTAAATCACATTTTAAAATAAATCCATTTTGTTCCTTTTGGGGCAGAATGAAAGGCCTCTTTGGTGTTGCATAACTGAAAGCATTCTCCCACTCCTGCCCCCCCCCCCAAAAAAAAATAAAAGGGTGAGCAAACGAGATTGCAAATTGTCTGGACACTTTGGGCATTTTCCAGAATTGAATGTGAAACTGCTGAGACTCAAATCTTGACATAGCATCATCTCTACAAGCAACTTCCCATACAGATTTTTATTCTGCATGTAGGAGCAAGTCTGTGTCCTACGTGCAGTTACTAGCATGAATTTATTTCTTTGGCAGCTTCCTGAATTCAATCCCCTTCTCCCTTCCCACTAGCCACCTCTTCCCATCTCCACCCTCTGAATGAAACCCACCCAGATGCTAAGGAGCATGAAGGAGATCATGCTAAATTAGCATTAATGGATTAGGATTCCCAAACCATAAAATTGGGGATTGGGGAAGCAAATGAAACCTAATCTTGGAAATCTCTTGGTTGTTCTTTGGTTTTGCAAAGGGCTTATATGTGTGTGTCTCTCCCAAGCCAAGTTCCCCCAGAGTGGTTTAGGAGCTGAAATTTTTTTTCCTTATTTGAATTTCCCCAAGTTGATAGGATGAAGTCACATCCTGTGACTTCAAAGTCCTCTTCTTTTGCCTAAATGACACTAGGTATGACCTGAAGAAAATCAGTAGACTGAAATAAGCCAGCAATATGGGGTTGGGAGGAGGAAGGAGGGAATTCCTTCATCTTTGGTTCTAAAGCAATCATTTTAAAATAATTCTTATTGATGTCTTGTTTTTATATCACCAAAATTTTCTCCCAGTATCTCTCCCCTTCTCCCTTCCCACCTCATAGAACCATCCCACATATGAAATAATTTTTTAAAAAAAGGAAAGAAAATCAACAAAATAAAAAAATACATACAAAAAAATGAAAGTATACTAAATATTCCATACCTGTGGTGTGGACCTCTTACCTCAATAAAGGAGTGGGGTAAGAGTATCTATTCTCTAGAGTCATCTTTGCTCTTTGTAATTTTACTATCCTTACTTTGTATTGTTTTATTGGTTTTTCCATTTACATTGTTGCAGTCACTTACATAGTTTTCTGGGGTTCTGCTTACTTCATTCTGTATCAGTTCTTGTAAGTCTTTCCATACTTCCCTGCATTCATAACATCTGTCCTTTCTTACAGCTAGTAATATTCCATTACATTCACATAGTGCAATTTGTTTAGCTCCAGTTAATGAGCATCTCTTTTGTTTTTAGTTCTTTGCTATGAAAGTAGTTTGTTAATCGTTAAAGAGTTTGGGGTTGTTTTATGTCTTGAGCACATGCTTCCTTCTTCCAGAGCTTTAAGACCTAGGCAGAAATTTTATTTTTCCAAGTGAAAGTGTGACATGGCAGAATCAACCTCTCTTTTACTGTCTTCTTTAATTAAAAGGGTTAATTCTTCTTCTTGGCTAACTATTAACACACATGGCCCTAGAGAACTGGGTTGTTCCTGGTTTTTAATCTGTGGTTTGGAAGGCTGAGATTGAAGGAGTGTGTGTCAAGTCTTCTCACAAGGGTGTGAACAAAGTCAGCAAAATGGCCACAAAAGGGAAACTAACTCTGGAGGCTCCAAGTCAGAGAATAAAGCCTCAAACTGGGCGACCCCACGGGATGGATCCTGGCAGGAGAGGGATTTAACAGATTGTAGGGTACAACGCTAGAGTTGACCAGAAAACTCAATTGAGCCCTTAAGGGCCCTGCAATGTAACAAAAAAGCTGTCCAAGAGAACCTCACCCTGCTGAGAACAACTTCAGTAATTACTTAATTACACTCTGCCTGCACTGTACCAGTTCTGAATACAGGCAGCTATACTCAACAATATATTTACACATTTTGATATGATGCCATTCCAATGCCTGCATTTAGAGACAGGAGGTCACAATGGGTAGAAAGCAGGCCTTGAAGTCAGAAAGACCTAGGTTCAAATCTTTTTTCTGCTATAACTTTGCAAGGAGACCCTGGGTAAGTCACTTGTCCTCTGAGTGCCCCAGACCAGGGTTTCTTAAACTGGGTTGTGACCCCCTATGGGATCATGAAAAATTTGGCAACAATAAAAGTTTTCTGAATGTGCAATGACCCAAAATTAATTCAAAATCAAATGCATAATGAATCTGAGGTGCTTCTAGCACTTGCCCAGTTGCATCATTCAATGTCACTGAAACCTTGGTTGTGAATCCAAAGCATGAGCACGTTGCACTGCACATACCCTAACACCATGCAAAACCAAGGAATGCTGCCTAAACTGAAAAAGCAGTCTCAAGAGGAAAAAATTTAAGAAACCCTGGTCTAGGCAACTCTTTGAGGCTGATATAGATTAGCAAGTTAGATAGGTAGAGATATTTCCTCACCAGAAGTTCCTGACACAAAGAAAATCATAGATCCAGAAGACAATCTTAAAAAGAAAAAGTTTTTGTACTGGTCAAGAAAATAGGGTAGAAGTTAAATGGGAATGGAGGCACAGAGAAGAAAAGGGCATTAGACAGATTCATGGGGTCTCCAAGTGACTGATTTAAGAAAAAGAAGGCTTCTTGAACTTTTCCTTTTCCACAGTTGGTGGTGGATGGAAGAGGGCAGCAAAGGCCTTATGCCTTTAGAAGACCTGGTTTATGACCTGGCCTCATGGTGGGCATTAGTCCATCTCTACTGAGACTGTGCTCCTGTCATGGAAGGAGGGGGCTGTGGTTATGACAAATAAAACTGTGGTATCTGTCCCATTCAAAGGTACCCCATTGTTTATTGATGAAACCACCTCTAATGCCAGTGACGAGTAATTGCCCAGAAAAAATATAATATTTATAAAATGAATTAGAATCAAGAGTTTCAGTCCAAAGGAACAGTGTGATATAGTGGGCGGAGAGCTCACCTCAGCAACAAGAAGACTGCCCTAAGGCCCGTCTCTGACATATGCTTGCTGTATGACCTCAGGCAGGTCACTTGATCTCCCGTTGTCCCAAGCAACTTCGTAAGAATTTGAGTTATGGAGAAGGTACAGAGATCTGTTTTTTAAAAAAGGAGGGGGACAGAATTTACTTTTTTTGCTTTCTCCAAGCATATCTTTTGAAAATCTCTGAGTCTATGAGCACAGGTTTGGTTTGAACAGCCAGACTTATGGGTCATTTGAAGGGCTATGTGACAGGAAGAGCGAGACTCTTTTTCTTTTTCTTCTACTCTCTGAGATGGCCTTAGGGGATGTTGGGCCAAAGTAAACAATAATATTTCTGGGATCAGGGAGCAGGATGTCACTATGGAAAGCCAGGCAGAGAGCCAGTTAGAGAGACAGGATGAGTGGGGACCCCCCCCCCCAAACAATAACAGCTCATATATCCTAGATCAGGACAGAAATGACCAGAAGTTTAGCTATGCATATAATTCCGTACTGATATATGTATGCATACCTGCATGTTAAGGTTCTGGGGGGTCCCTGGACACTGTTGGTTTCCCCTATCTCTAACTGGGCCCTTTTTACCTTTCCATCTTCCTTCACATACAAGGTATGATGCAAAGTAATGATACATTAAAAGCAAACAAACCAACAAATCAGGATATAGAAATAAATGTTACCTTCTTCTAAGTTATCACTTGGGGAAGCTGTGAACTTATCTACTGCTGTTGCTCAAAGCATTTGAGGGGGAATTTCAGATCTCATTTAAAAGCCAGGACAGAAAGTCAACCTCTTTATTTATAGTCACAACTTGAGTTGTTTTATTTTTGTGAAAACAACTATTATCCAGCTCAACCTCCCATTTCAACTTTTTTGACTTTGAAAAAATATATATTTTTCATTTTGCAACATTCACTTTTATAAGATTTTGAGTTGAAAATTTTCTCCCCCTCCTTCCTCTCCCCCCTCTCCAAGATGGCATATAATTTGATATGGGCATACATGTACACTAATATTAAACATATTTTCATATTAGTCATGTTGTAAAGAAGAATTAGAGTCAAAAGGAAAAAACATGAGAAAGAAAAAACAAATAAACAAAAAACGCAAAATAGTATGCTTTGATCTGCATTCAGACTCCATAGCTGTTCCTCTGGTTGTGAATAACATTTTCCATCATGAGTCTTTTGGAGTTGTGTTAGATCATTACATTGCTGAGAAGAGCTAAATATATCAAAGCTGGTCATCATACAATGTTGCTGTTACTATGTAGAGTGTTTTCCTGGTTCTTTTCACTTCACTCAGCATCAGTTCATGCAAGTCTTTCCAGCTTTTTCTGAAGTCCACTTGCTCCTCATTTCTTATGGAACAATAGTATTCCATTACATTCAAATACGATAACTTGTTCAGTCATTTCCCAATTGATGGGCATCCCCTCAATTTCCAATTCTTGTACACCACAAAAAGAATTGCTATTAATATTTTTGTACATGTGGATTCTTTCCCCATTTTTATTATCTCTTTGGGTTATAGCCCAGAAATAGTATTGCTGGATCGAAGGGTATAGGTAGTTTTATAGCTCTTTGGGTATAGTTCCTAATTGCTTTCTAGAATGGTTGGATCAATTCACAACTTCACCAAAAATGCGTTAGTGTCTCAAATTTTCCCACATCTTTTCAAATATTTATCATTTTCCTGTTTTGTCATATTAACTAATCTGATAGGTGTGAGGTGGTACTTCGGAGTTGTTTTAATTTATATTTCTCTAATCAATAGTGATTTGGAGCATTTTTTCTTTTTTTTTTTATTAATTTGTTTGTTTACTTTGAGTTTACAAGATTCAAATCCACAATTCCTTGAGTTTCAAATTCTGTCCCCCTTCCTAACTCCCCCCCTTCACATGGCAGCATACAATCAAGTATAGAATCTGCAAATAATTTCACGTTAGACATTAGTCAGGTTATAAAGACAGATTGTATCAGATGGAATGAAAAATGGTAAAGATGAAATAAAACCAAACAAGAAAAGAAAAAGATCAGGTAGTTTGCTTCAATCTGGATTCAAACTCAGTTTTTTCTAGTTCATTCTCTGGATGTAGACATCTCTCTCCATCCTGAGTCTTTTGGGATTGACTTACATCACTCTATTGCTGAGAAGAGTCAAGTCTATCAAAGCTGGTCATCACACATATGTTATGTCTGTAATTGTGTATAGATTTCTCCGGGTTCTGCCCTTCTCACTGAGCATCAGGTCATATAAGTTTCTCCAGGTAAATATGAAGACAGTTTGCTCCTCATTTCTTATAGCACAATAGTATTCCATTACATGCATATACCACAACTTGTTCAGCCATTCCCCAATTGATGGGCACCCCCTTAATTTCCAATTCTTTACCACCACAAAAAGACCTACTATAAATATTTTTGTACATATGGGTCTTCCTCCCACTTCTATGATCTCTTTGGGATATAACCCTAGAAGTGGTATTGTTGGGTCAAAGGGTATGAAATTATTTATAGACCTTTGGGCACATAATTCCAGATTGCTCTCCAGAAAGGCTGGATCAGTTCACAACTCCACCAGCAATACATTAGTGTTCCAATTTGCCCACATCCTCTCCAGCATTTGTCATTTTCTTGTTTTGTCATCTTAGCCAATCTGACTGGTGAGATGTGGTACCTCAGAGTTGTTTTGATTTGCATTTCTCTAATCAATAGTGATTTAGAGCATTTCTTCATATGCTTATAGATATCTTTAATTTCTTTCTCTGAAAACTGCCTGTTTGTATCCTTTGAAAATTTGTCAATTGGGAGATGACTTGTATTCTTGTAGATTTGACTCAATTCTCTGTATATCTTAGAAATGAGTCCTTTATCAGAAACATAGGTTGTAAAAAATATTTCCCAATTTCCCACCTCCCTCTTAAACTTGGTTACATTGGCTTTGTTTGTATAGGAGCTTTTCAATTTAATGCAACCAAAATTATCCATTTTGCATTTTATAATGCTCTCTAATTCTTGTTTGGTCATAAAGTCTTTCCCTCTCCACAAATCTGACAGGTAAACTATTCCTTGCTTTCTGAGATTGCTTACAGTATCAACCTTTATATCTAGATCATGCATCCATTTAGCCTTGGTTTTGGTATACGGTGATAGATAATGGTCTATGCCCAGTTTCTGCCATACTATATTCCAGTTTTCCCAGCAGTTTTTGTCAAATAGTGAGATCTTATCCCAAAAACTGGGGTCTTTGGGTTTATCAAACAATAGATTATTATAGTCATTGATTGCTGAGTCTCATGTGCCTAATATATTACATTAATCCACTACTCTATTCCCTAGCCAGTACCAATTAGTTTTGATGACTGCTGCTTTATAATACTGATTAAAATCTGGTATAGCTAGCCCACCTTCCCTAGCATTTCTTTTCATTAGTTCCCTTGATATTCTGGACTGTTTGTTCTTCCAAATGAATTTTGCTAATATATTTTCTAGCTCTATAAAGCAGTTTTTTGGTAAATTGATTGGTGTGGCACTAAATATATAATTTAATTTAGGAAAATTGTCATTTTTATTATATTATCTCCACCCGGCCACAAGCAATTGATATTTTTCCAATTAGTTAGATTTGACTTTATTTGTGTGAAAAGTGTTTTGTAGTTGTGATCATATAGGTCCTGGGTTTGTTTTGTCAGGTAGATTCCCAAATATTTTATAATGTCTACTGTAATTTTTAATGAGATTTCTCTTTCTATCTCTTGCTGTTGAATTTCATTAGAAATATACAGGAATGCCAAAGATTTATGTGGGTATATTTTATATCCTGCAACTTTGCCAAATTTATTGTCTCAAGTAGTTTTTTTTTACTTGATTCTCTAGGATTCTCTAAGTATATCATCATATCATCTGCAAAGAGTGGTAGCTTGGTCTCTTCTTTGCCTAATTTGGTTCCTTTGATTTCTTTTTCTTCTCTAAATGCTACTGCTAACATTTCTAGTACCAGATTGAATAAGAGGGGTGATAGTGGACACTCTTGTTTCACCCCTGATCTTATGGGAAATGCTTCTAGCTTCTCCCTGTTACATATAATACTTGCTGATGGTTTTAAATAGATGCTACCTATTATTTTAAGGAAGGCTCCTTTTATTCCTATACTTTCTAATGTTTTTAATAGGAATGAATTTTTGTCAAAATATTTTTTCAAAAGCCTTTTCTTCATCTTTTGAGATAATCATGTGGTTTCTGCTAGTTTTATTGTTGATATGATCAATTATATTGATGTTTTTCCTAACATTAAACCATCCTTGCATTCCTGGAATAAATCCTACTTGATCAAAGTGTATCATTCTTGAGATAAGTTGCTGTAGTCTTTTAGCTAATATTTTATTTAAAATTTTTACATCTATATTCATGAGGGAAATTGGTCTATAATTTTCTTTCTCCATTTTATCTCTTACTGATTTAGGTATCAGTACCATATTTGTGTCATAAAAAGAATTTAGTAGGACTCCTTCTTCACTAATTTCCCCAAATAGTTTGTAGAGTATTGGAATCAATTTTTCTTTAAATGTTTGATAGAATTCACTAGTATATCCACTGGCCCTAGAGATTTTTTCCCAGGGAGTTCACTGATGGCTTATTTGATTTCTTTTCCTGAAATGGGGTTATGTAAGAAATTTACTTCCTCTTCAGTTAATCTGGGCAAATTGTATTGTTGAAAATATTCATCCATTTCACTAAGATTGTCAAATTTATGTGCATACAATTGGGAAAAATGATTCCTAATTATTGTTTTGATTTCCTCTTCATTGGTGATAGATTCGCCATTTCATTTTTGATACTCATAATTTGTTTTTCTTCTTTTTTTATCATATTGACTAAGGGTCTATCAATTTTATTGGTCTTTTCATAAAATCAGCTCTTAGTTTTATTTATTAATTAAATAGTTTTCTTAAATTCAAATTTATTAATATCTCCTTTGGTTTTCAAAATTTCTAATTTAGTATTTACTTGGGGATTTTCAATTTGCTCTTTTTCTAGGTTTTTCAATTGAATGCCTAATTCATTGACCTCCCTTTTCTCTAATTTAATCATGTATGCACTCAGCGATATAAAACTTCCCCTAAGAACTGAATTTAATGCATTGTAATGTAATGCCAAGGAAAGGCAACTTCCCAAGGTTCAGAATACCAGCATAGGTGCTCTCCATTTTATTCAGTGACAAAGTAAGAACAGAGAAGGTCAAAACATGACATCATTAAAAATACAGCATTTACTAAGTGTGATTAAATAATCTCTAAATACTACTCCACCCCTAGGCTGTACATTCATTTAGTCCACCACAAAGCCCCTCTTCTCAAATGGAGATTAGTTTCCAAACATAAGTAAAGTACATTCATTTGTTCAACCATAGAACACAAAAAGGTCAAAAGTTCCCCACCCCTGGATCACAATTGAATCTACCCCAGAGTTACAACAAGTTTAAGCACAGCACTTAATACCCAAATGGAGGTCTTTTCTTCATCTTGACACAGAGGCAAGTTCTCAGCAATCTTAGTTCCTGGGGAGACAAGGCTTAGCAAGGCCACAAGATACATTGCCAGTCTCTTCATTAATTCATCCTCTATCTGCAGAACAGTCCTAGAACCCCTGAAAACATTAGCAAAACCCTCTCCCAGGATTTCTGTAAACATACAACAAGAAAATCCTTCTTCAGGGCTTCTGAACCAACAGAAAGGTTCCCAGACCCCTGCAACAACAGCACTGTCCTTCACCAGTGAACAGTATTCACTCTCTGTCTGCAGGACAGTCTCAGGAGCTCTTAGCCAACAGCCAGGTTCCAGGACTTCTTCAACAACAGGACTGTCTTTCACCAGTGGACAAATCTGGCAAAACAACATCAAAACAGACAGACAAAGTACCAGCAAAACAGCCATGTCTCCTCAGTCCTTGGAAGCTCCGGGGACAGGTCTCAAAAGTCTAGGGCAACTCAAAGTGGCCCTCAGCAATGCTCTCAGTCTCTCTCTGCCTCCACAAGTGCTGCTTCCAAAAAAAGTTCTTCTGCCTCTCTCTTGTCTCTCCAAATCTATGTCACCAGCTCCTCCCAGTTCAGGACTCTCTTTTCAAGTCAACAAGTCCATCCCACAGGTGGGATTAACAAGCTCTGAGTTTTAACACAATCAATTTGAAAACCAAGCCAATACAGGGGGATCTTTATATTCCATTATTATCACATGCATCCCACAAATTTTGGTATTTTGTCTCATTATTATCATTCTCTTGAATGTAATTACTGATTGTTTCTATAATTTCTTGTTTGACCCACTCATTCTTTAGGATTAAATTGTTTAATTTCCAATTATTTCTTAGTCTATCTTTCCACCACCCTTTATTGCATATAATTTTTATTGCATCATGATCTGAGACAGATGCATTTAATATTTCTGCCTTTCTGCACGGAATTGTGAGGTTTTTATGCCCTAGTACATGGTCAATTTCTGAGTATGTGCCATGAACTGCTGAGAAGAAAGTATATTCCTTTTTATCTCCATTCAGTTTTCTCCAGAGATCTATCATATCTAGCCCCTCTAAAATTCTATTTGCCTCTTTAAATTCTTTCTTGTTTATTTTGAGGTTAGATTTATCTAGTTCAGACAGAGGGAGAAAAAGGTCCCCCACTAGTACAGTTTTGCTATCTGTTTCTTCCTCTAATTCATTTAACTTCTCCTCTAGCAATTTGGAAGCTATACCACTTGGTGCATATATGTTAAGTAATGATATTGCTTCATTCTTGATGGTGCCTTTTAGCAGGATATAGTTTCCTTTCTTATCTCTTTTAATTAGATCAGTTGTTGCTTTTACTTTATCTGAGATAAGGATTGCTGCCCCTGCTTTTTTTTTTTTTTTTACTTTAGCTGAGGCATAATATATTCTACTCTAGCCTTTTGCCTTTACCCTATGGGTATCCCTTTGTTTCAAATATATTTCTTGTAGACAGCATATTGTAGGATTATGGTTTTTAGTCCATTCTGCTATCTGCCTCTGTTTTATGGGAGAGTTCATCCCATTCACATTCACAGTAATGATGACTATCTGTCTCTTTTCCTCCATCCTATTCCCTCCCCTGCTTATGTTTTTGTTTCTTCCTTCTCCCTTTCCCTCCTTAAGGTTTTTCCTTTTGACCACCATCTCCCTCAGTGTTCTCTCCCAGTGACCCCCCCTTCTTTACCTACCCTCTCCCCTTACTACTATTTCCCTCCTCTCTAATCCCCCCTTTTTATCCCTCCCTTGCCCTCCTACAGCCTATAGGACACAATAGATTTTTATACTTATCAGAGTATGTTATTCCCCCTTTGACCCCAAACCAATAAGAGTAAATTAATTTCATACAGTGCTCCTCTCCCTCCCTCCTTTCCCTCTATTTAATGAGTTTTCTTTTCTTTTCACATTAGAATCTTAAACTTAACTGATTATATTGATCCCTCTTTGAACCAGAACCAGTGAGAATAATGTTCAAATGATGTTCCTCTCCCTCTTTCCTTTCCCTCTACTATAGTGTGTTTTTATGCCTCTTCGTATGGCATAATTTACCTTTTTTTGTGTCATCCTTTCCTTTTATCCCATTGCAGTCCCTTTGACCTCCTTAATAAGTTTTTTTTATCATCAGATTAGTTCATTTATACCCACACCCTTTATCTATGTATAACCCTTTTAAAGGTCATGATAATCATACAAATTTCGATATTGACAGTTATCAGCTTCTCATATAGGGAAGTGAATATTTTGCTCTTATTGCATCTCAAGTTATGTGCATGAGTGTATATGTGAGTGTGTGTTTTCCTTGTTTACCTTTTTATGTCTTTCTTGAGTTTTGTAATTGAAGATCAAATTTTCCATTGAGCTCTGGCATTTTCATTAGGAAAGTCTGGAAGCCCCTTATTTCATTAAATGACCATCTCCTTTCCTGAAAGATTATGCTCAGTTTTTCTGGGTAGTTATTCCTTGGTTGCAGTCCTAGCTCTTTTGCCCTAGGAAATATCAAATTCCAATCCCTCTGATCTTTTAATGTAGAAGCTGCTAGGTCCTGTGTGATCCTGACTGTAGTTGCACGATATTTGAATTGTTTCTTTTTGGCTACTTGCAGTATTTTCTCCTTAATCTTGTAATTCTAGAATTTGGCTACTACGTTTCTTGGAGTTTTCAATTTGGGATCTCTTTCAGGAGGAGTCCGGTGAATTCTTTCGATAACTATTTTATCTTTCGATTCCAGGACTTCAGGACAGTTTTCTTTGACAATCTCTTGGAGGATATTGTCCAGGCTGCTTTTTCATCATGGCTTTCTGGTAGACCAATAATTCTTAATTTATATCTCCTGGATCTGTTCTCTAGGTCAGTTGTTTTTCCAGTGAGATATTTTACACTTTCTTCCAGTTTTTCAATCTTCATATTTTGTTTGATTGACTCTTGGTGCATCATAGAGGCTTGAGCTTCAATTTGACTGATTCTAATTTTTAGTGAATTATTCTCTTCAGTTAGTTTTTGAAGGTCCTTTTTTAGGGAGGTATTTTCTCCATTTACTTCGCTAATTTTACTCTTTAAGGATTTGTTTTCTTCAGTGAGATGTTTTTTCCAATTTTGTCACTGTAGATTTAAATTTGTCTTCTGCCTCCCTAATTTGGCCTTTAAAATCTTTCTTGAGCTCCTCCGAGAATGCTTTTTGGGCTTGAGACCAGTTCATATTTCCTTCTGTGGTCTTAGGTATGAGTATAGAGTGCATGTTGTCCTCTGTATTTGGTTGTTCTTGATTGCTATATTATGCTCTAATCAGTTTTCTTGCCTTCCCCTTCTTCTCAGCTTCCTTCCCATTGTAACTTCCTATTTCCTAATTTCTCAGGCTGGGAGCTAGGTGCATGGTTGTTGGATTTGTGTGCTACAGCCTCTGGATGTCCAGATTGAGGCCAAGGCCAGGACTCTCAGTGCTTCCCTTGAGTTATGCTGATGATCACAGAGTACTCTGTGGAGGAGGGGTGGTCTGGCCACTTCAGATTTCTGCCTCTGTGCCCCTGGGTTACTGCTCAGGCAGGCTTTTGCTGGTCAGATGAGATAGGGGTTGTTAGGACCCCTCCCCCTCTTCTCTTCAGACTCCTTGCTTCCTCAGTTATACCCCTTCTCAATGACTCCCAAGTCCAAGGCTATTTCCACTATCTCAGGATTTCACTCTTGGTGGGACACTTATCTCAGGGTTTTCTAGGTCAGGGAGGGGGAATCAGAGCAGCCAGAATTTACTTTGCCATCCTAGCCCCTGGAATATTGATAAGACAGGCAATTTCTAAACTTCCAGGCTGGGGGCTGATAGCCCCAGGAGAAACTGCTGTCTCTGCTGCAGGCCCTGAGTCTTCTCTTACAGGGCTCCAATGGATCCTCCCATCCTGTGGTGAGATGCTGGTGAGATGGCTGCGAATCACCCTTGGGGTGGGTGATTCCACAGGCTGGGGCTCCTTCTTTCTCAGCTGTAGTCTGCTCTGTAGTCAGAGCTGCTGCAGCCCCCACGTGCTCTGTGTTCCCCCTGCCCGGAACCCACGTGGGCATTTCCTGGGCTGGATTCTGCCACAGCTGTGTCTCCCAGTGGATTCTGACACACCCAAATCCTTTCAGATTCACTTTTTAAAGTTTAGTGATGGGATTCACAGAGAAGCTTAGAAAAGTTACTGCTTCCATTCTGCCATCTTGGCTCCACCCCCAATTTAGAGTATTTTTATATGACTACAGATAGCTTTCATTTCTTCATCTGAAAACTGCCTGTTCATATCCTTTGACAATTTATCAATTGGGGAATGAATTATCTTTCTTATAAATTTGACTCAATTCTCTATATATTTTGGAAATGAGGCATTTATCAGAGACAATGGCTGTAAAAATTGATTCCCAGCTTTTTGCTTCACTTCTAACCTTGGCTGCATTGGATTTGTTTGTACAAAATCTTTTTAATTTCATGTGGGCAAAATTATCCATTTTGCATTTCATAATGTTCTCTATCTCTTGTTTGGTCATAAATTCTTCTGTTCTCTATAGATCTGACAGCTAAACTATTCCTTGCTCTCCTAATTTGTTTACAATATCACATTTTATGTCTAATTCATGTATCCATTTTGACTTTATCTTGGCATGTGGTATAAGATGTTGATTTATGCCTAGTTTCTGTCATGCTATTTTGCAGTTTTCTCAGCAGTTTTTGCCAAATAGTGAGTTCTTATCCCAAAAGTTGGAGTTGTTGGGTTTATGAAACAGTAGATTTCTATAGTCAATGACTACTGTGTCTTGTGTACCTAACCTATTTCGCTGATCCACAGCTCTATTAGCTAGTACCAAGAAATTTTGATGATTGTTGCTTTATAATATAGTTTTAGATGTGGTATAGCTAGGCCACCTTTCCTTGCATTTCTTCTCATTAATTTCCTTGATATTTTTCACATAAATTTTGTTTTTATTTTTTCTAGTTCTATAAAATAATTTTTGGTATTCTTTCCTTTTTTAGACTCAGCTCTGAAGGATTTGGTTTCCTCAAATCAAATCCACCCCCACCAAATGAAGATTTGCCATCATTTTGAACATTGGAGAGGAATATGACTTGGGCTCTGAAGGCCATAGGAAAGAGTGTCTATTGAAAAGCACTAGCAGTAACATCAGACCACCATGGCTTCCTGAAAGGACTAGTTCAGAAGAAAACACTAATTTGAATGGGTATGTTCTGACTTGGTTAAAAATCAGAGGCACTGGTTTATACTATATAGTTAGATGGACATAATGGAGAAAGTGCCAGTCAGGAAGACCCAAGTTTACTTCCTGTCTCAAAATCTTATTAACTGTGTGACCCTAAGCAAATCACTTAGCCTATCCTAGCTTCTCCCAGTCTTAGTTTCCTCACCCTCACCCGTAAAGTGAGGATAATAATAACACCTAGCACCTCTCAGGGTAACATGAAATAAGGCTTTGTAAACCTTAAAGCACGATCAAAATGGTTATTATATATAATACATTATATATTATTATCACCATCACATATGATACATGTGAATTTTGAGGAAGTAGAGAGATGAACCTATACTTTGGGTTTGAAAGCAGGTATCATAGGCATACGACATAAGAAAGAACACCTCTCTCCATCTTCAGCCAAACATGGGGAAAAGTACATTGGCTTAAGTACCCTATCCTTTTTATTCTAGCAAGCAACCTAGCTCCTCTCTCCACCTTTTCTTCTTCATTCTCTCCATTGTTGGGGGTGCGGCAATCTTGATTTGTCCTGCCTCTGCTAGAGGTAAGGAGAATGGAATAGAGGTAAGAGAGCAGAAAGGAGAAGGAAGCAGCCACTATATTAGTTACTAGGCTCCAATGTGTGAATGGTGGGCTTCTGACAGTAGTGAGTCAGGGTCTTTGGCATTCCACAGTCATTCAAAGGATGATCTGGGCCAATTGATTAAGGCATGCCCCCAGCCAGCCTTCACCACGAATTCTGAAATGCAATCAGGTGCTGTTGTTGTTTCTGCCATAGAATTCCAAGTATTTTGTTTAGAAATCCCCTTAACACAGCATAGGAAAAAGCCAGCAATGCTGGACCCAGGGCAAAATGGACAAATCAGCATTGCCACTGACCCCAGGGGCAGGAGGAAATAGTACAATATGGGAGGACCTCAAGGCTAGAGGGAGAGCTGCTTAATTTCCCAGGACTCTCAGCAAAATTTCCACCCATCTGACCATAGGTCAGGAACCTTCATCCATTCCCAAGTTAACTCCATTGTTTTCTGATACTTCAGTCTTAACACCTGTCGGTCTCTGTTCCCCAGGGACAGAATGAGAACTGGTATTTCTGCTTCACAAAGAAAATATTTACAAATGGATCAGTCCCTGAACACCTTCCATCCTGTGGGGCAAGAGGCTTGCTTTTGTGCAGATGAGGTTGGAAAGTGCCTTAGAATGAATTGTGGGAATATTCCAAGTGGGGACAGTGTTGCTTTACAAGGATCCTATCCCAGAAAATCTGTTAGGAAAGCAGTAGTAGCAAGAAATATATTAATCTCTACTTTCTCCAAATGTTTTGAACTTACTGTTTCCAGTGGAGGAAAAGATTAACTCCTTATCATATTTTCCTAATTCTCTAATTATGTTGTACAATTTAGTACCTTACAATATATCATCTGTTGTCTTCCTGTCATTGTTTTAGCTTATACACTTATTTTGGATAGGAACTACCTTTAGAATTTTCTTGTGGCCTTCAATTGTATGGTTACTAGGGACATAGGAACACTTGTTGAACACTGGTTGATAAATGAAAAAAAGTGTTTCACCACTCCCCCTCCCAACCCCACCTCAAGTCAAGTTTAGTTGAAAAGGAACTTAGATCCATATTCCTAAAGAAGATTTTAGATATGGATTGTTTTTTGTCCTCGGTGTATACATTTGGAGAATGGAAGATTCTTATTTTAGAATGTGTTTGTTTTAGGGATCTGCCAACAGCAGTATTGTAGGCCTCCATTCTGTGTGCTGGTAAATGTTTAACAACCAGATCTGGGGGGGGGGGGCATGGTGAATTACATAGCACACACTTTTAATTTTAATTTGCATTATTAACATTTTTTCCCATCATTTTCTTAAGTCTAGACAAACCACAAACCAATAAATCAAGCTCTGATTTGTGGTGTTTGCCCATTTCCAAGCTATAAATGCTGACTCTGAACATTTAACAATCTTTCCTGAGCTGGTTTGAGTTGGCCCCAGAACACTTAGACCTGAAACTTTACAAAGAACTATTAATTTCTGTATTGTTCAAGAATTGTACAAGGGCCTTCTGAGTGTCTTTCATATAAAGCCATGGGGAGAAAGTAAAAAAAACATGATGTTTGAGCCTCCTTAAATCACCAAAGTTATATAGAATTGGGAATGTGCACATACGGCACCAAAAAGCATTGTAGTTGATTTTCTGGGTACAGCAAATATTTATCTGCAGGGAGAGGGCAAAGGAGGTAAAAAGGGAAGCATAAAATATATTTACACTTCTTTGTTCCTTAGGAGTTATGAAGAACAATCAAATTTTATAGAATTATAAAATGGTTAGCCATTGGCTGACTGAAGGATCAACCGCACTACTGGTAGCCTTTAAAAAGAAGGCTTACCAACTCTGGAGTTAGTCATGATGGTGATCTGTTAGTCAAGAGAAGTTCATCATCCCTGGCAACTGAGAAGAGTATAAGTCATAGAGAAAGAACTCAATTCTGTAGGGGGAATTTTCCTCTGCATTTTCCCTTCCCTGTCTTACAGAGTGAAGTGGGGAAGAGGAGGGATTTTCTTTCTTATCCCCCTCCCTCATTGCCAATGGCATAATGCCCTGGAGCAACCCATGCCATAGGAGATGCTACAGCCAGTAGAAATTAGTCCCAGAGAGACCTTTTGTGGAGTTAAGTTCAGTTATGGAGAGATGCAACCCTGGGGAGCCCAGCTGAGCAAGCTGCCCAGGAAAAAAATTGTGTTTAAGGGAACACACTGATAGGGGCTCTTGAGCTACATAGTATTAGGAGAATGGATCCACAGAGTACTTTGACCCTGAAGTAGTATTCCTTCTTGGGGACCCAACCAGTGAGTTGAGTGAGTGAGTGAATGAGTATGTGTGTGTTTGTGTATTGCCTAGAGAAGGTGATACATGTATATGAATGGTAGATACTGTCATGATGAATCAAATACAAAATCTTTTAACATTAAAATAAGGCTTTTGTATTCAACAAGGTTGCTTCAAGTGATGGAGAGCCATAGGTTTATGAGCAAATAGCTAGTATCAGGTACTACTTTCCAGCTATGCTGCTTGTTAAGAGGAAACAGGATCCAGGACAAGTACATTTTGATCATGGGAAAGTGTGGAGAAAAAGGTCTGAATGAGAAGCTAAGCATAGGTATGATCACTATAAGAGGACCATGGGCAATGAATGGGAAGAAGTGTCAAGATGGTTCCAAACCAAACCTGTTTATAGCCCCTAGCAAGCTCAGTTTTAATAGCTCATACTAATTTCTCACCATCCTTGAAGATACACATGGTTTCTATTGGGATGGTACCCAGGATTTGCACAGTGGGGCCACTGTCCTAGAGCCTGTGCTTAGAGAGGGGGTGGCACAGACAAGCTAGTTTTAAGCATGAAAGGAGTTAGGGAACATCTGGTGACTTAAATAGAGTGAGCATCGCTACTGTAAAATCAATCACTGTAAAATATAGTGAAAATCTTCAAGTTCTTTTATTGCTCCCTTAGACAGATGGGTGTCTTTTAGTGATGACTTCTTCATACAATCCTGTGTTCCTGTCAGGGCAAGTCATATAATCTCTCTGGTCCTCAGTTTCCACATCTGTAAAATTAAGGAGCTAGACCAAATTATCCTCAATTATTTTCATCATAATATTAATACACTTCAATTTATATATATAGCATAATAATAAATAATATAATAGTAAATTTAATTAATTTACAATATAAAATTAATTTATAACCATATAAAATGTAATAATTTATAATTATGATAAATTTTAATTTCTATGATTATTATAAAAATAATATTGTAATAATATGATACATGTAAATGTCAATGTAATCCTCATAATCAAAAACTCTTTGGGAATTCTCAATAATTTTTGAGAGTAAAGGGATCCTGAGACCAAAAGGCTTGCAAACAGCTGCTATGGTTCATCACTCCATCTCCTGATTCTTCACCTTACAGCGACTGCCACCTGGGCCTAGAATGTGCTCTCTCCCTGATTAGGCCTCTTGGCTTTTCTGACTTCCTCAAGATTCAGCTCAAATGATATCTTTGCTCGGCAGTCTTTCCTGGTCCCACCAGCTGCCAGTACTTTTCCTTCTTAGATCACCTTTCATCTTCTGTCTACAGCTTGCTTTACTCACTTGTTTACCTCTTGTCGGGCCCACAGAAGGTAAGTTCCTTGAATGTTGGGATTGTTTTTGCCTTTCCTTCTATCCCTAGGTTATGAACTTAATAAATACTTGTTGATGGACTGACTGACTAACTGACTTCATGGGGAACTCAGGGTCACAGTGACCATCTCAGGGATATAAAGAAGTTGCCAGCAAGCTTTTAATAAGGGACTCAGATTGGAATGGCCTTGACCCTTGAGTATCATTTTTATTAGTATGATGAAGGAAATCTAAATGACAGGAATAATAGGAATTAGTGGGAGTTGGATCAGAGGAGCCGAAGAAGTAAAAGTGAATCTGTTTAGTGGTATGTGATAAATGTCAAAGTGACCGCTTTGAAGGTGAATTGTTTCCATCTCCTCTTAACTGATCTCTCCGGTCAGGGTTAACTTGTGGGTAGTACTGAGCTCATTGAAATTACCAGAGACCAGGACCAGGACTCAGATATGAAAATTACTGGGAACCAGATGCCTGACTACTCAATATAAGAAAGAATTAAATAATTTCATTAAACAAACTTGTTGTCTACTATTTGCCAGGTACAGTGCTCTATAGAGCAAAAAAAAAAGTCCTTGCCCTCAAGAAGCTTAGCACAGTGTAGGTGTGACATAGTAGGTGTGACTTACTGACTTGGGCATGTGAATGGGGGTGGACAGGAACAATGGGTACACAGAGAATTACATACACAATAAATGCAATAATATCGAGGTGAGTAGCATTAACAGCTGGGGTGTGTATGTGTGTGTGGGGGTGCACTTTCAATGAGCCTTGGAGGAAGCTAGCTTGTTAGCTATCTAGACTTATGTAAAAATGAAATAGACTTCCTCATCCAGTGGTGGATTCCTCTTCATCTGAAGTGTTCAGGAAGAGGCTGAATGATAACTCCTTAAGGCAGCTATGAGGGCTGGATGACCACTTGTCATGTAAGACATATCTTGTTTAGACATGGGTTGAACTAGCTCACCTCTGAAATATTATCTGCCTTTAAAATTATTTGATTTCTTGCCTAGGAATATCTTGAGTTGATAAAATTTTAATTAACTTTATCATGTTGCTTCCGGACCTATGATACCTAAGAAAGTTTGAAAGAAGAAATTGTTTTATTTATACAAAATAATTATATATGTATGTATATGTGTGTGTATATATATACATGTGTACATACACACAAACCCCTATTTGTTTCTAAAGGTGACTGTCTCTAGGGACAGGGTAAGGAGGGAAGAAACAAAAAAAATTTACATGCTAACTTTATTATATATTTAAATAACATGGTAGATTTGCATTTTCATCTGAATCATCTTTTTATTTTACTATGTTATGGAAATACTTGTTTTATTCCATAAATTAAAAATAAAAATACATTTTTCAAAAGGAGAAAAAAAAGAAAGGAAAAATTGGTTATGAGTGACTGGTATGAAAAAGGCAAAAATACCTGTGTAAGTTTCACCAGGCTACATTTCCTTAGTATGAGGATTCTTAACATGGTGGCCACAAATGATATTTTTCTTTAAAATTTTTTGAAAACTGTTTTTCAATTTAATAATGCTATGTATTTTATTTCATGCATTCAAAAACATTCTGAAGAGGGAGTCCAGAGTCTTTGTTAGACTACCAAAGAGACCCATAATGCCCAAAAGGTTAAAAACCTATGCTGTAGTTTGGGGGGGGGAGCCCCACTGTATCCCAAGGCCTTCAGGATGAACATCTCTTTGTCCTGAGCTGCCTCACCTCAGATGTCTGGGTTAACATAGTTTGCCCACATGTGATTTGAAATCTTTCTATCTTTATGAGAGTCAGTAAAACGACTCCTGGACCTGCTCCTAACTCATTGTGTACTTTTCCTTATCCTCATTCATTCTGACTCACCTATATGTTCTTTGTAGGAGAAACTTGGTTTTGCTCCATGTGGCTTGGCTGAAATGCCCCCTTCAGCTTTCCTTGTTGGCTCTTCTTGGCAGAGCAGAAAGAAAACAGTAAAGGGCGCTCATGGCAATGGTGCGTTTGTGTGTGTAGGTGTCCAGTACGTGACTACCCTTTTCCAATCAGGAGGTTTCTCTGGCAAGCAGCCTGACTCTGCCTAACTCTCTCTGACCCCCACTGCTGGGGGTAAAATAAAAACTAATTGGCATTAAGTCATTTAAGATTATCTATTAACCACCCTGGAAAGGCTCCTACCTCTTTCTGTACCTGATTCCTGGCAGGGGCATATCTTTTTTTCCAAAACATATGTTTTAAAATACTTTTAAACTGAATAGTTTTGAAACAGTGGTTTCCTCAAATACCCCCAAAACATAGTCAGTGGAAGTAAAAGGATTTCATGACTAGGTTTAACACTTCGGTCCATCAAAACCTAGGGGCTTGCCCCATTTGATTTTGTATTAATAGTAACATCTACTGATAACCATGTTCTAATAACTAGATCCCTTGTCTTACTCATCAAAACCTGCTAAGTCATATCGTACATATCAGTGTCATTTGGAGAACCACAGAAATAATGCTGCTACCCTTGTATTTGGATAACAGTTTTACTTCCAACATGCTTGTGTATATGTTATGAGTATAATGGGGAGAAAATCAATGTAATCCTCCTGATCAGCTTGAGCTAGTTAGAGTACTCTCTGTGCAGAAACTGGGAGCTGGGACCTTTCCAGTTCTGCAGGCACCATTTTAGGAACTAGGCCCCTTCTGGTAATACATTTGCCTTGTCCCTTTCTTATGGGCTATGTATGCTGGTCCAATGCTGAAAGACTTGGCACTCTGTAATGAGACAAAAATCCCTTAGGCCCATGGGGAGAGACCACAGCATGGGGATGGAGTTGTACCCTAGAGGATGAA